>NC_080173.1:45934659-46250712 GCF_950295315.1 Erinaceus europaeus | reverse complement strand
TGCAGGTGGCGCAAAGTGCAAGGACCGGTGTAAGGATCCCAGTTCAAGCCCCTGGCTCCCACCTGCAGAGGAGTATCTTCACAAGTAGTGAAGCAGGTCTGCAGATGTCTGTCTTTCTCTCCCCCTCTCAGTCTTTCCCTCTCCTCTCCATTTCTCTGTCCTATCCAAAAACAACATCAATAACTACAACAATAAAAACAAGGGCAACAAAAAGAATAAATAAATATTTTAAAAAAGAAAAAACCCAAGTGGCTATTCTCATTGTGATAATGATGTATATGTAGGTGGTATTGGAAAACACCTTTTAAAGTTTCTGCTATTTCAAAGCCATCTTCCCTCACTTGAAAAGTTTAGGAGCACCCTGGGACTATAAGTTCCTTTTATAAATAGAATTTATGCTCCTGACCCCAAGGATAAAGGAGACTATATAGCCCATAGCTGCCTCTTAAACTAAGCATGGAATAATCAACAACAGGATTTCTGAAAGAGTTAACCACAGTTGACTTTTTTTTTTTTTTTTTTTTACCATACCACTGCTCAGCTCTGGTTTATGGTGCTACGGGGGATTGAACCTGGGACTATCTACCCCCATCCACCACAGTTGATTTTAATTTGAGCCCTTTCTCAAGTAGAGGCAACTGATTTCTGTTCCTGATGTTGGTCCCTGTGTCCCACAACACCCAAGGTTATGGACCTTGTTATTTATAAGCAGTGTACTGTGGCAAGTAACCTTTCCTCTACACACCTCCCAAAAAGGCTCTGATACCATCTCCTCAGAAGTAAATGTGTTAGTAAATGGCGGCCATCTCAAGTGTGGACAGGCATACGTATTGGTCACCAGCAGCAAATCCTCCCACAAGTCGGGGCTTGCCATGTACCTGACCCAGAAGCTGGATGATGGAGGCGTGATCCTAGATCACTGTTGACAAGAGGCTGAGTGTTCTGTTGTAAAACGCTTAAATTGGTCCTATTTGGTCTTTAGTATCTTCATCTTTTTAGTGCATAATTGTCATTCAGCTTGTATAGTGCTCCAGGACTGACTAAAGATGGACAAAGTGTATCACTTTCCGGAAAACTAAGTGGACTACTGATGGTTTTATGTATTAAATTGCCAACTGCACTTTGTGTCTGCACTATTATGTGTAGTGCATTTTAACTTAATTTTTTCAATGTTATTTAAAATGTATTATTGATAATTATAGTCTTCCTTTTGTGTGAAGCAGGATAATTGTAAAATGTGGAAATGATATATCTGTGGTTGCCAATAAAAGTGAAGTATTTTGTGTAGCATCTTTTCAAAGACCTTAGAGGCCCTTAGCTTTGGTTTATCGGTCTCTGGGCGTTCTTAGCCCATCTGACCCAGATCCGTAATTTCTTGAATGATGTCTGGCTTCTGGCCTTTTTGCCTCTTTGCCTTCTGCTTTAATCAATCAGTTCAGCTTTTGTGGCAGTTCCTCCCCCAACCCTTTCAGAAAAATCCCTTAGCATTCTCATCCCATTTCACTGAGACCTACAGTTCCATCCCCACAGCAGATCTCAGCACATGTGCCACTTTGGGAACTGGCATTTGTAACTTCATCTGGATATCATTTAGGGTGTATTATGAGTGGTATAGTCCTAGATTTCCCCAGCATTGTGTTTTTCTGATATTCTTAACAAAAACTTAACTTTGTATTTAGATTCTGTGCTTGTATTATGGGAAGCATTCTGGTGTCATCCTAATTTTAAATCACTACATAAAAGGTAGAACAAGGGCAGGAGTAGATAGCATAGTGGTTATGCAAAGAGACTTTAATGCCTGAGGCTCCAAAGTCCCAGGTTCAATCCCTTGCACCACCGTAAATCAGAGTTGAGCAGTGCTCTGGTTAAAAAAAAAAGTAGGACAAACTTATCTTCATTTTATGCTTAAAGAAACTGAATTGTAGAGCTTAAATTTATTTTGTCTACGTTAACAGTGATAGAGTTAATATTTATTTTCCCTTTTGTTGCCCCAGTAATCACCCTGGAGGCAGAAAAAAAAAATCTTTTTACATACTATACTATCTCTCTGGTTATTTTTTTTTAAGATTTAAAAAAAATATTGCCTTTTGTTGCTCTTGTTTTATTGCACTTATTATTATTGATGTCTTTGTTGTTGGATAGGGCAAGAGAACTTGAGAGAGGAGGGGAAAACGGGGAGAACACCTGCAGACCTGCTTCACCACTTGTGAGGCGACTCCCCTGCAGGTGAGCAGCTGGGGGCTCTGACCAGCTGGTGCTTGCGCTTTAACCCGCTGCACTACCGCCCAACTCCCTTTGTTTTGTTTTTTAATCCAGAGCACTGATCAGTGGAGCAGGGATTGAATCTGGGACTTTGAAGCCCAGGTATGAGAGTCTCTTTGCGTAACCATTATGCTGTCTACCCTCACCTTTATTTATTTGTGTGTGTTTGTTTATTTTTATTAATGACAGAGCTAGATCATCACTCATACATAGAGGAGAGAAAGGAGGTAAAGAGACAAGGGAGAGAGCGAAAGACCACAGTAACCAAAGTTTCCTTCAATGCGGTGGGGGCCAGGCTCAAACTCTGGTTGTGCACATGACAAAGCACTGCACATCCAAGTGAGCTATTTTGCCAGCCCAACCTTAAGATTTTAAGTCTAGGATTCGACTTCCGGAGGCGGAGCTACGAGCAGCAGATCGCTTTCTCTCCTCTCCTCTCCTCTCCCGGATCAACTAGGAATACCAACGGAGACCACCCGGACCAAAACAAGACAGGACTAGAATGACCACAGGAACCCAGTAAATCACCCGTGTATACAAAGACGCGTGGCTGGTGACAGGAGAAAGGGGCCTAAGGAGAGATTAAGTGACTGCTAACATTCAGCAGTTTATCAGTGGAGACACCACCTCCAGTCTGCTCCACAACAAGGGGACAGCTGAAAGGAGGGAAGGACTCCCCAGAGACTCACCAAGTGCAACTCTGAGTCTCCATTGCTACTACCCTCAGAATCTGGAGCAGCAACAGGGAGGGACACCAGGGGACAGAGATCTAACCAAGAAACTCAGGAGAAGACCTATACCTTGGTGGCATAGCTGAGGGGCTGTGAAAGTCTCTTTGCATAACCACTGGATTATCTCTGCCACACCCTGCTTTATCTCTTGGTTAGGAGTCAGTGATTAAGCGAAGAAGCCTATTGATAGTTTAAAAGCCCTCAGGCATCCATAGCCTACAGGGAAGAAAAAAAAGAGGCTTTTACACCACTGAGCTTCAACTCAGGGATTGAAAAAAAACTGTTAACTTCCACCACGGTAAACCCTTTAATTAAATTACTTAGACACAAGTCAATCCAGGCAATAGTGATCAATAATTTGAAAAGTACTGATAAAGGGAACTCATAACATAATATATAAAATGGTTAAAACAACAAGAAAAAATATTGGAGACTCGAACCAGGACAAGATTCCAGCTAAAAGTCCTCCAGAGGGTGAAGCACAAAACAACGAGTTCAACATCCAAACATTAGCTAAGGAAATAATAACAGGAGTGAGTAAAGAATTTGAAAAAATTGTAATCAGAAATGCAGGAACAACAAATGAGAATATGGAAGAAAATTCTAATAATCTCATGGTTATTAGAGAGCTGAAAGCTGAAATCGCTGAGCTAAGAAGGCAACTAGCTGGACAAGCTAAAACAGTATCAGAGCAGGGCAACAAAATAGATGAACTCCAGAAAGCAGTAGAGGGCAGAGAGAATAGAATCTATGAGGCTGAAGACAGAATTAGCAAGATTGAGGATGAATTAGAGACAACTAAAAAAGAAGTAAGAGATCTCAAAAAGAGATTAAGAGATGCTGAAAACAACAACAGAGTCCTATGGGATGACTTTAAAAGAAACAATATACGCATTATTGGCTTACCAGAGAAAGAAAGAGAAGGAGAGGAAGAAAGCATCCTCCAGGCCATAATAGCTGAAAATTTCTCTAGTCTAGACAACACCAAAGACATAAAGATTCAAGAAGCCCAGAGGGTCCCAAACAGAATTAACCCAGACCTAAAGACACCAAGACATGTCATACTTAGAATGGAAAGGAATAAGGATAAAGAAAGGATCCTGAAGGCTGCAAGAGAAAAACAAAGAGTCACCTACAAAGGAAAACCCATAAGATTAGCAGCAGACTTCTCCATACAAACACTACAGGCCAGAAGAGAATGGCAAGATATTTATCGAGTGCTCAATGAGAAAGGCATTCAGCCTAGAATACTATATCCTGCTAGATTGTCATTCAGACTAGATGGAAGCATCAAAACCTTCTCAGACAAGCAACAGTTGAAGGAAGCAACCATCACCAAGCCTGCCCTGAAAAAAGTTCTGAAAGGTCTCCTATAAACAACCAGACCACCACAAATAGAACACATATCAAAACACTCTAAAACTCTACAAGAATGGCGTTAAAATATCTTCAATCTTTGATATCAATAAATGTCAATGGCCTGAATTCACCTATTAAAAGACACAGAGTAGGAATATGGATCAGAAAACACAACCCAACAATATGTTGTCTACAGGAAACTCACCTAACTCAACAAGACAAACACAGACTTAAAGTGAAAGGATGGAAAACTATCATTCAAGCCAATGGCCCACAAAAAAGGGCAGGAACAGCTATTCTCATATCTGACATGATAGACTTTAAAATAGATAAGATTAAAAAAGATAGGAATGGACACTACTTAATGCTCAGAGGATCAGTCAATCAAGAGGACTTAACAATTATTAATATCTATGCACCCAATGAGAAGCCATCTAAATACATCAAACTTCTACTGAAAGAACTACAGCAATATATTAACAGTAACACAATCATAGTAGGGGATTTCAACACCCCACTATCTCAACTTGACAGATCATCCTGGAAGAAAATCAGTAAAGACATAAGGGAGCTAAATGAAGAGATAGATAAACTAGAACTATTGGACATTTTCAGAGTCATTCATCCCAAGAAACTGGAATACACATTTTACTCAAATCCACATGGATCATTCTCAAGGATAGACCATGTTAGGCCACAAAGACAGCATCAGCCTATTCAAGAGCACTGAAATCATCCCAAGCATCTTCTCAGACCACAGTGGAATGAAACTAACACTTAACAATCAACAAAAGATTAGTAACAGTCCCAAAATGTGGAAGCTCAACAGTACACTTCTTAACAACTTCTGGGTCAAAGAGGAACTCAAGGAAGAAATCAAAATGTTTCGAGAGTTCAATGAAAATGAAGACACAAGCTATCAAAATATTTGGGACACAGCTAAAGCAGTCCTAAGGGGGAAGTTCATAGCTATACAAGCACACATAGGAAACAAGAAAAGGCACAAATAAACAGCCTGATTGCACATCTCAAAGACCTAGAAGAAGAACAACAAAGGAATCCTAAAGCAACCAGAAGGACAGAAATCACTAAAGTTAGGGCAGAAATAAATAACATTGAGAATAGGAAAACCATACAAAAGATCAACGAAAGTAAATGTTGGTTCTTCGAAAGAGTAAACAAAATCGACAAACCTTTAGCCAGACTCACAAAACAAAAAAGGGAGAAGACCCAAATAAATCGGATAGTAAATGAAAGAGGATAAATCACAACAGACACTGCAGAAATTCAACATATCATGCGAGGCTTCTATGAAAAACTATATGCCACCAAGCTAGAGAACCTGGAAGAAATGGACGATTTCCTAGATACCTACCAACTTCCAAAACTAAGTAAAGAGGAAGCGGATAACATGAACAGGCCCATCACAGCTAATGAAATTGAAACAGTTATCAAAAATCTTCCCAAAAATAAAAGTCCTGGACCAGATGGTTTTACAAATGAATTCTACAAAACTTTCAAAGAAGAACTAATACCTCTACTTTTAAAAGTCTTCCAGAAGATTGAAGACACTGGAATACTCCCTGCCAGCTTCTATGAAGCCAACATCACCCTGATACCAAAAGCAGACAGGGACACAACCAAAAAAGAAAACTACAGACCAATATCTCTGATGAACATAGATGCGAAAATATTGAACAAAATTCTAGCCAATCGGATACAGCAGTATATCAAAAAGATTGTTCATCATGACCAAGTGGGGATTATCCCAGGCATGCAAGGTTGGTTTAATATACGTAAATCAATCAATGTGATCCACCACATCAACCAAAGCAAGACCAAAAACCACATGGTCATATCAATAGATGCAGAGAAAGCCTTTGACAAAATACAACATCCCTTTATGATCAAAACACTACAAAAAAATGGGAATAGATGGAAAATTCCTGAAGATAGTGGAGTCTATATATAGCAAACCTACAGCCAACATCATACTCAATGGTGAAAAACTGGAAGCATTTCCCCTCAGATCAGGTACTAGACAGGGCTGCCCACTATCACCATTACTATTCAACACAGTGTTGGAAGTTCTTGCCATAGCAATCAGGCAGGAGCAAGGAATTAAAGGGATACAGATTGGAAGAGAAGAAGTCAAACTCTCCTTATTTGCAGATGACATGATAGTATATATGGAAAAACCTAAGGAATCCAGCAAGAAGCTTTTGGAAATCATCAGGCAATACAGTAAGGTGTCAGGCTATAAAATTAACATTCAAAAGTCAGTGGCATTCCTCTATGCAAACACTAAGTTAGAAGAAATTGAAATCCAGAAATCAGTTCCTTTTTCTATAGCAACAAAAACAATAAAATATCTAGGAGTAAACCTAACCAAAGAAGTGAAAGACTTGTATACTGAAAATTATGAGTCACTACTCAAAGAAATTGAAAAAGACACAAAGAAGTGGAAAGATATTCCATGTTCATGGGTTGGAAGAATTAACATCATCAAAATGAATATATTACCCAGAGCCATCTACAAATTTAATGCTATCCCCATCAAGATCCCAAGCACATTTTTTAGGAGAATAGAACAAGTACTACAAATGTTTATCTGGAACCAGAAAAGACCTAGAATTGCCAAAACAATCTTGAGAAAAAAGAACAGAACCGGAGGCATCACACTGCCAGATCTCAAACTGTAATATAGAGCCATTGTCATCAAAACTGCTTGGTACTGGAACATGAACAGACACACTGACCAGTGGAATAGAATTGAGAGCCCAGAAATGAGGCCCCACACGTATGGACATCTAATATTTGACAAAGGGGCCCAGACTATTATATGGGGAAAGCAGAGTCTCTTCAACAAATGGTGTTGGAAACAATGGGTTGAAACATGCAGAAGAATGAAACTGAATCACTGTATTTCACCAAATACAAAAGTAAATTCCAAGTGGATCAAGGACTTGGATGTTAGACCAGAAACTATCAGATACTTAGAGGAAAATATTGGAAGAACTTTTTTCTGCATAAATTTTAAAGACATTTTCAATGAAACGAATCCAATTACAAGGAAGACTAAGGCAAGTATAAACCTATGGGACTACATCAAATTAAAAGCTTCTTCACAGCAAAAGAAACCACTACCCAAATCAAGAGACCCCTCACAGAGTGGGAGAAGATCTTTACATGCCATACATCAGATAAGAGTTTAATAACCAACATATATAAAGAACTTGCCAGACTCAACAACAAGACAACAAATAACCCCATCCAAAAATGGGGGGAGGACTTGGACAGAATATTCACCACAGAAGAGATCCAAAAGGCTGAGAAACACATGAAAAAATGCTCCAAGTCTCTGATTGTCAGAGAAATGCAAATCAAGACAACAATGAGATATCACTTCACTCCTGTGAGAATGTCACACATCAGAAAAGGTAACAGCAGCAAATGCTGGAGAGGGTGTGGGGTCAAAGGAACCCTCCTGCACTGCTGGTGGGAATGTCAATTGGTCCAACCTCTGTGGAGAACAGTCTGGAGAACTCTCAGAAGGCTAGAAATGGACCTACCCTATGACCCTGCAATTCCCCTCCTGGGGATATATCCTAAGGAACCCAACACATCCATCCAAAAAGATCTGTGTACTCATATGCTCTTGGCAGCACAATTTGTAATAGCCAAAACCTGGAAACAACCCAGGTGTCCAACAACAGATGAGTGGCTGAGCAAGTTGTGGTATATATACACAATGGAATACTACTCAGCTGTCAAAAATGGTGACTTCACTGTTTTCAGCCGATCTTGGATGGACCTTGAAAAAATCATGTTGAGTGAAATAATTCAGAAACAGAAGGATGAATATGGGATGATCTCACTCTCAGGCCGAAGTTGAAAAACAAGATTAGAAAAGAAAACACAAGTCGAACCTGAAATGGAATTGGAGTATTACACCAAAGTAAAAGACTCTGGGGTGGGTAGGTGGGTGGGGAGAATACAGGTCCATGAAAAATGATGAATGAAATAGTGGGGGTTGTATTGTTAAATGGGAATCTGGGGAATGTTATGCATGTAAAAAAAAAAAAAGAAGTAGAAACGCAAAGCAGAAATTGACTGAGTTTGGAGTATGGCACCAAAGTAAGAAAGCAGAAGTATACTAGAGTTTGCAGTGAGTACCCTCCCTAACACTTCCTCTCCACTATTCCAAGCTTTGAGTCCATGATTGCTCAACAATTTGTTTGGCTTTGTATGTTAACTCTCTTTCCAGTCACCAGGTTCCAGATGCCATCAGGATGCTAGCCAGGCTTCCCTGGATTGAAGACCCCACCAATGTGTCCTGGAGCTCAGCTTCCCCAGAGACCCACCCTACTAGGGAAAGAGAGAGGCAGACTGGGAGTATTGATCGACCAGTCAACGCCCATGTTCAGCGAGGAAGCAATTATAGAAGCCAGACCTTCTACCTTCTGCAACCCTCAATGACCCTGGGTCCATGCTCCCAGAGGGATAGAGAATGGGAAAGCTACTGGGGAGGGGGTGGGATATGGAGATTGGGTGCTGGGAATTGTGTGGAATTGTACCCCTCCTACCCTATGGTTTTGTTAATTAATCCTTTCTTAAATTAAAAAAAAAAAAAAAAAAAAGATTTTAAGTCTAGAGAGTTGGGCGGTAGCGCAACCGGTTAAGCGCAAGGACCTGCATAAGGATCCAGGTTCGAGCCCCCAGCACCCACCTGCAGGCGGTGAAGCAAGTCTGCAGGTGTCTATCTTTCTCTCCCCCTCTGTCTTCCCCTCCTCTCTCCATTTCTCTGTCCTATCTAATGAAGACAATAATAACTACAACAGCAATAGAAACAAGGCAACAAAAGGGAAAATAAGTAAAATTAAAATACATCTATATTAAGTCTAGCCATGAGCCATCTCCCAAGTCACTCTATACCCACCCCCCACCAATGAAAATCTTATTTTAAGACTTTGATTTCATGCCTGAGGCTCCATATTCCCAGGTTCAATCCCCAGTACCATAAACCAGAGTTGAGCAGTGTTCTAGTTAAAAAACAAATGGTGTCGGGCCGTAGCACAATGGATTAAGCACACATGCCTCAAAAGTGCAAGGACTCAGCGTAAAGATCCTGGTTCAAGGCCCCAGCTCCCCACAAGCAGTGAAGCAGATCTGCAGGTGTCTCTCTCTCCCCTTCTGTCTTCCCCTCCTCCATTTCTCTCTGTCCTGTCCAACAACAACATCAATAATAACTACATCGATAAAATACAACTAGGGCAGGGAAATAGTCTCTAGGAGCAGTGGATTTGTGGTGCAGGCCCCTAGCCCCAGCAATAACCCTAACAATAGCCCTGGAGGCAACAACAACAAAACTCTTTTTAAAAACAGTTTGGGCAGAGGATAGATAGCATAATGGTTATACAAACAGACTCTCATGCCTGAGCCTCCAAAGTCTCAGGTTCAATCCCCCCGCACCACCATAAGCAAGATCTGAACTGTTCTCTAGTTAAAAAAAAAAAGTTATGAGGGCCTTGTGCACACACAAAGCTCAAGGACCCAGGTTCAAGCCCCCGCTCCCCACCTGCAGTGGCTTAGCTTCATGAGCGGTGAAGCAGGTCTATTAGTGTCTTTCTCTCTTTCTCTTTTTTTAAAATTATTTATTAATGAGAAAGATAGGAGGAGAGAGAGAAAGAACCAGACATCACTGTGGTACATGTGCTGCCAGGGGTTGAACTCGGGATCTCATGCTTGAGAGCACAATATTTTATCCACTGTGCCACTTCCTGGACCACCCCTTTTTTTTAACCGGAGGGCACTGATTAGCTCTGGTTTATGGTGGTGTGGGGGAATTGAACCTGTGACTTTTGGAGCCTCAGGCATGAGAGTCTGTTTGCATAACCATGATGATATCTACCCTCCACTCTCCCTCTCAACCTCCCCTCTCAATTTCTCTCTGTTCTATCCAAAAATCAAATTTATGAAAGGGGGATAAGAGTACCATCCCTTTGGCACATGAAGTGTCAGAAATCAAACTCAGAACCCTGCGTTTTAAGACCCGAACTGCCCCTGCGGCTCCAGACAGACTATGACCCACATAGTCAAGGACTGCCACCTCTCCAGATTCAAAGGAGGTCTCGAAACTTTACATCAGGCTCAACCTGACGCTGTTGACTGGCTACGGAAGAAGGGCAAACGCTAGAAGAAGAAGAAACTTGCTGCGCCACCTCCTGGCCACATTAAAAAGGGTCAAAACTCTCCTGATGTTCAGTCCCCAACATTGCACGTGCCAGAGTGATGCTCTGGCTCTCTAATTAGTAAATAAAAGTTTATTTTGTCTTATTTTTTAATTTTTGTATTTATTTTATTTTCCCTTGTGTTGCCTTTGTTGTTTTATTATTGTAGTTATTATTGTTGTTGATGTCGTTGTTGGATAGGACAGAGAGAAATGGAGAGAGGAGGGGAAGACAGAGAGGGGGAGAGAAAGACAGCTGCAGACCTGTTTCACCACTTGTGAAGCGAGTCTCCTGCAGGTGGGGAGCCGGGGGCTCCAACCGTGATGCTTATGCTGGTCCTTGCGCTTGGCTCCAAGTGCGCTTAACCCACTGTGCTACCGCCCAACTCCCATAAAAGTTAATTTTAATCCTTATTTGTTTATTGGATAGACACAGCCAGAAATTAAGAGGGAAGGTGGTTATAGAGAGGGAGAGGGTGGGATAGATAGCATAATGGTTATGTAAAAAGTCACTCACGCCTGAGGATCCAAAGTCCAAGGTTCAATCCCCTGAAACACCATAAACCAGAGCTGAGGAGTGCTCTGGTTAAAAAAAAAAAAAGTCAAGGGAGTCGGGCTATAGCGCAGTGGGTTAAGCACACATGGCAGAAAGCACAAGGACCGGCATAAGGATCCTGGCTGGAGGCCCCAGCTCCCCGCCTGCAGGGGGGTCGCTTCACAGGCGGTGAGGCAAGTCTGCAGGTGTCTATCTTTCTCTCCCCCTCTCTGTCTTCCCCTCCTCTCTCCATTTCTCTCTGTCCTATCCAACAACGACATCAATAACAGCAGTAATAACTACAACAATAAAACTAGGGCAACAAAAGGGAATAAATAAATATAAAAAAATTTTTTTAAAGTCAAGACTCTCATGCCTGAAGCTTTAAAATCCCAGGCTCACTCATCCCCAACATCACCATAAAACAGCTAAATAGCACTCTAGCAACAAAACAGAAACAAAGACAGCAACCCTGAAAAGCTGAAAGGGGCCACAGAAATGGTCACGGCCAGGGAGATGCATAGTGGATAAAATGTTGAATTTTGGGGGCCAGGTGGTGGCGCACCTAGTTGAGTGCACATGCTACAGTACACAAGAACGGGGGCGGTCGATTCACAAGCAGTGAAGCAGGTCTGCAGGTGTGTATTTTTCTCTCCCCCTTTTTGTCTTCCCCTCCTCTCCACTTCTCTCTGTCCTATCCAACAACAACATCAATAACAACAACAATAATAACTACAACAATAGAAAAAACAAGGGCGGGGAGTCGGGCGGTAGCGCAGCGGGTTAAGCGCACGTGGCGCAAAGCGCAAGGAACGGCATAAGGATCCCGGTTCAGTCCCCCAGCTCCCCACCTGCAGGGGAGTCACTTCACAGGCGGTGAAGCAGGTCTGCAGGTGTCTATCTTTCTCTCCTCCTCTCTGTCTTCCCCTCCTCTCTCCATTTCTCTCTGTCCTATCCAACAACGACGACATCAATAACAACAGCAATAATAACTACAAAAATATAAACAACAAAGGCAACAAAAGGAAATAAATAAATATTAAAAAATTGTTTAAAAAAAAAAAAAGAAAAACAAGGGCAACAAAAGGAAATAAATATTAAAAAAAAAACCAACCTGGTCCCCACTTGGAGGGGGAAAGCTTCACAAGTGGTGAAGCAGGGCTGCAGATGTCTCTGTCTCATCCCTGCTCTCTCTCCCTCTCAATTATATTCTTTATCTTTCCAATAATAAATGAGATTTTAAAAATTAACTGTAGAGTCAGGGGCCAGGTGGTAGCACACCAGGTTAAGCACACACACTATGTGCAAGGACTTGAATTCAAATCCTCCTTCCCCACCTACAGGGGTACTGTTAACCAGTAGTGAAGTAGTTTTGCAGGTTTCTGTCTTTCTCTCTTTATCTCCCCCTCCCCTCTCAATCCTATTCAATATATAATCCTATTCAATCCTATCCTATTCGATAATAAATAAGTGAAAGAAAAAGGAAAAATGGCCACTAGGAATTGTAGTGCCAGCACTGAGCTTCAGCAATAATCTTAGTGTAGAGTCCATTGTGCAACTGTGATTTGCAAAGCATTATTTTTTTTTCAGACATGTCTGGGGCTACAGCACTCTAAATCTACTTTCTCTTAATATTTTTATTTATTATTGGATAAAGACCGGTAAATCAGAGGGGAGAGTGAGATAGGGAGACAGACAGAGAGACACCTGCAGCACTGCTTCACCACTTCTAGATTTCCCCCTGCAGAGGTCACTTCATAAGTGACCTGGGGCTTGAACCCAGGTCCTTGGCATGAAAACATGTTCACTAAACAACAAGGGCAACAAAAGGGAAAAAAGATTGCCTCCAGGAGCAGTGAATTCGTGATGCAGGCTTCCAGCCCCAGCAATAACCCTGGAGGCAAAATAATAATAAAATAAATAAAACATGTTAACCAGGTGTGCCACCGTTGGCCCCTTTATTAAATATCTCTATGGTGCTTTGCACTCATTCATTCTTTGGCATGTACCAACTGCCTGGGCCAGCAAAATACCAAGAAAAGTATTAAAGGAAGCACACTCTCTGACCTCAACACAATCTAGCACTAATAAATGTCCTATTTTGTGTTCTGAGACCAAAAAAAAGTACATTTATTTTATTTAAGTATTTTATTTATTTTACTTTTGAGAGAGATGCAGAGAAAGACACAGAGAGAAACACCAGAGCACTGCTCAGCTCTGGCTTATGGTGGGTGGTACAAGGGACTGAACCTGGGACTTTGGAGCCTCAGGTATGAGAGTCTCTTTGCATAACCATTATGCTATCTGCCCCCGCCCAGTACATTTATTTTTTTCAAGTATTTTATTTATTTTATTTTTGAGAGCTACATAGAGAGAAAGACACAGAGAAACAACAAATCACTGCTCAGCTCTGATTTATGGTGGTGGGGGGGGCGGGGGCGGGCGGGGAGAACTTCAGAGCCTCAGGCATGACAGTCTCTTTGCATAACCACTATGCTATCTACCCCCCCCCCCCCCCCCCCCGTCCTAAAAACGAGTACATTTCACACTGTGTCTCAGGGCCGGGCTGTGGCACACCAGCTTAAGTGCACATATTACCATACTGTATCCCTTTCCCAGCGCCAGAGAAGAAAAGTACAATCAAGAGGGTAGCGAAGTAGCTGAGCCGACAGACTGCCAAACAAACCTAGCGATTTCCTCCCGGCAAGGGAACTCGTGTCTAAGGTTGTAGTTGCTAATAACGTTTGATTTGATGTTATACATGTACAAACTATTGTACTTAATGTCGACTGTAAAACGTTAATCCCCCAATAAAGAAATTTAAAAGGGGAGCCGGAGGTAGCGCAGTGGGTTTAAGTGCACATGGCGCAAAGCCAAAGACGGGCCTAAGGATCTAGGTTGGAGCCCCCAGCTCTCCACAAGGGATGAAGCAGGTCTGCAAGTGTCTTTCTCTCCCCTTCTCTGTCTTCCGGTCCTCTCTCGATTTCTCTCCGTTCTATCGAACAAGGACAGCAATAACAATAATAATAATAACAACAATGATAAACAACAAGGGCAACAAAAGGAAAAGATGGCCTCCAGGAGCAGTGGATTCACAGTGCAGGTACGGAGCCGCAGCAATAACCCTGAGGGCAAAAAAAAAAAGGTTGAATTGAAAAAAAATGAACGGCCCCGCCCAGCTTTCTTCTCAAAAACTTCTTCCGCCCGCGACACAGGTTTTATGCGTCATACAAGAAGCGCGGTGAGATGTGCGAGGAGCCGGAAGTGAGGTCACGGCTCGGCGGGGTGAAAGGTTAACGGAAGTGTTGGCTCTTCCTTTTTTGTTGTAGGCCCTGGTGGCTGCTGTCGGTGAGTGAAGTCTCGGGCAGGGTCTTGCAATCCTCCTCCATCCGCGCCCAGGTGGTCGAGTTACCGGTGTTTTCCGTTTCTCAGCCACTGGTGACTCCGTTGTGCGCGGTCTGGAACGGAACGGCAGTGAACGCAGCCTGAAATTCCGCGCCGGCAACCTGGTCTTGTAGCGGGAGCCGGTTCGGGAAAGTTTGGCCCTTCGGATTTCTAAAGCTGCCTTTTCTCTTTTCGCTACAGAAATGGGCAAGTTTATGAAACCCGGGAAGGTGGTGCTGGTTTTGGCCGGACGCTACTCTGGACGCAAAGCCGTCATCGTGAAGGTACCGGCCTCGCGAGCCTCTCGGCGCCGCGTCCCGGGGTGGGGCCGGCCGGAGGGCAACACTTGTGGGTAGAACGGGCACGTGCGCTGCTGCCGAGAGACCGGCGTTTCCTGATGCTCGCGATCACGACGCAGGCGCTGCCCCGCGGACGCTGTCAGCCGGTCCTGCGGGGCGGGGGGCTCGTTCCACTGTTGAGTTCAGCGACGCTAAGCCACCTGTGGTCGCAGAGGACTAGGCGCTGTGTGTGGGGCGTGGGGAGGGTGGAGTGGTTTCTAGGCAAAGGGTGCATTTGCCTGCTACCCCGGCATCGTGGCCGCCTGCAGTTGCCCGACTCCTGGCCTCTGGCCACATAAACCGCAGGCAGCTCTGGGTGACGGTGAGGAGACGGGGCAGCGCCTGAGCCTCGTCCTCAGGCAGCCCGGGAGGTGGGAGTGCAGTTTTGGGAGATTGGAGTCTAGGGCTGGGGGGTGGTTTGTTATGCAAAGAGCTGTTCACGCCTATGGCACCAAAGGCCCCCAGCTCAAACCCCGCGCCGCTGTAAAACAGCTGAGCAGTGTTGTTGGTTATTCTCTCTGCCTCCAGAGTTACCACTGGGGCTCGTGTCTGCACTGCGAGTCCGCTGCTCCTGGAGGCTATTTCTGCCATTTTGTTGTTGTTGTTGTCGTTGCTGTTGTTGTTGGGTAGGACAGAGAGAAATGGAGAGAGATGGAGGAGAAAAACATACGACACCTGCAGACCTGCTTCACCACCTGTGAAGCGACTTCCTGCAGGTGGGGAGCTGGGGACTCGAACCCTGATCTTTACGGGTCTTTGCGCTTTGCTCCACGTGCGCTTAACCCACTGTGCTACCGCTCAGCCCTCGGATTTTTTTTTTATTGGATAGAGACAAATCCAGAGGAAAGGGGAGAGAGAGACCTGCGGGGGAGGGAGCTTGAATCTGGGTCCTTGCACGTTGTGATATGTGCTCAAGAAGGTGCGCCACTACCCAGATCTTTTCCTCTACTTTTTCTTTTCCACTACCCCTCAGATCTTTTCCCTCCTAAGAACTGTTCCCAGCTTCTTCATGATGGAGTAAATACTGCCTTTGTCTGGATAAATAGTGTAGCTTCTAACTTGTTTATTAATCTCTGTTGTCTTAGAGAGCTGGGGAATGACAATGTCCTTGCTGTAAATGCCCTACCTACCAGGGGTCTAGCACAAGGCCCAAGTCATCTCTTCATTAATAATAAATGTTCTTACTCATTCAGAACATTGATGATGGCACCTCAGACAGGCCATACAGCCATGCTCTGGTGGCTGGGATTGACCGTTATCCACGCAAAGTGACAGCTGCCATGGGCAAGAAGAAAATCGCCAAGAGGTCAAAGATCAAGTCTTTCGTGAAAGTTTATAATTACAATCACCTTATGCCCACGAGGTGAGTGTTTTCATGAATGAAAATGAAGGTGACTGATTTCCCCCCCTTTTCTGTCTTGCTAAATATATGCAAGTTTGTATCCATTTCAATGAGAGGACTTTTTCCCCCCCTCCAGCTTGGAGTTTTCAATCAGAGTTTATGTTTTGCTTCCATCCACACAAATAGAAAACCAACCTAGCCTACCAACTGTCCAAACTAATTGTAGGTTTTTTTGCCTCCAGGGTTATTGCTGGGGCTCAGTGTCTGCACTATGAATCCACTACTCCTGGAGGCTATTTTTCCCCCCTTTTTTTTGCCCTTGTTGTCATTGCTGTCGTTGTTGTTGAATAGGACAGAAATGGGGGGGGGGAGAAATAGAAGACACCTGCAGACCTGCTTCACCTCCTGTGAAGTGACTCCCCTGCAGGTGGGGATCCGGGGGACTTGAACTGGGATCCTTACACAATTCCTTGTGCTTCTGCCACATGCACTTAACCCACTGTGCTACTGCCCGGCCCCCTAATTGTAAGTTTTTTAAATGACTGGACAATAACTGCCCAAAGCCATTATCTTGTGGTTTAATGTTGGTGATGAAGTGCTGTGTTGTCTCACTGGCTCCATGCGGAAGGACAGGATGTCATTTAGATTTGGGTAATTTTAATAGTTATTCCCTTTTGTTCATTTAGACTTGGGTAATTTGTTCATTTAGACTTGGGTAATTTTTAATAGTTATTCCCTTTTGTTGCTCCCCCCTTTTTTTATTGTTGTCATTGTTGGATAGGACAGAGAACGGAGAGGGGATGGGAAGACAGAGAGGGGCAGAGAAAGATAGACACCTGCAGACCTGCTTCACCGCCTGTGAAGTGACTTCCCTGCAGCTAGGGAGCTGGGGGCTCGAACTGGGATCCTTAAGCTGGTCTTGCGCTTTGCACACCACATGTGCTTAACCTGTTGCGCTACCACCCGTGACTTGGGTGCTTTCAATGGCTGTTCCTATGGAGCCAAACCCTGAAATCCCATTGTCCTCTAGGTACTCTGTGGATATCCCCTTGGACAAAACTGTTGTCAACAAGGATGTCTTCCGAGATCCTGCTCTTAAACGCAAGGCACGTCGAGAGGCAAAAGTCAAGTTTGAGGAAAGGTAAGTTTTTTATGGTTGCTTGGGTGTGATTGCTGTTGTGGGCTAAATTGTTTTTGTCTCCCTGTTTTCATCTGTGTCCCTTTTTTGTCCTTTAGGTACAAGACTGGCAAGAACAAATGGTTCTTCCAAAAACTACGATTTTAGACATCTTGTTTCAGTCATTAAAAGTTTAAAAAAAAAACCTGCTTGTCTGTTTGATGTGTTTATATGCTGGGAAAGGGACACATACATGTGATGAACTCATGCATGTTGGGACTGAAAAGCTTTGGTGTTGATTGTGGGTTTTTTGTAAAGATAGAACAGATAATTCAGAGGAGAGGAGGACAACATAGGGAATGAGAGTGGGGGCCAAAGTGGTGGCACACCTGCCTGAGCACTCACATCACAGTGTGCAAGGACCCAGGTTCAAGCCCATGGCTCCCACCTGCAGAGGAACAATAACTAAAGAGAGTGAAAGAGACACCTGCTTCATCATTTGTTCCCACTAGAGGTGGAGAGTGGGAGTTTGAGCCCAGATGGCTATCTCCTGCCCTTCTGAGTAGTGAGAGCAGTACTCAGCTTTGGCTTATGATGGTTCAGGAGTTAAGCCTGGGATATTGGGACCATGCTGTTTTTGTATAATGTGCTGTTTTCCCCATCCTGTTAATCAGTTTTATGATGAAATTCTCCAATGAATGAGGTATGTAAGAATTTTGATGATGTCTATCATGTATAGATTAGAAAGGAAACAATGGCAGCCAGGAGCAGTGGTGGATTTGTAGTGCCAACACTGAGCGTCAGCAAATAATGTGGCAATTTAAAAAAAAAGTGGGGGAGGGCTGTTTTTACAGAAACTTTGTCAGATGACTTGAATCCTGGATCACTGCACAGTGGTAGTACTGCCTAATACTTAAACTGGGTCGCTAACCCCTCTTTCCATTTCTCTCTGTCCTATCTAACAATGACGACATCATCAGCAACAACAACAAAAGACAAGGGCAACAAAGGGGAAATAATATAAAAAATAAAAGTACTTAAAGTAATCTAATACTCTGCAAATTATCATTAATGCAATGCATTAACTAGCTATTACTGGTCAGGGAAATAGCTCAACTGATAGAGCATTGGGCTTGCATGCTGGAAGTTCCCAGTTCAATACCTGGGGCCCTGGTATTGTTCTGACAAACACCTGACACAAAAACCACCACCATACACACACTATCCCTGTGCTTGTCTTATATGAAACCCATTCTCATGTGTAATAAAAAATTAGTTTTGAGTGGGGGTAGATAGCATAAAAGTTATGCAAAGAGACTCTCATGCCTGAGGCTCCATAGTCCAAGGTTCAGTACACCATACTACCATAAGCCAGAGCTGAGCAGTTCTCTGGTAAAAATAAAATTTTTAAAAAGTGAGTTGGGTGGTAATGCAGCGGGTTAAGTGCACATGGCACGAAGCACAAGGACCTGCATAAGAATCCCAGTTCAACCCCCGCCTCCCCCCCTTTAGGGGAGTCATTTCACAGGTAGTGAAGCAAGTCTGCAGATGTCTTTTTCTCCTGTCTTCCCCTCCTCTGTCCCAATTCTCTCTGTCCTATCCAACAATGACTACAACAATGGCAATAAAAGGGAATAAATAAATCAAAGGGGCGGGCGGTAGCACAGCTGGTAAGCATATGTGGCACAAAGCACAAGGACCAGAGTAAGGATCCCGGATTGAGCCCCCAGCTCCCTACCTGGGGCGGGGGTCACTTCACAGCAGTGAAGCAGGTCTGCAGGTGTCTTACCTTTTTTTCAAACTTTTTTAAATAAAATTTATTTAAATTTTTTATCATCTTTATTGGATAGAGACAGCCAGAAATCAAGAGGGTGATAGAGAAGGGGAGGGACAGAGATAGACCTGCAGCACTTCAACATTTGCAAAGCTTTCTGCCTGCAGGTGGGAACTGGGGGCTGGAACCCAGGTCCTTGTGCATTGTAATTCGTGCACCCAACCAGGTGTGCCACCACCCGGCCCCTAAATTTTTTTTTTTAATACTTATTTCCTTTTGTTGCCCTTGTTTTATTGTTGTAGTTATTGTTGTCATCATTGTTGAATAAGACAGAAATGGAGAGAGGGGAAGACAGAGGGGGAGAGAGACTCCTGCAGACCTGCTTCACTACTTGTGAAGCTACTTCCCTGCAGGTGGGGAGCCGGGGGCTTGAACAGGGATCCTTAAGCCAGTCCTTGAGCTTTGCACCATATGTGCTCAACCCGCTGCGTTACTGCCAGACTACACAGGTGTCTATCTTTATCTCCCCCTCTCTGTCTTCCCCTCCTCTATTTCTTTTTCCTATCCAACAACAATGGCAGTAATAACAATAATAGTAATGACAATGATAAGGGCAACAAAAGGGAAAAAATGGCCTCCAGGAGCAGTGGATTTGTCGTGTAGGAACCCAGCCCCAGCAGTAACCCTGGAGGCAAATAAAGTAAAAATAAAATTACTTTTTATTCCGGTTCGAGCACTCAGCTCCCCACCTGTAGACCTGGGGTTGCTTCACAAGTGGTGAAGCAGGTCTGCAGGTGTCTTATCTTTCTTTCCCCTTCTCTGTTTTCCCCCTCCTCTCGATTTCTCTCTGTCCTATCCAACAACAATAACAACAACGGGAATGCTGGGCTGTGGCACTCCAGATTAAGTGAACATTGTACAAAGCACATGGATCCCAGTTTGAGCGCCTGGCTCCCCAACTACAAGGGGTCACTTCACAAAAGGTGAAGCAGGTGTGCAGATGTCTATTTCTTTCCCTCTCTATCTTCCCCTCCCCTCTCAATTTCTTGTCTTATCTGAAAAAATAGCCACCAAGAGCAGTGGATTAGTAGTCCCAGTGATAACCCTGGAGGGAAAAAAAAAACTTTTTAATTTTCTTTTTTTTTTTTTTTTTTAATTTTTCATTACCACCAGAATTATCACTGAGGCTCCATGCAATCACTATGAATCCACTTCTCCTGGTGGCTTTCATTCATTCTTTCTCTATTTTTTTTCTCTCTATTTTGTTGGATAGTATAGAGAGAATTGATCTCATGCCTGAGGTTCCAAAGTCCCAGGTTCAATCCCCCACACTACCATAAGCCAGAACTGAGTAGAGAAAGAGGGGCTGGGAGACAGCATAATGGTTATGCAAAAGACTAGTACCTGAGGCTCTGAAGTCTAAGGTTCAGTCCCCAGTACCACCATACACCAGTGCTCTGGTCTTTAAAAAGAGACACCTATAGACCTGCTTCACCGCTCATGAAGCACTCCACTTCATCCTTGCAGGTGGGGAGCTAGGGCTTGAACTCAGGTCGTTCAGTATAGTCATATGTGAGTAATTGGGTGCACCACCACCATCTCCCAATAGTTAATTTATTTTTGCCTCCACTGCTCCTCGTGGCCATTCTTTCCATTTTGTTGGGTAAGACAGAGAAATTGAGAGGAGAAGGGGAGATAGGGAGAGAGAAAGACACCTGCAGACCTACTTTACCAACTGGGATCTTTGCATGGGTCCTTGTACTTTGTACTATGCGAGCTTAACCCCGTGCATCACCGCCCAGCCCTGCCCCCCCTAACCCTGCCCCCCCCCCATTAATTTTTAAGAAGTAACTGCTAGGGCAGGGGTAGATAGCATAATGGTTATGTAAAGACACTCTCATGCCTGAGGCTCCAGGGTCCCACGTTCAGTCCCCTACACCACAATAAATCAGCTGACAGGAATCTGGTGGTAGCACAGTGGGTTAAGCATATGTGGCACAAAGCACAAGGACCGGCTTAAGGATCCCAGTTCTGTGGTCCGGGAGGTGGCGCATTGGATAAAACATTGGTCTCTCAAGCATGAGGTGTTGAGTTCAATCCCCGGCAGCATATGTACCAGAGTGATGTCTGGTTCTTTCTCTCTCTCCTATTCCTCTCATTAATAAATAAATAAAATATTTTTTTAAAAAAAGGATCCCGGCTCCCCACCCACAAGGGAATCACTTCACAAGTGGTGAAGCAGGTCTGTAGGTGTCTGTCTTTCTCTCCCCGTCTCTGTCTTCCCCTCCTCTCTCCATTTCTCTCTGTCCTAGCCAACAACGACAACAGTAATAACTACTGCAATAAAAAAAAAAAGCAACAAGGGTAACAAAAGGGAAAATAAATATTTTTAAAAAATCAGAGCTGAGGGAGTCGGGCTGTAGCGCAGCAGGTTAAGCGCAGGTGGCGCAAAGCACAAGGACCGGCATAAGGATCCCGGTTCGAACCCCGGCTCCCCACCTGCAGGGGAGTTGCTTCACAAGCGGTGAAGCAGGTCTGCAGGTGTCTATCTTTCTCTCCTCCTCTCTGTCTTCCCCTCCTCTCTCCATTTCTCTCTGTCCTATCCAACAACAACAACAACAATAATTACTACAACAATAAAACAACAAGGGCAACAAAAGGGAATAAATAAATAAAATAAATATTTAAAAAAATCAGAGCTGAGCAGTGCTCTAGTAAAAAAAAAAAAGTCACTGCTACATTGTGTGAAATGGGCTCTGATCAAGAGACTAATGGGGCAGGGTGGTGGCATACCTGGCTGAGTGCACTGCACCCGTTACCATACTCAAGGACCCAGGTTCAAGCCCCTGCTCCCCACTTGCAGGGGGGATACTTTACAAGCAATGAAGCAGAAGCAGTTCCGTATGTGTCGTTCTTTCTATCTCCTCTCCCACTCCCCTCTCAATTTCTCTCTGTCCTATCAAATAAAATAGAAGAAAAAAAGAAAAAGCCACTAGAACAGTAGATTCGTAGTGCAGACACCGAGCCCCAGTGATAACCTTGGTAGCAATAAAAGAGATAGAGCAACAAAGATTCAGTGACTCAGGACTAGGTGGCGCCACACCTGGGTGAGCGCATGTTACAACGAACAAAGACCCAGGCTTGAACTTTCAGTCCCCACCTGCAAAGGGAAAGTTTTGTGAGTGTTGAAGCTGGACTGCAGGTGTGTCTCTGTCTCTCTCCCTCTCTATCACCCCCTTTCCTCTTGATTTCTGTCTCTATCCAATAAATAAAGATAAAATATTTTCTAAAATAATTTTTTTAAAGGACTCAATGGTGGTCCGGGAGGTGGTGCAGTGGATAAAGCATCAGACTCTCAAGCATGAGGTCATGAGTTCAATCCCCGGCAGCACATGTACCAGAGTGATGTCAGGCTCTTTCTCTCTCCTCCTATGTTTCTCATTAATTAATAAATAAAATATTTTTAAAAAGGACTCAATGATTCTAGTTATATTTAGCTGTAAAGGGATATATTTAAATTGCAGGAACTTGGTTGCATATACAACAAGCAAATCAGTATTCAATACATATAAACTTTTTTGATTTTTTTTTTTTTTTACCAGAGCGCTACTCAGTTCTGGCTTATGGTGGAACATGGGATTGAAACTGGGACTTGGGAGTTGGGCAGAGCGCCGTGGGTTAAGTGCATGTGGCGCAAAGCGCAAGAACCGGCTTAAGGATCCTAGTTCCAGGCCCCGGCTCCCCACTTGCAGGAGAGTCGCTTCATAGGCAGTGAAGCAGGTCTTTGTCTCCCCCTCTCTGTCTTCCTCTCCTCTCTTCATTTCTGTCCTATTCAACAACGACAACAATAATAACTACAACAACAATAAAAAAAACTAAAAAAACCAAGGGCAACAAAAAGGAAAATAAATGATTTTTTTAAAAAGAAAAAAAATCCTATTAAAAAATACGAAGTCGGGTGGTAATGCAGCGGGTTAAGTGCAGGTGGCGCAAAACGCAAGGACTGGCTTAAGGATCCCAGTTCGAGCCCCGGCTCCTCACCTGCAAGGGAGTCACTTCACAAGCGGTGAAGCAGGTCTGTAGGTGTCTATATTTCTCTCCCCCTCTCTGTCTTCCCCTGTTCTCTCCATTTCTCTCTGTCCTATCCAACAATGACAACACTAATAACAACAATAATAATAACTACAACAATAAAACAACAAGGGCAACCAAGGGGAATAAATAAATAAATATTTTTAAAAAACATTATTTAAAAGTGGTCCGGGAGATGGTGCAATGGATAAAGCATTGGATTCTCAAGTGTGAAGTCCCGATTCAATCCCCGGCAGCACATGTACCAGAGTGATATCTGGTTCTCTCTCTCTCCTATCTTTCTCATTAATTAAAAAAAAAAAAAAATTTTAAAAAGAAAAAAAAAAGGAACAGACTTTGGAGCCTCAGGCATGAGAGTCTCTTTGTATAACCTTTATGCTATCTACTCTCTGCCTTTGAGTGTCTCTCTATCTCTTCCTCCCCTCTTGATTTCTGGCTATCTCTATCCAATAAATAAAGATTAAAAAGAGAGAGAGAGAAATTTAGAACCTCATCTACTTCTTTTCTTTTTAAGTATTTTACTTATTTACTTATGAAGGATGGGAGAAGAGCAAGAACCAGACATCACTCTGGCGTATGTGCTGCCAGTGACTGAACTCAGGACCTCATGCTTAAGAGTCTAATACTTTATCTGCTGCACCACCTCCTGGACCACTAGAACCTCAGCTATAAAATGGGGAGACAGAACTAACTCCCTGAGCTTTGAAGATTGAAAAGGCAGAATTCATTTTGAGCTGTTAACACATGCTAGCTGTTACCACAAATACCAGCTTTGCAAACTCGATGGTAGGGCTTTATCTGCCCTGGTTGTATTTCTAATTATCAGTATCTGCTTGTGTTCTGGGGAGCTATCATCACCAAGACTTCTGCCAGTGGGCTTGTGCTGGGCCTGATAGACTGGGGGGTGAGTGATTAGAGACAACATTCTATTTACAATTCTTGGGGTTGTTGTCCCAGAAACTTAAGCATTTAGAAAGTAAACTTCCCTTTGGAAAGGCTCCTCCCAGGTGTGGGGAAACCAGCTGGGGGCGCAGTGAGCACTGCAGGGCAGGGATTTCACTGAAATGAAAGTGGAAGCAAAGAAAACAGCCTTCCTGTGCTAGAGTGAGGGAGACAGAAGCCTCTTAGAAGGCACCAAAATTATTCTAGTCTCTGTGGACTGCCTCCTTATTCCTCTGTTTCTTGCTCCTCTTAGGTATTGGCTCTTGTCATCCAGACTTCAGATCCATGTCAGCGCCACTGGTAAGTAAGGAGGGACATTTATAGGGTGGGACTGGGGGGTATGGTAAGAACACACCGCCCCCTTTACTAGAAGTTGGCAGGTGTCTCAACCTGCAACCTGCCCACCCTGGACCTGCTGAAGGTTTGGGGACTCTCACTTCTGGGCCTCGCTCTTCCTCTGGAGTAACTCCCCTTAACCACCGCATCAAAGACACTTTTCCTGTAACCTGTACTCTGAGCTCATGAATCCCTTGTGTGGATGCTTTTCCTAAAAGTATAAAAATTGCTTTAGCGGTCCAGGAGGTGGCACAGTGGCTAAGGCACTAGGCTCTCAAGCATGAGGTCCCGAGTTCGACCCCTGACAGCACATGTACCAGAGTGATGGCTGGTTCTTTCTCTCCTCCTATCTTTTTCATGAATAGATAAATAAATTCTTAAAAAAAAAAAAAAAGAATTGCTCTAGAGGGTTGGGAAGACAGCAAAATGATTATGCCAGGAGTCAGGCAGTAGTGCAGCAAGTTAAGAGCACATGGCGCAAAACTCAAAAACAGGAATAAGGATCCCAGTTTGAGCCCCCGGCTCCCCACCTGCAGGGAGTTGCTTCAGAATCGGTGAAGCAGGTCTGCAGGTGTCTATCTTTCTCTCCCCCTCTCTGCCTTCCCCTCCTCTCTCCATTTTTCTCTGTCCTATCCAACAACAACGCCATCAATAATAACAACAATAAAAAGGGCAACAAAAGGGAATAAATAAATAAATAAATATTTTAAAAACAATAGTAATGATTATGCTACCGCCTGACCCCTTAAACTAAGACTTTCCTGCCGGAGGCATCAAAAATCCCAGGTTTGAGGGCTGGGCAATAGCGTACTAGATTAAGCACACATAGTACTAAGCACAGAGACCGGCTCAAAGATCCCGGTTCCAGCCTCTGGCTCTCTGTTTACAGGGGAGTCACTTCACAGGTGGTGAAGCAGATCTGCAGGTGTCTTTTTCTCTCCACTCTGTCTTCCCCTCTTCTCTCAAGTTCTCTCTATCCTATCCAACAGCAACAAGAATGGGAAAAAAGATGGCCACCAGGAGAAGCGGATTGTAGTGCAGGCACCGAGCCCCAGCCATAACCCTGGAGACAAAAAAAAAAAAAAAAAGTCCCAGGTTCAATTCCCCCAACACCACCATAAGCCAGAGCTGAGCAGTGATGTAGTAAAATTAATTAATTAATTAGTTAATTGCTAGGGCCTAGAGAGGTGGCTCAGAAGTAAGGGGTATGCTTTTATGCATTAGTTGGACCATCTGTATCCCATTAAAACAAGGGCAAAAGGAGGGCCAACGCTGGGGGTGAGTGTTCTGCAGAAAACAGAAATTTTACACATGTACCACATTGTACATGTACAATTGTATTTACTGCAAACCATTAACTTCCCCCATTAAAAATTTAAAGACAGGCAAAACAAGCACGAAAGTCTTCTGCATTACCATTATGATATTTGCCTGGCACCATAAAATAATTTGTTAAAAATTAGAAGATTGGTGTATTGCATCAAAGCAAAGGTCAGTGAGGAGGGAAAAGTGGAAAAGAATTATGGGGTCTGAGTGACAATGAAATCGTACTGGGGTCCGGGCTGTAGTGCAGCAGGTTAAGCGCACATGGCACAAAACACAAGGACTGGTATAAGGACCCTGGTTCCATACCTCACCTCCCCACCTAGAGGGGGCTTTGCTTCATAAGAGGTGAAGCAGGTCTGCAGGTGTCTATCTTTCTCTCCTCCTCTCTGTCTTCCCCTCCTCTCTCCATTTCTCTCTGTCCTATCCAACAACGACGACATCAATAACAACTACAAGTGGGGAGTAGGAGCTGGAACCCACATCCTTGGGCATGTAATATGTGTGCTTAACTGAGTGTTCCACTGTCTGCCCCCCCCATAAATAAAAAGTTTATAAAGATTTATTTTTTAAAAAATGGGGGTCAGGAGCAGGGGGAGATAGCATCATGGTTATGCAGAGACTCTCATGGCTGAGGCTCAATGCCACACACCACCACAAGCCAGAGCCAAATAGTGCTGCTCTGGTTAAAAAAAAAAAAAAAAGATGGGTGGTCAGCAGACCAGGAGGTGGCTTAGTGGACAGAATGTTGAGCTCTCAAGTACTCAAGCCCTGAGTTGGATCATGGACAATGTATGCACCAGAATGATGTCTGGTTCTCTTTCTCTTGTGTCTCTCTCATTAACAAATAACTAAAATATTAAATTAAAAATCAGCTATACTATAAACCATTAACTCCAGTAAAATGGGAAAAAATAATTAAAAGCACTGGGGTCCAGAAAAATAGCTCATTTAGAGAGTTTGCTGCTTTGTCCTATACATGAGCGTGGTTTGAGCCTGGCCTCCACAGCAGTGAAGGAAACTTCGGTGCAGTGATCTCTTTCACTCTGTCTCTGCCTTTCTGTCTCTATCTAGAAAACTAATTAATTAACTAGTTAAGTAATAAACTTGGAAGATCAGGGGACCGGGCAGTGGTGCACTCCGTTAAATGCACATATCACTATGCCTGAGGATTCAGGTTCGAGTCCCCGATCCCCACCTACAGAAAGGAGGATTTATGAGCAGTGAAGTAGGTCTTCTGTAGGTGTCTCTCTGTCTCTCTCCCTCTGTATCTGCTCTGTCAAATAATTTTTTCTTTTTTTTAATATTTATTTACGTATTTCCTTTTTGTTGCCCTCGTAGTTTTTTAAAAATATATTTTATTTATTTCCTTTTGTTGCCCTTGCTGTTTTATTGTTGTAGTTATTGTTGTTGTTATTATTGTTATTGATGTCCTCCTCGTTGGATAGGACAGAGAGAAATGGAGAGAGGAGGGGTAGACAGAGAGGGGAAGAGAAAGGTAGACAGACACCTGCAGACCTGCTTCACCACCTATGAAGTGACTCCCCTGCAGGTAGGGAGCTGGGGGCTCCAACCGGTATCCTTATGCCGGTCCTTGAAATAAAAATTTTTTAAAAAGGAAATAGAGGTGGAGTAGATAGCCTAACTGTTATGCAAAGAGACTCTCATGCCTGAGGCTCCAAAGTCCCTGGTTCAATCCCCCACACCACCATAAGCCAGAACTGAGCAGTGCTCTGGTAAAAAAAAAAAAAAGGGAGGGGGGCCCAGGCAGTAGTGCAGAGGACTAAGCACACATGGTGCAAAGCTCAAGGACTGGCATAAGAATCCCGGTTCGAGTCCCGGCTCCCCACCTGCAGGAGGGTCGATTCACAAGTGGTGAAGCAGGTCTGCAGGTGTCTATCTTTCTCTCCCCCTCTCTGTCTTCCCCTCCTCTCTCAAGTTCTCTCTGTCCTATCCAACAACAACAACAACAGCAGTAACAATAATAATCATAATCATAATCATAATAATAACAACGATAAACAACAAGGGCAACAAAAAGGAAAAAATACCCTCCAGGAGCAATGGATTTGTGGTGCAGGCACTGAGCCCCAGCAATAACCGTGGAGACTAAATAAATAAATAAATAAATAAAACTAGAAGGAAAAAAAAAGGCTGCCAGGAGCTATGGATTCAAAGTACCAGCACCGAGCCCCATTGATAACCCTGGTGGCAATAAATAAAATAAAATTTAAAAATTACATTGGAAGTGTGGTCCAGGAGGTGGCGCAGTGAACCCTCAATCATGAGGTCTTGAGTTCAATCCCTGGCAGCACATGTACCAGAAAGATCATAGCTGGAGTCTATTTGCATAGCCATTATGCCCAGAAAATAAATCTTTTTTAAAAATCTTTAGTTATTTGATAGAGACAGCCAGCTATCAGAAGGAAGGGGAAGACAGGAAGAGTGACAGAGATTCACCTGTAGACCTGCTTCACCACTTGTGAAACTTTCTCCCTGCAGGTGGGGACTGGAGGCTTGAACCCAGTTCCTTGTACATTGTAACATGTGCACTTAACCAGGTGTGCCACCACCCGGCCCCCGAAAATAAATCTTTAGGGCTAGTGAAATAATCTGCTTGAGAGTGCACTGCTTTTTGCCGAGTGCACAACCTAGATTTGAGTCTGGCTCCACCACATTGAAGACAGCTTCAGTGTCATGTTGTCTCTATCTCTCTTTATGTATATAATAAAAATAAATAAATCTTGGGGCCAGGTGGTGGCACACCTGCTTAAATGCTCACGTTACAGTACATAAGGACCCAGGTTCAAGTCCCTGGTCCCCACCTGCAGAAGGAAAGCTTCACAAGTGGTGAAGCAGAGCTACAGGTGTCTCTCTGTCTCTCTCCTGATCTATCTCCCGTCCCCTCTCAATTTCTCTGTCTCTATCCAATAATAAATAAATATGTTTTAAAAAAATAAATGTTTAGAATAATTAGGAGATGGAGAAACTTAAAGCTGAGGCGAAGTGATCCATTGCCAGGGACATACTCTTTCTATTTTGCTGTCCACCAGGGTTATTTCTGGAACTACACGACGCCACTTCCTCTTGGCCATTTTCTTTCTTTCCTCTAGATAGATGCGGGGGGAGAGAGCGAGAGAGCAAGAGAGAGAGAGAGAGAGTGGGGGGGTTGGTAGGGGGAAGAGAGGCTGTCTTTTACAGCACTCCAGCCCTTGTGAGGCTTTCCCCCCTGTTGATGGGGGCTGAGGGCTTGGAGCTGGATCCTTGCACACTCTTTTTTTTTTTTTTTTTTAATTTTTATTTATTTATTTATGTATTCCCTTTTGTTGCCCTTGTTGTTTTATTGTTGTAGTTATTACTGTTGCTATTGATGTTGTCACTGTTGGATAGGACAGAGAGAAATGGAGAGAGGAGGGGACGATAGAGAGGGGGAGAGAAAGATAGACACCTGCAGACCTGCTTCACCACTTGTGAAGTGATTCCCTTGCAGGTAAGGAGCCGGGGGCTCGAACTGGGATCCTTATACTGGTCCTTGCATTGCGCTTAACCCGCTGAGCTACCGCCCGACTCCCCCTTGCAAATTCTTAATATGTCTGCTCAACTGGGTGCATCACTGCCCAGCCTTTACCAGCCTAATTTGATTAAGTCCTAGTTTTCTTCTGGTTAAGGCAGAATAAAGTGGGTGGATAGCATAATGGTTATGAAAACAGATTGTCATGCCTGAGGCTCCAAAGTCCCAGGTTCAATCCCCCACACCACTATAAACCAGAGCTGAACAGTGCTCTGGAAAAACACAAAAACAAGGGAGTTGGATCCAAGAAGGATGACTGAGGACCTAGTGGGGGTTGTATTGTTATATGGAAAACTGGGAAATGTTATGCATGTACAAACTATTGTATTTACTGTTGAATGTAAAACATTAATTCCCCAATAAAGAAATTAAAAAAAAAAAAAAGAGAGAGTCAGGCGGTAGTGCAGCAGGCTAAGCACATGTGGCACAATGCTCAAGGATCAGTGTGGGATCCTGGTTTGAGTCCCCGGCTCCCCACCTGTAGCGGAGTCGCTTCACAGGCGGTGAAGCAGGTCTGCAGGTGTCTGTCTTTCTCTCCCCCTCTCTGTCTTCCCCTCCTCTCTCTATTTCTCTCTGTCCTTTCTAACAACAACAACAACATCAATAACAACAACAAAAATAACTACAACAAGGGCAACAAAAGGGAAAATAAATCAAAAAACAAAACAAAAACAGAATAAAGTCACACTGAATTTCTTCCATGCTCTCTGTAATGTGTTCCCATACTGTTATTCATTCAACACACATTTACTGAATGTCTGCTTGTGCCAGGAACTCTGCAGAGCACTGGGGATACAGAGATGACCAGGACAGTCTTCCCAAGTGAGCTCATGCTTTCTCTGAGCTGATCTTATATATCAGATCAGGCTTTTTTTTTTTTTTTTTTTTTAATTGCTCAGTTTTGGCTTATGGTGGTGTGGGGGATTGAGCCTGGGACTTTGGAGCCTCAGGCATGAGAGTCTCTGCATAACCTTATGCTATCTACCCACACCCATATATTAACCCAGGGTGAACTCAGCTAACTAACAGCTCCTGGACAAGGGTGCATTTATCTGTATCTGGATGTCACTCCCCTGCCCCTATTGTCATCACTTTCTCTGGACCTATCCTGGATTACAACCCCATCCTGAGGCCACTGACTAAAGGGTGGCAATAATAGGACAGACTGGGAGAGGTGGGCTAAGTGGTGGTGCAGGGGATTGAACCTGGGACTGTGGAGCCTCAGGCACGAGAGTCTCTTTTGCCCCAGGCTGTATTTCTTCACTTGCACCGTGAAGAGATTAGCAGTTTGAAGTCTGATTACCAGGGACCAAGTGATCTGGGTCAGTAATTTAACTGCTCTGAACTTCCCCATCTATAAAATAATAAAGACAATGGGATATTTATCTCCTAAGACTGTTGTGAGAATTGAGTGGCATAACCCACATAAAGGGTTTAACAGTGACCCAGGAGTTGGTGCAATTGATAAAGCTTTCAAGCAAGGCTCTGAGTTCTATCCCCTATACCACATATACCATATGATGTTCTGGTTCTCTCTCCCTCTCTCTTTCTCATAAACCAATAAATAAATCTTTGAAAAATCAAAATAATGACTAGAGAAATGGCTCAACTGGTAGAGTATTGGGTCCTCCTGCCCAGTTCCAGTTCTATCCCCAGCACAACATGCACCAGTGTGCCCTGGCTTCTTTCCCTCCCTGCCTCATGTGAAGCTCTCTCTGATATGTAATCAATAAAGTAAATCTTTAAGGGATCAGGTGGTGGCGCATCTGGTTGAGAGCATGTATTACAATGCACAAGGACTCAGGTTCAAGCCCCACAGTCCCACACCTACATGTGTGAACAAATGAAGGGGGGAAAGCTTTGCAAGCTGTCAAGTATTGCTATGGGTATCTGTCTCTCTCCTCCTATAGCTCCCCACTTTGCTCTCTATTTTCTTCTGTCTCTACCTGGTAAATATAAAAAACACACGTGAATAAGTAAATAGGTTTAACACAGTATGTGACATATAGTCATGCTTAATAAGTGTTGATTAATAATAATATGAGGTTTGTGACTCTAAGTCCCCACTCCTGCTGGAGACTATTCTTCCAGAATAGGACCCCCTTCTCTGCTCATTCATTCTCTGGAAATGCAAGGAGGTGCTTGCTTGTTCCCTTCTGTTCTAACAGTCCCTCCAAGCTCTTCGGGCAGAGCAGGACAGCTTGAAGAAGAGGCTGCTGGAGTTGCAGCAGCTGAAGACACTCAGGCACAACCCCCAGAACGCAGTAAGTTGGGAGAAGGAGCACAGGCTGGCAGAAACAACTGAGGAGTTCTTAGTTTCATCCCTGGCCCTCTCACTTCCTTGCTATGTGACCTCAGTGGCTATTTGAGCTTGCAGAACCTGCCTGCTCATCTGTAAAGTAGAGCTACCTACCCTGAAACTTCATGTTTGAACAAATGAAGATTTTGTAGGTAAAGTGCCTGCCAGTACAGGCTTAACTCATATTCCCCTATCCCATGTTTTTTTTTTTAAATATTTTTTCTTTTTAATTTTTTTAAAATTTATTTAAAATTTTTATTATTATCTTTATTTATTTATTGGATAGAGACAGCCAGAAATAGAGAGGGGAGGGGTGATAGAGAGGGTGAGAGACAGAGACACCTGCAGCCCTGCTTCACCACTTGTGAAGCTTTCGTCCTGCAGGTGGGGACCGGGGGCTCAAACCTGGGTTTTTGTGCATTGTTAACATGTGCACTCAACCTGGTGTGCCACCACATGGCCCCTAAATTTCTTTATTAGGGGATTAATGGTTTACAGTTGATAATAAAATACAATAGTTTGTACATGTATAACATTTCCCAGTTTTCCACACAACAGTTTAACCCTCACTAGGTCTTCCTCTGATTTTTTAAAATATTCTAATCCGTTTATTTAATTTATTTATTATTGGATAGAGTCAGAGAGAAATTGAGAGGGGAGGGGGAGATAGAGATGGAAAGAGACAGAGAGACACCTACAGCCCTGACTCACCACTCGTGAAGCTTCCCTGCTGCAGGTGGAGACCAGGGGTTTGAACCCAGGTCCTTGTGCACTGTGATTTTTTTAAAAAGATTTTATTTATTTACTAATGAGAAACATAGGAGGAGAGAGAAAGAACCAGGCATCACCCTGATACATGTGCTGCCGGGGATTGAACTCAGGACCTCACGCTTGAGAGTCTGATGCTTTATCCACTGTGCCACCTCCCAGACCATGCACTTCACTGCCTGTGAAGTGACTCCCCTGGAGGTGGGGAGCCGGAGGCTCAAACCAGGATCCTTACCTGATCCTTGTGCTTTGTGCCAAGTGTGCTTAACCCTCTGCACTACTGCCCAACTCCCGTGCACCATGATTTGTGTGCTTGACCAGGTGAGCCACCACCTTGGCCTCTATTTTTTTTTTTCCATTTTGTTTTATAGGACAGAGAAATTGAGAGGGGAAAGGGAGATAGAGAGAGGGAGAGAGAAAGACACCTGCAGGCCTGCTTCACCACTTGTGAAGTGTCCTCCCTAAATGTAGGGAGTTTTTGAACCTGGATCTTTGCACAGGTCCTTGTGCTTCATACTATGTGGGCTTCACTAGGGCACCACTGCCTGTCACTTCTCCACCCCACCCCCAGTTTATCCAGCTCCTTCCAATAAATGGATTCCCTGTGCAGTCACATAAACCTGGTGACACTTCCCTTCTGGGAGGGAGTGGGGAACTCTTCTACCCTTAGAGACTGTATTGGCCTCCTTCTCCCCAGCCCCAGATCCCTTTCCCAGTGCCTAAAATCCCCCTGGTATTCCGTGGACACGCTCAGCAGACTAGGGAAGAGCCTAAGTCTTTGATTTCCAGCCTGAGGATCTGCTACCCTCTGACTGGAGGTTCAGCTCTGGTCACTTTCGATGACCCTAAGGGTGAGCTTGGGGAAGCCTTGGGAGGGAGGCTGGAAGTTTTCTCAGTGCTGACCCTGTCTCTTCTGACTCAGTGGCCCAGCAGGTGTTGCAACAAAAGGAGCATAAGATTGACATGGAGGAGTGCCGACTTCAGGTGCAGGTCCAGCCTGTGGAGCTGCCCATGGTGACCACCATTCAGGTTCTGGCATGGCACAATCAAGGGACATATTTCAGAAGGGAGAGGGCCCTGTACACCTGGGCACTGGGAGTGGGGCTGTGCATGGAATCTTTTTTGTCTTGGTGTACCCCAGGTGTCCAGCCAGATGAGTGGCCAGAGAGTACTGGTCAGTGGCTTTCCTGCTTGGCTCAAACTGAGTGAGGAGGAGCTGCTAGACAAGTTGGAGATCTTCTTTGGCAAGACCAGGAATGGGGGTGGTGATGTGGAGACTCGGGAGCTGCTACAAGGGGGTGTCATGCTGGGCTTCACTGAAGATGAAGGTAAGGGCCCTGCTACCACACTAGGACAGAGAGCCAACAAGCCACAGATCACTCTTGATGCTGAAGTCTACCCCCACTGCTCCCACAGTGGCCCAGCGCCTATGCAAGATTGGCCAGTTCATGGTGCCACTGGGTGGGCAGCATGTCCCGCTGAGAGTCTCTCCCTACATGAGTGGGGAGATTCAGAAGGCTGAGGTAAGTGTGAGGTGGGGAGTGGGGGCTGGAAAGGGAAGCTGTGTGCCTGCCAGAAACTGGCCCAAAGAAGGATCAGAACCCCTTACCGCAGCCAGCCTCTCCAGCCTCCCACCCCCTTCCATACTTCATAGTCAGCCAGCACCTACCCCGTCTCTGGGAACCTTTCCTCACCTCCAGGCTCCTTTTCCAGATCAAGACCCAGCCAGTGCCTCAGTCGGTGCTGGTATGCAACATTCCCGATGTCCTGGATGGCCCAGAGCTGCACGATATCCTGGAGATCCACTTCCAGAAGCCCACTCGTGGGGGTGGAGAGGTGGAGGCCTTGACAGTTGTGCCCCCAGGACATCGAGGCCTGGTGGTCTTCACCTCCAAATCAGGCTAGGAGGCTGCCCTGTTTATCATTCCCCAGCCTCTGTTAAGGTCCTCCCCCAGGCTAGGGTTGATGCCTAGGTAACAGAGGTCATGCTGAGCACCAGTGGGTAAGGATTAATGATGAAGCCCATAGCAGTAAAAGTGGTTACATGGTACGGTCTTCTTGCTTGTTTCTTTATCTCTCTCTCTCTCTCTTTTTTTTTTTTTTTTTGCCTCCAGGGTTATCACTAGGGCTCAGGCTATACCATAAATCCACTGCTCCTGGAGGCTATGTTTTTCCCTTTTGTTGCCCTTGTTGATCATTTTTGTTGTTATTATTGTTGTTGGTTAGGACAGAGAGAAACCAAGAGAGGAGGGGAAGACAGAGAGGGGGAGAGAAAGATAGACACCTGCAGACCTGCTTCACCACTTGTGAAGCAAGCCCCCTACAGGTGGGGAGCCGGGGGCTCAAACCGGGATCCCTGTGCTGGTCCTTGCGCTTCGTGCCATGTACACTTAACCTGCTGTGCTACCGCCTGACCTCCTCTTTCTTCTTTTTTTCTTTCCTCTTTTGCCTCCAGTGTTATTGTTAGGGCTCAGTGCCTACACTACAAATCCACGGCTCCTGGTGGCCATCTTTTTTCTTTTGTTGTTGTTGCTGCTGCTGTTGTTGGATAGGAGAGACAGACACCAGCAGGCCTGCTCCACTGCTTGTGAAGTGACCCCTGTGCAGGTGGGGAGCCTAAGGCTTGAACCAGAATCCTTGTGCGGGTCCTTGCTACCACTCAGCCCCCTCATTTCTTTCTTTTTAAGATTTACTTATTTACTAACATATGTGAGGAGAAGGGGGTGCTGGGCGATGGTGCACCCAGTTGAGCACACATGCTGCCATCTGCAAGGACTGGGGTTCAAGCCTCCACCCAGTCCCCATCTGCAGGGGGAAAGAAAGCTTCATGAGCAGTGAAGCAGTGCTGCATATATCTCACTTTCTCCCTCTCTGTCCTATAAAATACAATAAATAAATAAATAAATAAATATGAGAAAATGAGAGAGAGGGAGAGAGAGAGGCAGATCCAGGACATCACTCTGACACATGTGATACCATGGACTGAATTCAGGGCCTCATGTTTTAAGTTCAAAGCTCTTAGCAAGTGTACCACCTCCCAGGCCATTATCTTCTTCCTCATATTCACTTCATGAAAAGAAGCTTGATTTGGGCAGGGAAGGCAGCTGGGGGTTCGGAAGAAACTCTAACCGTCCACTATCAGTACTGGCCTTTCTTTCAGGAGCTCACGTTCCCTTTCAACCTCAGAGGCAACATCCAGGACACAGGGTTTGGCTTTTTATTGACACAAACACAAAGGCAGCTTCGGTAATGGGGTGGGATACACTAAAGCAGAAATTCCTCCCCAATTCCAGCTCAGAGAACAGAGGGAGTCACACCCCTATCAGGAAGTCCCCACTTTGGTTCCAGTGACCCAGGTTCTAAACACCTCCTTACCTCCCTTGCTCCATCTCCCCACCCATGTAAACCAAGTCTGAGGCTGTTTGCAAAGCTGACTCCCTACTTTGAGAAAGCAGTGGGCCTCCCTTGACTGCACAGCGGAATGTGCTTAATTTTGTTACTTTGGTCCCAGAACAAGGAACAGACAGCATTGCCTCTGAGTTCTGGCTGGTAGATGCCACACTTACCTACAAGGCTGAGAAAGTATCCCCACCTCTTTCTCCTCACCCACCCATGAAGAAATGACAGCCCCCGAGACAGGAATTGGCATAGACCCCAGGAGACCAGGGACTGCCCCTCCCCCACCCACTGGCACACAAACACAGATTTTTGGCAGTGTTGTAGGACTGGGGAGGGAGCAGCAAAACCCCGGCTCCACCAGAACAAGGAAGGCACTGGGGAGTCCAGGAGTGGAGGAAGTGTGGACACAGGGACCCCACCACATATACCAGCATAGGTTTTGCATCACTAAGGCACTGAGAACAAATCCAGAGAACTCAGTGAAGGAGGGTGGGGCACTAGGGGAGCAGGTCTGATTCTCCCTTAAGGTCAGAGGCAACCTTAGTTAAGAGCGACAGACTGGACAGACTGGACGTGGAAGAAGCCCAGCTGTGCTTAGGAAACTGGGGAGAGAAGACAAGGCCATCCAAGGAGGCAACAGAGTTCAGAGTGGGCACGGGCCTGCCTGGTTTGGGGGCGGGGCACTAGGGCAAGACAGGTACATGCTGGACTCACACAGACTTTTGGCCCCACATCCTGAGCTGACATTTCAATTCTTTGGGGAGGTGGTGGGGCAGGAGTAGGAGGGAGATGGGGCAGAGGTGGAAGCACACAGAACAGGATTGGCTAACCTTGGCACAAAAGCAGCACAGTAGGCCTGTGGAAAGGCTGGGGGGCAGGAAGTAGCCAGCCTCCCTCTGATCCCCCCCACCCCATCCCCTTGGCAGGGCCCAGACATCCAAGTGGTCACTTCCCAACCTCTTCAGAGGCCAGGAAGGGGGGGAGGGGCAGCCCTGACAGGAAAGAAAGAACAGGGCTGGGGAGAGGTCACTGCCAGAAACCTTCAGGGGACAGATGGCAGACATAATGATAGAGAATGAAATGCACGTGGCTTCCCAGCTCCTCTCTTCCTGGGTCCCAAAGGTCTCCAGGCCCCACACTAGTTCTCCTTCTCTGGCCCAGGCACCAGGAGGACTTTGCCCACATTCTTCTTCTCCTGCATCTGCTTCATGGCATCCACCACCTGCAGAGGCAGACAAGACTCTGTTCCCATTGCTGTCCAGCCCTCCTCTTTCCAGGGACCCTCTGGGCCCTGAGACCCTGGTCATAACAGGTTTTACCCAGGCCTGCAGAACTAGCCTACTCATCCCCCCCCTTTTAAAATCTTTATTTATTTATTGGATAGAGACAGCCAGAAGTCAAAAGGAAAGGGGAGACAGAGAGGGAGAGAGACAGAAAGATACCTGCAGCACTGCTTCACCACTTGCAAAGCCTTCCTCCCTGCTTGTGGGGACTGGGGACTCTAACCCAGGTCCTTGAGCATTGCAACATGTTCGCTCAACCAGGTGTGCCACCACCAGGGCCCCCCTCTTCATTTCCCCCTCCAGGGTTATTGCTGCACTACAAATCCACAGCTCCTGGAGGCCATCCCCCCCTTTTTTTTAAAGGACAGAGAATAATTGAGAGGGGAGGGGGAAGATAGAGATGGGGAGAGAAAGACAGACACCCGCAGACCATCTGTGAAGCGACCCTCCTGAATATGGGGAACCGAAGTATCCTTCTGCCTCATACTATGTGCGCTTAACCTGGTGCCCTACCACCTGGCCCCCCCCACTCACCTTTTCAAAGGGCCACACAGAGTCAATGTGGGGCTTGATGTGGCCCTGGTTATACAGCGTCAAAAGGTGGGCCACCACACCACTGACCAGGTCCACCTCGCCCTCCAGGTGGCCCAGGTGGAAGCCACAAACAGCACGGTTGGCTGGCAGCAGCTGCAGAGATGTCACACTGAACTGATTCCACCATGTGCGTGCCATGGCCATCAGGTTCCTCTTGGGGCCTGTCAGCAGGTTAGCCATCCCTGAAGCACAAGGAGACAGGGCCTGTGGATCCAGGTGGCAGACAGGCAGACACATCCTGCATGTCTGGAGGCAAGTTTGTCTGCCCCTGTGGGTACCTTAACAGTCACCCTCACCAGTGCCTATGAGTGACAGGCCCCAACAGTAATTCCAGCTGACTCCAAACATGTTCTATTCTTTCTTTCTTTTAAATATATATATATTTAAATATTTATTTATTCCCTTTTGTTGCCCTTGTCTTTTATTGTTGTTGTTGTCGTTGTTGGATAGGACAGAGGGAAATGCTGAGAGGAGGGGAAGACAGAGAGGGGGAGAGAAAGATAAGACACCTGTGGGAATCGGGCGGTAGTGCAGCAGGTTAAGCGCAGGTGGTGCAAAGCACAAGGACCGGCATAAGGACTCCGGTTCAAGCCCCCGGCGCCTCACCTGCAGGGGAGTCGTTTCACAGGCGGTGAAGCAGGTCTGCAGGTGTCTATCTTTCTCTCCCCCTCTCTGTCTCCCCCTCCTCTCTCCATTTTTCTCTGTCCTATCCAACAACTACAACAATAATAACTACAACAATAAAACAATAAGGAAACAAAAGGGAATAAATAAATGTTAAAAAAAAAAAAAAAGATAGACACTTGCAGACCTGCTTCACCACTTGTGAAGTGACTCCCCTGTAGGTAGGGAGCCAGAGGATCAAACTGGGATCCTTAGGCCTGTCCTCGTGCTTTGTGCCACGTGCACTTAACCCACTGCGCTACCGCCTGCCCAACTCCCTCTTTCAAATATTTTATTAACTTCCTAGTGAAAGAGATATAGGGAGAAAGACACAAAGAGAAAGGTCACAGCACTGTTCAGCACTGGTTTACAGTGAGGCTGGGGACTGAACTTGAGACCTCAGAAGTAAAAATCCTTTATTTTTTAATATTTATTTTTATTTATTTTCCCTTTTGTTGCCCTTGTTGTTTTTTTATTGTTGTTGTAGTTATTTATTTATGAGAAAGGTAGGAGGAGAGAGAAAGAACCAGACATCACTCTGGCACATGTGCTGCTGGGGATCGAACTTGCGACCTCATGCTTGAGAGTCCAAAGCTTTACCACTGTGCCACTTCCCGTACCACTCAAAATCCTTTGCATAGCCACTATGCTTGTCTTTCTAGCCCATACTTATTTTGTGTATGAGTTAACTCTTTTTTTTTTTAGGTTTTTAAAAATCATCTTTATTTGTTTATTGTATAGAGACAGCCAGAAATCGAGGGGAAGGGTAGATAGGGAGAGAGACTGAGAGGCACCTGTAGACCTGCTTTACTGCTTATGAAGCTTTCTCTCTGCAGGTGGGGACCGGGGGCTCGCACCAGAGTCCTTGCATGTTGTAACATGTGTGATCAACCAGGTGTGTCACCACCCAGCCCCTATGAATAAACTTTTTCATATATGTGTATATATATATATTTTTTTTTTAAATATTATTTATTTATTTATTCCATTTAGTTGCCCTTGTTGTCTTTTTTTTTTTCTTAGAAAGGAAATCTTTTTTTTATTTTTTAAGATTTTATTTATTTATTCATGAGAAAGACAGGAAGAGAGAGAGAACCAGACATCACTCTGGTATATGTGCTGCCAGGGATTGAACTCAGGACCCCATGCTTGAGAATCCAACACTTTATCCATTGCGCCACCTCCTGGACCACACCCTTGTTGTCTTATTGTTGTTGTTGTTATTGATGTCATTTTTAAAAATTATCTTTATTTGTTTATTGGATAGACAGCCAGAAATCAAGGGGGAGGGGGTGACAGAGAGGGAGAGAAGGGGCGGTGATGCAGGTCTACAGGTGTCTGTCTTTTTCTCCCCCCTCTCTCCGCCCCCACTTCTCTGTCCTATCCAACAACAACAACATCAATTAAAACAAGGGCAACAAAAGGGAATAAATGAATAAAATAAAATAAAATAAACAATCCCTCACTCCACTAAAAACCAGAATTGAGTAGTGGTCTGATAAAAATAATAATAATAGGGAGTCGGGCTGTATGTAGCGCAGCGGGTTAAGCGCAGGTGGCGCAAAACACAAGGACCGGCATAAGGATCCCCGTTCGAACCCCAGCTCCCCACCTGCAGGGGAGTCGCTTCACAGGCGGTGAAGCAGGTCTGCAGGTGTCTATCTTTCTCTCCTCCTCTCTGTCTTCCCCTCCTCTCTCCATTTCTCTCTGTCCTATCCAACAACGACGACAACAATAATAACTACAACAATAAAACAACAAGGGTAACAAAAGGGAATAAATAAATAAAATAAATATTTTTTAAAAAAAGAAATAAAAAGTAAATAAAAATATATATTTAATTTTTAAAATTATATTTATTTATTTATTTATTTATTGAATAGAGACAGCCAGAAATTGAGAAGGGGGTGACAGAGAGACACCTGCAACACTGTTTCACCACTAGCAAAGCTTCCCCTGCCGGTGGGGACTGCTGGTTCAAACTGGATCCTTGTACATTATAACATGTGCACTCAATATACATCTGCTTTGTTTTCTTTTCTTTTTCCTCTAGGGTTATCGCTCGGGCTCGGTGCCTACACTACAAATCCACTGCTCCTGGAGGCCATTTTTTCCCATTTTTGTTGCCCTTGTTGTTATTGCTGTTGTTGTTGGATAGGACAGAGAGAAATGGAGAGAGGAGGGGAAGACAGAGGGGGGAGAGAAAGACAGACACCTGCAGACCTGCTTCACCGCCTGTGAAGTGACTCCCCTGTAGGTGGGAAGCTGGGGTCTCTAACTGGGATCCTTGTGTGGGACCTTGCACTTCGCGCCACGCATACTTAGCCCACTGCGCTACCATCTAGCCCCCATAAAATATATTTTTAAAATATTTATTTACAGGGAGTCAGGCGGTAGCGCAGCGGGTTAAGAGCAGGTGGCGCAAAACACAAGGACCTGCATAAGGATCCCGGTTTGAGCCCCTGGCTCCCCACCTGAGGGGAGTCACTTCACAGGTGGTGAAGCAGGTCTGCAGGTGTCTATCTTTCTCTCCCCCTCTCTGTCTTCCCCTCCTCTCTCAGTTTCTCTCTGTCCTATCCAACAACGACGACATCAGTAACAACCACAATAATAATTACAACAGCAATAAAAACAAGGGCAACAAAAGGGAAAATAAATAAAATTTAAAAATATATATTTATTTACAGAGCTTGGCAGTGGTGCACCTGTCTGAGTACATGTTACAATACACAAGGACTGGGGGGCCAGGCAGTGGTTCACAAACTATAGTGCTCAAGGATCCGGGTTCAAGCCCCTGGTCCTGTCCTGCAGAGGGAAATCTTCATGACTAGTGAAACAGAGCTACAGGTTTCTCTCCCTCTTTCTCTCCCCCTATCTCTCCCTTTCAATTTCTCTCTCTCTTTTTTTTTTTAACAAGAGCACTGATCAGCTTTGGTTTATGGTGGTGTAGGTGATTGAACCTAGGACTTCAGAGCCTCAGGCATGAGAGTCTCTTTGCATAACCATTATGCTATCTACCTCTACCTTTCAATTTCTATCTCTATCCAATAATAAATATGTAACATTAAAGATATTTTTAGATAGTCTCATGGTAACGTAGCGGGTTAAATGCATGTGGCACAAAGCACAAGGACCAGATAAGGATCCCCAATGGAGCCCCCGGCTTCCCACCTGCAGGGGAGTCGCTTCACAGTGGTGAAGCAGGTCTGCAGGTGTCTATCTTTCTCTCCCCCTCTCTGTCTTCCCCTCCTCTCTCCATTTCTCTCTGTCCTATCTAACAACAAGAACAATAAAAATAATAATAACTACAACAACGATTAAAAAAGAATTTTTTATATTTTTATTTATTTACTTATTATTGGATAGAGACAGAGATAAACTGAGAGGAGAGTGGGAAATAGAAAGGGACAGAGACAGACACCTGCAGCTCTACTTCACCACTTGTGAAGCTTTCTCCCTGCAGGTGGGGACCAGGGGCTTGAACCTGAGTCCTTGTGCATTGTAATGTGAGTGCTTAACCAGATACACTACTGGACTGCCCTCAAAAGAAAATGTTTTTAATTTTTAAAAAATAAAATACATTAAAAACAAAAAAACAGTGCACCAAAACCTGGTTGAATCCCCCAGCCCCCACTTGCAGGAGGGAAGCTTCATGAGTGGTGAAGCAGAATTGTAGGTGTCCCCCTTTATATCTGCTATCCCTCTCAATCCTATCAAAAATAATAATAAATTAAAAGTATATTTATTTAATGAGAGATAGAGATACCCAATCATTACTCTGTCATATACAGTGTCAAAGATTAAACCCAGAGCCTCCTCCATACAAGTTCTGTGTTCTATTTGTAAGCCATCACTCTCACTCTCATCTCTCCCTATAGCTGCCAAAATTATTTATTTATTTATTTATTTATTAATGAGAAATATAGGAGGAGAGAGAAAGAGCCAGACATCACTCTAGTACATGTGATGCTGGGGACTGAACTCAGGACCTCATGCTTGAGAATCCGATGCTTTATTCACTGGCCACCTCCCCGACCACCAAAATTAATTTTTTTTTTTTGCCTCCAGTTGTTGGGGCTCGAAGCAGCACTACGATGAATCCAATGCTCCTGGTGGCCGTGTTTTCCTTTTTTGTTTCTTCCCCGTTTTATTCGATAGGAAGGAGAAACTGAGAGAGGGGGAGATAGAGAGGAAGAGGGAGAGACTGGCACCTGCAGCCCTGCTTCACCGTGCATGGTTCCCCTGCAGTTGGGGACCAGGAGCTCGAACCCGGGTCCTTGTGCTTAGTACTATGTGCATTTAACTGAGTGAAGCACAGCCCAGCTCTCCTAAAATAGTTTTTCAATGGGTGGGGGTAGATAGCATAATGGTTATGTAAAGAAACTCTCTTTTTATTTTTAAATATTTATTTCCTTTTGTTGCCCTTTTTGTTTTATTGTTGTAGTTATTTGTTGTTGTTATTGATGTTGCCGTTGTTGGATAGGACAGAGAGACATGGAGAGAGGAGGGGAAGACAGAGAGGGGGAGAGAAAGACAGACACCTGCAGACCTGCTTCACCGCCTGTGAAGCGACTGCCCTGCAGGTGGGGAGCTGGGGGCTTGAACCGGGATCCTTACACCGGTCCTTGTGCATTGCGCCACCTGCACTTAACCTGCTGTGCTACCACCCAACTCCCTAAAGAAACTCTCTTGCCTGAGGCTCCAAAGTCCCAGGTTCAATCCCTGCACCACCATAAACTAGAGCTGAGCAGTGGTCTGGTAAAAAAAAAAAAAAAATTCAAATAGAAAAAAAAATGCAGTTTGCTCAGGAGAGTAGGACAGAAGGACTGACTGACTTTGCCCTGGAATAATTCCCAAACAAGAGCAAAGAAAGAACAAAGAAGTGATTATGATCTGCATGTAAGGCTGCAAAGAGAATGACAGTGGCCGGCACCAATATTTAGGGCCATTCGCACCCTGATGCTCTCCCTTCATTCAGATTCAGAAAATCCTGGGTCAGAGGCCCTGAGACAGCTCACCTGGTAGAGCACACATCTTGCCACGTTAAAGGATCTGGGTTTGAGTCCAACTACCATATAGGAACACCAGAGATGATACCAAAATAAATTCTACAGACAGTGGAGTAATTCTGTGATGTCTTTGCCTCTCTCTTTCTCTCTCTTTTCATCTCTTCTTATTCTCTTATCAGAATAAGAAGGATGAAAAAGAAGGCTGGTAAGGAGTACAGTGGATAAATTTCAGAACTCTTTTATTATTATTATTTTTATTGGATAGAGACAGACAGAAATTCAGAAAAGAGGAGGAAATAGGAAGAGAAATACCTATAGCCCTGCTTCACCTTTCTGTGAAGCTTTCCCTCTGCAGGTGGGGACCAGGGGCTTGAACCTGGGTCCTTGTGTACTATAGTGTGTGCACTTAACCAGGTGTGCTACCACCTGGACTCAAAATCTCAGAACTCTTAAGCATGAGGTCGCAAGTTCAATCTCTCTCTCCCCTGTCCTATATGTGTATGCAAGTTTATGCATTTTATTTATTTATTTTTTAAAGATTTTATTTATTAGAAAGATAGGAGAGAAATAACCAGACATTACTCTGGTACATGTGCTGCTGGGGATTGAACTTAGAATCTCATGCTTGAGAGTCCATCCACTGTACCACCTCCCGGACCACTATTTTTATTTAAAAAATAGTTTTTTAAACTTTATTTATTTATTTATTTCCTTTTTTGTTGCCCTTGTTGTTTTTATTGTTGTTGTAGTTATTATTGTTGTTGTTGATGTTGTCATTGTTGGATAGGACAGAGAGAAATGGAGAGAGGAGGGGAAGACAGAGAGGGGGAGAGAAAGACGGACACCTGCAGATCTGCTTCATTGCTTGTGAAGAGACTCCCCTGCAGGTGGGGAGCCGGGGGCTGGAACCGGATATTTTTATTTTTAAAGAGTAAAAAAAAAATCATCGGGAGTCGGGCTGTAGTGCAACAGGTTAAGCGCACGTGGCGCGAAGCACAAGGACCAGTGGTATAAGGATACCGGTTCGAGCCCCCAGCTCCGACCTGCAGGGGAGTCACTTCACAGGTGGTGAAGCAGGTCTGCAGGTGTCTGTCTTTCTCTCCCCTTCTCTGTCTTCCCCTCCTCCATTTCTCTCTGTCCTATCCAACAATGACAACATCAACAACAACAATAATAATTACAACAATAAAACAAGGGCAACAAAAATGAATAAATATTTACTCAACCAGGCATACCACCACCCATCCCCTATCAAATGATTCTTGTTAAGATGTTTATCTGTTCCTTTTCACTCTCACAAACACACAGAAAAAGGAACAAATAAATAAATATTTTTAAAAAAATCATCCTGGGAGCAATGGAATCCTAAATGTGTGAGGCCCCAGTGTTGCTAAAACAAATCAAAAAACAAAACCAACTATCTGGGTCCCTAAGTCCCACTCTGCTTCCGTCCTCTATCCCTGGCCCAGTAACTCACCATAGGTGACCACTTTGCCCATAGGTTTGAGGAGGTTGTAGCCCTTGGCAGTATCTGATCCACCCAGAGGGTCCATGACAATGTCCACTCCTGTCAAGAACAGAGGGGCCCAGAATACTATTAAGCTTCACAGATCTGGAGACCCCTCCCTGTCCTATGCCATCCAACTCCTCATACCCTGAGCCCACCTTTGGGGGAGATCTTCTTGATCTCATCCACATAGTCAGTGGTGTGGTAGTCGATTGGGTGTGTGACCCCATTCTCCTTCAGCACCTCATGCTTGCTGGCCGAGGCTGTTCCAAACACTGTCACGTTCTCCACTGTACCGCAGAGCTGCAGGGCAGCCATACCCACACCCCCTGCAGCAAGAAACTCATAAGCAGGAGATATGGTCACCACCCTCCACTCCAGCCTCTCAAGGACCCAGCACATCACATTCACTTTGCCTGCACTCATTTGAGGCTTTTGCCCCTCAACCCATGTCCAATTTTCATGCTGGAGAAATGGGGTGGGGGGAGGAAAATGGATGAGGAGAGTGTGCTGGGTAAGGGCATGTTGCTATGGCTAGCACACCAGGCTGGACCTGGTATCTGAATGTTACCATAGTAACACCACTGCAGAGGCCTCCTGGGCGCCATAGGCCTAGGCAGTCCTGTGTTACCATGACAACAGTGCAGACAGGCTTTTGAGGAAGGGGCCTGGAAGGAAATATGGATTGGATGAAGAGGGAGAATGAAAGGATGGGCCCTATCACCTGCTGCCATGTGTACTAAGACGCTGTGGCCAGGCCTGAGGTTGCCGAAGTCAAAGAGGACCATGTAGGCTGTGATATAATTGACCAGCAAAGCAGCCGCTTCCTCAAAGGTCATGGCTTCAGGCATCAGGAAGGTCTGTGCTGAGGCCACAGTCACCTCCTCCTGCCACATGCCTGAGCGGATCAACACCATCACCCGGTCCCCTACCTGGAAGATTAGATAAAGAAAGTTATTCAGGGAGGGGATAGATAGCATAATGGTTATGCAAGCAGACTCTCATGCCTGAAGCTCCAAAATTCCAGGTTTAATCCCCCATCCCACCATAAGCCAGAGTTGAGCAGTGCTCTGGTAAAAAAGAAAAAAGAAAAAAAAATTATTCAGGGGAGTTGGATGGTAGCGCATCGGGTTAAGTGCAGGTGGCACAAAGCACAAGGACCAGAGTAAGGATCCTGGTTCGAGTCCCCGGCTTCCCACATGCAGGGGAGTAGCTTCACAGGTGGTGAAGCAGGTCTGCAGGTGTCTATCTTTCTCTCCCCCTCTCTGTCTTCCCTCCTCTCTCCATTTCTCTCTGTCCTATCCAACAATGACGAGATCAATAACAACAACAATAATAACTACAACAATAAAACAAGGGCAACAAAAGGGAATGAATGAATGAATAAATAAATAAATAAAAGATTATTCAGTGGTCTGGGAGGTGGCGCAGTGGATAAAACACTGGATTCTCAACCACGAGGTCCTGAGTTCAATCCCTGACAGCACACGTACCAGAGTGATGTTTGGTTCATTCTCTCTTTCCTGTCTTTTTCATGAATAAATTAATAAATTCTTAAAAAAAAAAAAAACAGTGGGAGTCGGGCTGTAGCGCAGCGGGTTAAGCGCAGGTGGCGCAAAGCACAAGGACGGGCATAAGGAAGGCTAAGCACATGTGGCACAATGCTCAAGGATCAGTGTGGGATCCTGGTTTGAGTCCCCGGCTCCCCACCTGCAGGGGAGTCGCTTCACAGGCGGTGAAGCAGGTCTGCAGGTGTCTATCTTTCTCTCCTCCTCTCTGTCTTCCCCTCCTCTCTCCATTTCTCTCTGTCCTATCCAACAACGACAACAACAATAATAACTACAACAATAAAACAACAAGGGCAACAAAAGGGAATAAATAAATAAAATAATAAAAAAAACCAGTGGCAACACAAGGGAAAATAAATAAGTAAATATTAAAAAATATATTCAGTCACTAATTCATTCACCTACAAGCAGTTTGTGATATTCTAATATACACATAGCCTTGTTCCTGGCCATGAAGTAGCAATGGAACCTACAGCAATAGTCATGTAATAATAATGTCATCATTAAAAAAACAAATAACCACTTACCTTTACTGAGTGCTTAATGAAGGCCACTAAGATCCCATTGCAAGTACTTCATATGTAAACACTGACAGCAGCTTTTTGAGATAGATATTAGCCTTATCTCCACTTTACAGATTATATTTCAATACTGTGTAAGATCTCTGATAAGCAATAAGCTTATAGTTAAGGCAGCATGAAATATTGGTGAAGAAATCAAGTTGCTTCAGTTAAAAATAATAATAAAGGGAGTTGGGCGGTAGCTCAGTGAGTTAAGTGCAAGTGGCACAAAGCGCAAGGACCAGCATAAGGATCTCGGTTCAATGCCCCCCCCACACACACACCTGCAGGGGAGTCCCTTCACAGGCAGTGAAGCAGGTCTGCAGGTGTCTATCTTTCTCTGTCTTCCCCTCCTCTCTCCATTTCTCTCTGTCCTATCCAACAATGACATCAATAAAACAACAATAATAACTACAATAATAAAAACCAACAAGGGCAACAAAAGGACTCCACTATTTGTTTTTAGTTCAAAGTTTAGCACATAGTAAGTATTTCAAAGTGTTAACTAATAATATTGATAACAATAACAGCAAAAACAGCAAGGAGGGGACATCTCTGAAGGAGGAATGCAGAATGTGGAAAGGGTCATGACAAAGCACAGGTCAAAGGCTGGAGAAATAGCTCACTTGGATAGTGCACTGCTTTGTCATGTGTGTGACTTTGGTGCTAAGTCCAACTCCCACTACATTGAAGGAAGCTCACTGCTGTGGTTTTTTTTTTTCTCTCTCTCTCCCTCCCTCTCTCTCTCTCTCCCTTTTCCCCTCCTACTCCCTCTCCCTCTCCTTGACTTTTCTGTCCCTGTCAAACAAAACAGAGAAAGAAAGAAAACAGATCATGGTGGTCCGGGAGGTGGCACAGTGGATAAGGCATTGGACTCTCAAGCATGAGGTCCTGAGTTCAATCCCCAGCAGAATGATGTCTGGTTCTTTCTCTCTCTCTTATCATTTCTCATGAATAAATAAATAAAATCTTAAAAAAAAAAAGAAAAGAAAGAAAAAGGGGCTGGGTGGTGGCGTACCTGGTTGAGCGCATGCATTACAATGCGCGAGGACCCAGGTTCGAGCCCCTGTCCTCACCTGCAGGGGGAAAGCTTTACTAGTGGTAAAGCAGGGCTGCAGGTGTCTGTCTTTCTCCCTATCACCCCTCTCCCTCTTGATTTCTGGCTGTCTCTATCCAATAAATAAATAGAATAATAAATTTAAAAAACTGTTTAAAAAAAAGAAAAGAAAACAGATAAAGGTCTCTGAGTGATTAGGGGTGGGGGCTGGAGAAGTATATGAGCCAGTACTAAGGGACCCAGAAAATACTTTCACCCAACAATGGAGGATGGGTAAGAGAACAAAAATCATATAATCCCTCCCAGCAGGGAAAGGCATTCTTCCCCACTCTGAATCACCTGCATGAAGGCTTCCTCAAAGAATGGAAAGGAGGCAAAAAAAAATCAGAATCTTCTCCTCAAGTTTAGCAAATGGGGTCAAGGGGAATGGAGAGAAAATGTCTCTCCCCATTCCCTAAACAGCTGAGAAGTAGTGTGAATGATGCTCTGGCACAATCCATGTCTGTCTTGGTCACTGCTAGGAATGATGGGAATTCTATGTAAATAACAAGACATGGGACTCAAGGGGAAAGAGAATAGGGCTTCCACAATACTTTTTTTTAAATTTTTTATACTAGAGCACTGCTCAGCTCAGGATTATAGTGGTGCTGGGGATTGAACTTTGTACCACTGGAGCCTCCGGCATGAAAGATTTTTGTATAGCCATTATGCTATCTCCTAGCTCCCACAATACTCATTTTCATGTCCTTATCACCTCCCCCACTCTACAGCTGAGGAGGATAAAGAGCAGACTAGGATATTTTCCTGAAGGCACAGGATTGATATGAAGAATTGGAGATTCACCCCAGAACTCACCAGCAGACTCAGAAATATCCCAGGAGAGCTGGGAAAATACAGTAATCAGTCCTGACAATGGCCAGACTCAGATTTGGGCATACTGCCTCCCCAAGCCAGATCTCAGGAGGGAGCACAGAATCCAGCCTCTTACATCAGATTCGTGCCCTGGACAGGATATCCTGTATTTACTTAGCGGAAAATATGGGGAGGGGTGGTTAGGTGGGTGGCCTTCAGCAGTGATATGAACTACAACTCCCCTCATCAAAAACAAAGGGGAAAAAAAATCACTTAGTACCTTCTCAAGAGTGGGATTATTTAGAAGTCAGTGGTAAGGGTGGGGCTGGGCTGAACTGGAAAAGCCCTTTATGTAGATGCTGTTTGCATGTACAATAAACCCAAGTTTCTCTGGGATTAGGGATTGGCAAATTTGGCAAGACAAGGCTGCTTCTGAAAAGACCGTCTGACAGGGTCCATATTTGAAAAGAACCCCATAAAATTCCGAGAAGAAATTATATGCGTGCAAAGGTTTCATCTCAGGCCTCTCAAAAAGTTAGTTATTTGGAACTCCCTTGAATCCAGGCTTGTGGCTAAGATTAAGGATAAAGCCATGAAGAAACAGACTGGCAAAGCTGGGCCAACCTGATCATGGTGCCACACCCCCATCCCCACCCCCACCCGAGTCCAAATGGACGTGCCAGGATCTCTGAGGCAGGGGTCTAAGGAGAGGAAGGCAGAGGCGGTTCTGCGGGAACATTCTCCAGGGCAGCCGCGGGTCATGGCCCGCTGGCTGAGTCACAGGCAGTGGAGGAGAGGAGATATTTCAGTCTTCTGGGAGAGCATGTCCAAGACAAAGATCCAGAGACCCAATCTCTCCTCCCCCTCCTCAAATATCAGAGGAAGTGTGTGTGTGTGTGTGTGTGTGTGTGTGTGTGTGTGTGTGTGTGTCATGGGAAGTGTGTGTGTATGTGTGTGCGTGTGTGTTCTCCCTCCCCTCCATGATGGGTGTGCCCGGCTCCCCAGGGCTGTTCTGGGAGGGGCCGCCTCACACCCCCACAGACCACGGGGCTGCATGTGACTAGGGCTCTGACAAGGCAATGCGCCCCCGCCCAACTTCACCCACTTAGCTCCTCAAGCTCCCTCAAGGAAAGGGCCCTAGTCAGTGCTCAGGGTCGCAAGTCACAATTCCCCAGGGAGTGTTTGGAGGTCAGACGACAGGTGTGGCTTCACTAGAGTGGAGGGGTGCAAGGTGGTTGTGCGCACGCGCACGGGCGTCTTATTGTTCCCCTGCCACCCTCCCCGGCACCAGCGCCACCATCGCTGCTAGGCTGCAGCCACAATCAAGAATGTGGGAGGGGGTGATACGGCCATCTCGTCCTCCTTCGGGAATCGAAATCCAGCTCACCAGGGCCCTCAGAACACAGGGTCTCTGGCTAGTCTTTCCAATCGGTTCTACCTGGGTGCGCGCCAGTTCTCCCCACCCCGCCACACCCCCGCGGCCGCCCAGCCTCCCCCAGCGCCCCGCTCACCTTGCGGTCGCTGACTCCCTCACCCACGGCGATCACCACGCCCGCGCCCTCCATGCCCGGCGTGATGGGCAGAGGCGGCAGCCGGTCGTACAGCCCTTGTCGGGCCATAAGGTCGGAGAAGTTGAGCCCGCAGGCCCGGACTCGCAGCGTGAGCTGTCCGGGCCCGGGGGCCGGGGGCGCAGCCGGCCGGGTCTGCAGCTTCACCTTCTCATAGCCGCCGAAGCCCGTGAGCACCAGGCAGCGCAGCGGCGGCTGCGGCGGCTCCACTGCAACCGCCTCGGAGGCCGGGGCCGGCTGCGTGTCGTCCACCTCGACTTTGGCGGGCTGCGACGACGAATCTTCCGCCACGTCTGTCTCAACTGCCGCCACCACGGTGGCCGCCTCGGCTGCCTCTTTCTCGGCGGACATGGCTGGAACTCGCGACCAGCGAGCGCAAACAGCTGGACTCTACACAGCTGGAGAGGGCGGGGCGCGCGCGTCTGAACCAGAGGCGACTGCGGACCCTGAGCCTGATGGGAGGGGCTGGCGCCGAGGGCGGGGCCTCGCGTGTCCACTTAAAGGGCCAGCGGAAGTTCGGGAGGCCTAGGGACAAGCGGTGTAGTTCTTGGGACGTGCAGGCCGCGTTTTAGCTTGCATATTTATTTACAGTAAGTCTTGTGCAACTTTAAGAAAATATCACCACAACATAAGGAAAAAGAAGGAACTTTATCTTGTAATTTCAGTTATGTCGTATTGACAATCTAATAGTAATGAAACAGAATACTTGTCTGTAAAGGTACATGATATCCCACAAAATTCATGAATGTCTGGCACGCATCTCTGAGTCTGTCCCGAGTCTAAGGGGTGGGGAGGGGATAGTATAATAGTGATGCAAAAGACGTTCATGTCTGAGACTCTCAAGTCCCAAGATCAGTCCCCAGCACCACCATAAACCAGTGCTCTAGTAAATAAGAACAAGGAGGGGGCGGGTGGTGGTGCACCTGATTGAGCGCACATGTTACACACATGTGTGCACAAGGACCCGGGTTCAAACCCCCAGCTACATGGGGAAAGCTCTGTGAGAAGTGGAGCAGTGCTGCAGATGTCTATCTCTCCCTCACAATCACCCCCCCTCGGTTTTCTGCCTGTCTCTATTCAATAATTAAATAAAGATAATTAAAAAATTAAAAGAAGAAGAAAAAGGAAAGAAGAGAGAAAGAAAAGAATTTAATAAAACGGTCAAAACCTGCGCTTAAAACAGATTGCACTGACAGTCTCTTGTCCCAAGCCATATACAGATCAGAATACAATCAAGTTGTTCCTCAGGTTCTGACTCTACTCATTGGTGAGACAAGAGAAAAATCAGATTTTATTCTTTATTGTCTTGCATTAGCATAGTCGGGACAAAAAGATGAGTCTTTAAACCTAAAGCTTCAGGAGAGGGGGTTGAGAGGTGTTGGGTGCAGTTGGGCGGTGGTACACCCAGTTAGGTTAAGCACACATATTACCATACAAAAAGACCTAGGTTCTAGCCCCTGCTCCCCACCTGCACAGGCTTAGCTGTGAGGCAGGTTTGCAGTTCTCTCTCTTTCTCTCTCCCTATCTCCCCCACTCTTCTTAACTGTTCTCTGTCCTATCAAATAAAATAGAATAATTTTTAAAATGGCCACTAGGAGCAGTGGATTTATAGTTCTGGCACCAAACCCAAGCCATAACCCTAGTGACATTTAACAAAAAAAAAGAAAAAACAAGGTAGCACAGTGAGTTAAGTGCACATGGCGCCAAGCGCAAGGACCAACGTAGGGATCCCGGTTTGAGCCCCCAGCTCCCCACCTGCAGGGAAGTCGCTTCACAGGCAGTAAAGCAGGTCTGCAGGTGTCTGTCTCTCTCTCCCCCTCTGTCTTCCCCTCCTCTCTCCATTTCTCTCTATCTTATCTAACAATGATGACATCAATAACAACAACAATGATAACTACAACAACAATTTAAAAAGGGCAACAAAAGGGAAAATAAATAAATATAAAAAAGAAAAAACAAACAAACAAGCAACAACAAACTAAAACTTGGTGCCTCAATTTCTCTTGTATGAAAAGATGATGAAGGTTGGGGGGAGTGTGGAAGTAGATAGCATAATGATTGTGCAAAGAGGCTCCAAAGTCCCAGGTTCAAGCCCCTGTACCACTGTAAGCCAGAGGTGATCAGTGTTCTGGTAATAATAAATAAATAAATAAATAAATTTTTAAAAGTTGTGGGAGATAGAATAATGGTTATGCAAACTGACTCTCTCTTGGTACTGAGACAACATAATGCTTATGCAAAAGACTCTCCTGCCTGAGGCTCTGAGGTCAATGTTCAATCCCCAGCACTACTGCCAACCAGAGTTGAGTAGTATATGACTTCTCTTTCATTAATACATAAAATAAAGTGTTAAAAAAACTGACTCTCAGGGTTCAGGCGGTAGTGCAGAGGGTTAAGCAAAGCGCAAGGACCTGTATAAAGACCCCAGTTCCATGGTAGCACAGCAGGTTAAGCACAGATGGCACAAAGCGCAAGGACTGGTGTTAAGGATCCCGGTTTGAGCCCCTGGCTCCCCACCTGCAGGGAAGTAGCTTCACAGGTGGTGAAGGAAGTCTGCAGGTGTCTGTCTTTCTCTCCCCCTCTGTCTTCCTCTCCTCTCTCCATTTCTCTCTGTCCTATCCAACAACAACAACATCAATAATAACTACAACAATAAAACAACAAGGCCAACAAAAGGGAATAAATAAATATTTAAAAAAAGAAAGAAAGAAAATTAAATTACAGTGAAACCACTTACTCATACTTACAAGGTAAAGACCAAATTAAGTTAAATATTTTCAATTTAAAGAAGCAGTTTTGGGGGGTTAGGCAGTGGTGCACCTGTTAGTGTTTATCTTATCATGCCCCTAGTCCCCACCTGTAGAGAGGGAAGCTTCTAGAGCAGTGAAACAGTGCTGCAACTGTCTCTCTTTGTCTCTCCCTTAATATCTCCCCATTTCCTCTTGATTTCTCTGACTCTACATATTTTTAAAAAAGAAAGAAATGGGGAGTCGGGCAGTAGCGCAGCTGGCTAAGTGCAGGTGGTACAAAGTGCAGGGACCTGTGTAAGGATCCTGGCTCGAGCCCCCAGCTTCCCACCTGCAGGGGAGTCACTTCACAGGCGGTGAAGCAGGTCTGCAGGTGTCTATCTTTCTCTCCCCCTCTCTGTCTTCCCCTCCTCTCTCCATTTCTCTCTATCCTATCCAACAACAACGTCATCAATAACAAGAACAGTAATAACTACAACAACAGTGAAACAAGGGCAACAAAAGAGAATAAATAAATAAATATTTTTTAAAAAGAAATGAAAAGAAAAAAAGAAAAAGGAAAATAAATCGCTACCAGTAACAGTGGATTCATTGTGTTGTCACTGAATCCCATTGATAACCCAGGTGGTAGTAAGAAATAAAGAACAGAAGAAGCAATGTTCAGTTTTTAGTCATCTCCAGGGTTTCACCACTTTGGACTGACCTTTTCAGAGAGGAAGAGAGACAGTGAGAGCGAGCGAGCGAGAGAAGCAGAACTAGAGAGAGAAAAAAACCACAGCACTGAAGTGTGGTAGGGGCTGGGTTTGAATTTGGATCAAGCACATGGCAAAGCAGTGCATTGTCTAAGTGAACTATTTTTCTGGTCTATAATTTTATTTATCTATTAAATATTTATTATTTTTAGAAGTTTTCTTTATGTATATTTTTAACCAGAACACTGATCAGCTCTGGCTTGTGGTAGTGTGGGGGACTGAACCTAACCTGGGACCTTGGAACCTCAGGCATGAGAGTCTCTTTACGAAACCATTATGCTATATGCTATATACTCCCACCTCCAGAAGTTCCCTTCCCCCCCATCCCCGCTACATTGAATAATGAACAGGTGATACCTTTAAAATTTTCTCAGCTGAATTTTCTTTTGTTTCATTATTTATTTATTTTTGTTTTTCAAAAAGGAAATTTTTTCTTCTTTACTAGGGGGTTAATGTTCTACAATCAACAGTAAATACAATAGTTTGCACATGCATAACATTTCCCAGTTTTCCATATAACAATACAATCCCCACTAGGTCCTCTGTCATCATGTTCCAGGATCTGAACCCCACCCGACCCCCTAAGCCAGAGTCTTTTACTTTGGGGCAATATACCAACTTCATTCCAAGTTCTGTTTAATATTTTCTCTTCTGATCTTATTTTTCAACTTCTGTCTGAGAGTGAGATCATCCCATATTCATCCTTCTGTTTCTGACTTATTTCACTTAACATGATTTCTTCAGGCTCCATCCAAGATGGGCTGAAAACAGTGAAATCACCATTTTAAATAACTGAGTAGTATTCCATTGTGTATACAGACCACAGCTTGCTCAGCCACTCATCTGTTGTTGGACACCTGGGTTGCTTCCAGGTTTTGGCTATTATAAATTGTGCTGTTATGGGAGTTGGGCGGTAGCGCAGTGGGTTAAGCGCACATGGCGCAAAGCACAAGGACCAGCGTTAAGGATCCCAGTTCGAGCCCCCAGCTCCTCACCTGCAGGGGAGTTGCTTCACAAGCGGCGAAGCAGGTCTGTAGGTGTCTATCTTTCTCTCCCCCTCTCTGTCTTCCCCTCCTCTCTCCATTTCTGTCTGTCCTATCCAACAATGATGACAACAACAACAGAAATAATAACTACAACAATAAAAAGCAACAAGGGCAACAAAAGGGAGAATAAATAATAAATGTAAAAAAATAAAATAAAAAAACCAATTGTGCTGTTATGAACATAGGTATAAACAAATCTTTTTGGATGGGTGTGTTGGGTTCCTTAGGATATATCCCCAGGAGAGGACTTGCAGGATCATAGGGTAGGTCCACTTCTATCCTCCTGAGAGTTCTCCAGACTGCTCTCCACAGAGGTTGGACCAATTTACATTCCCACCAGCAGTGCAGGAAGGTTCCCCACAACCTCTCCAGCATTTGTTGCTGCTTTTTCTTTTTTATTGGGGAATTAATGTTTTATATTCAACAGTTAAGTACAGTAGTTTGTACATGCATAACATTCCCCAGTTTCCCATATAACAATACAACCCCCACTAGGTCCTCTGAATCCTTCTTGGACCTGTAATCTCCCCACCCACCCACCCACCCCAGAGTCTTTTACTTTGGTGAGATACGCCAATTCCATTTCAGGTTCTACTTCTGATTTTTTTTTTGTCTGATCTTGTTTTTCAACTTCTGCCTGAGAGTGAGATCATCCCATATTCATCCTTCTGTTTCTGAATTATTTCACTCAACATGATTTTTTTCAAGGTCCATCCAAGATCGGCTGAAAACGGTGAAGTCACCATTTTTTACAGCTGAGTAGTATTCCATTGTGTATATATACCACAACTTGCTCAGCCACTCATCTGTTGTTGGACACCTGGGTTGTTTCCAGGTTTTGGCTATTACAAATTGTGCTGCCAAGAACATATGTGTACACAGATCTTTTTGGATGGATGTGTTGAGCTCCTTAGGATATATCCCCAGGAGAGGAATTGCAGGGTCTTAGGGTAGGTCCATTTCTAGCCTTCTGAGAGTTCTCCAGACTGTTCTCCACAGAGGTTGGACCAATTGACATTCCCACCAGCAGTGCAGGAGGGTTCCTTTGACCCCACACCCTCTCCAGCATTTGCTGCTGTTCCCTTTTCTGATGTATGACATTCTCACAGGAATGAAGTGGTATTTCATTGTTGTCTTTATTTGCATTCCTCTAACAGTCAATAACTTGGAGCATTTTTTCATGTGTTTCTCGGCCTTTTGGATCTCTTCTGTGGTGAATATTCTGTCCATGTCCTCCCCCCATATTTGGATGGGGTCATTTGTCTGCTTGTTGTTGATTTTGGTAGTTCTTTTATTTACAAATTACTACAATGAATCTGTGTATCTGATGAACATTACACCTGAGGACAACCTCAATCAGGATGGATTAGTGCTTTTTTTAAACTTTATTATTTATTTATTTATTATTGGATAGAGACAGAGAAATTAAGGGGGAGGAGAGATAGAGATGGAGAGAGACAGATACCTGCAGCCCTGCTTCACCACTCGTAAAGCTTTCCCCTTGCAGGTGGGGACCAGGGGCTTGAACCCAGATCCTTGTGCACTGTAGTGTGTTCGCTTAACCAGGTGCCTGGCCCCTAGTGTTTTTTTTTAAATATTTATTTATTTATTCCCTTTTGTTACCCTTCTTGTTTTATTGTTGCAGTTATTATTGATGCCGTCGTTGTTGGATAGGACAGAGAGAAATGGAGAGAGGAGGGGAAGACAGAGAGGGGGAGAGAAAGACAGACACCTGCAGACCTGCTTCACTGCTGTGAACCGGGATCATTATGCGGGTCCTTGCGCTTTGCACCACCTGTGCTTAACCTGCTGCGCAACCGCCCTACTCCCATCAGGATGCATTCTGAGAGTATCAAGTACCAGCTGATCCTCGGTGTTCTGGGCTCCTAAAATTGAATTTTGGGATGGGAGAGTGGAGGTGAGGGAGAATGCATAATGGTTATACAAAAAGACTTTCATTATTTGAGGCACCAAAGATCTCAGGTTAAGGGCAGGGGTAGATAGCATAATGGTTTTGCAAAGAAACTCTCATGCCTGAGGCTCCAGAATCCCAGGTTCAATACCCCGCACCATCATAAGCCAGAGCTGAGCGGTGCACCCTATTAAGCGCACACAGTAGTAAGCACAAGGGCCTGCATAAGAATACGGGTTCCAGCCCCCAGCTCCCCATCTGCAGGGGGAAGCTTCACATGTGGCGAAGCAGGTCTGCAGGTGTCTATCTTTCTCTCTCCCTCTCTATCTCCCTCTCCTCTCTTAACTTCTCTCTGTTCTATCCAATAAAATGTAAAAAAAAAAAAAGGTCACTAGGAGTAGTGGATTCATAGTGCCAGCACCCAGATCCAGTGATAACCCTGGAGGCAAGATGGAGTGGGAGGGCCAGGCGGTGGTACACCGGGTTGAGCGCACACATTACTGTGCACAAGGACCTTCACAAGTGCTGAAGCAAGGCTGCAGGTGTCTAAAGTCTCCCTCTCTATGGCCGCCTCCCTATTCAATTTCTCTCTGTCTCTATGAAATAATAAATCAATAACAATTAAAGAGACAGAGGAAGACAGAAATAGAGACCACTGCTTTGAAGCTTTCTTCAATGTGTTGGAAGCCAGGCTTGAACCTGGGTTGCACACATTGCAAAACAATACATTAAACAAGTCAGCTATTTCTTTCTTTCTTTCTTTCTTTCTTTCTTTCTTTCTTTCTTTCTTTCTTTCTTTCTTCTCTTTTCTTTCTTTCTTTCTTTCTTTTTTTTTTACCAGAGCACTGTTCAGCTCTGGCTTATGGTCAACAAGAAGTCAGCTATTTCACCAGCACCTAAAAGTTTCCATAAGTCAACTTGATTTTCTCTGAACATTAATAGGGGATCACATCTTTTTGATCAATAGTTGATGATCAAACATTACTGGGGCCAGGTGGTGACGCACCTGGTTAAGTGCACACATTACAGTGCGCAAGGACCCAGGTTTAAGCCCTGGTCCCCACTTGCAGAGGGAAAGCTTCACAAGTGGTGAAGCAGGGCTGCAGGTGTGTCTCTGTTTCTCCCCCTCCCTACCTCCCCCTTCCCTCTCAATTTCTCTCTGTCTCTATCCAATAATAAATAAAATAAAAAGATTAAAAACAAAACAAAACAAAACAAACAAAAAAAAACATTACTAAGCAGCTACTCTGAGGGCTTTCCAAAGGAGGTGGCAACTGGTCAATAGCTCACTTTTCTAATGTCACCATTTGACAACCTCACCAGTCCCCTCCCAAGCAGGTGACATGTTCATAGACACTGAACCAGAGAGATTTATTTATTAACTTATTTAGTTATAGGGGGTGGGGAGAACTAGAGCATCGTTTTGGCACATACAGTGCCAGGGATCCAGCTCAGGACCTCATACTTGAGGGTTCAATGCCTTATCTACTGAACTGTCTCCCATGAAGGTTCTTTCTTTCTTTCTTTCTTTCTTTCTTTCTTTCTTTCTTTCATTCTTTTTTTAAATACTTTTTAAAAAAATATTTATTTATTTTCCCTTTTGTTGCCCTTGTTTTTTATTGTTGTTGTAGTTGTTACTGTTGTTGTTATTGCTGTTGTCATTGTTGGATAGGACAGAGAGAATTGGAGAGATGAGGGGAAGCCAGAGAGGGGGAGAGAAAGACAGACACCTGCAGATCTGCTTCACCGCCCGTGAAGCGACTCCCCTGCAGGTGGGAAGCCAGGGGCTCGAACCGGGATCCTCACGTCAGTCCTTGCGCTTTGCACCATATGTGCTTAACCCGCTGTGCTACCGCCCGACTCCCTAAATACTTTTTATTAATTTATTATTGGATAGAGACAGACAGAAATTGAGAGGGGAGGGGGTTATAGAGAGGGAGAGAGACAGAGAGACATCTGCAGTCCTGCTTCACACTCATGAAGCCTTCCCCCTGCAGATGGGGGCCAGGGGCTTGAGCCTGGGTCCGTGTGCACTGCAGTGTGTGCGCTTAACCAGGTGCGGCCCCTCTTTCCTTCCTTCCTCTCTTTCTTTCTTTCTTTCTTTCTTTCTTTCTTTCTTTCTTTCTTTCTTTCTTTCTTTCTTTTTTACCAGAGCACTACTCAGCTCTGGCTTAGGGTGGTGTGGGGGATTGAACCTAGGACTTTGGAGCATGAGAGTCTTTTCACAACCATTATACTATTTATCTCCACCCTTTAAAAAATGTTAATTTATTTACTTATTCTCTTTTGTTGTCCTTATTTTATTATTATAGTTATTGTTTTTTAAAAAATATTTATTTACTCCCTTTTGTTGCCCTTGTTGTTTTATTGTTGTAGTTATTATTATTGTTGTCATCGTTGTTGGATAGGACAGAGAGAAATGGAGAGAGGAGGGGAAGACAAAGAAGGGGAGAGAAAGACAGACACCTGCAGACCTGCTTCACCGCTTGTGAAGTGACTCCCCTGCAGGTGGGGAGCCGGGGGCTCAAACTGGGATCCTTACGTCGGTCCTTGAGCTTTGCTGCACCTGCGCTTAACCCACTGTGCTACCGCCCGACTCTCTTAGTTGTTGCTGGATCCTTATGCTGGTCCTGCGCTTAACTCGTTGTGCTACCACCTGACTCCCCCTCCACCCTTTTTTTTAATATATATATAGATTTAGTTATTTATTTTATTGGAGAGGGGAGAGAGGACAATGAGGGAAAAATCAGAGCATCATTCTGGCACATGTGATGCTAGGGATCAAAATCAGAACCCTGTGCTTGAGAGGTCAATGGTTTTTGTTTGTTTGTTTGCTTTTTTAAATAAAAAGGAAACAATGACAAAACCATAGGATAAGAGGGGTACAACTCCACACAGTTCCCACCACCAGAACTCTGTATCTCATCTCCTCCCCTGATAGCTTTCCTATTCTTTAACCCGCTGGGAATATGGACTCAAGGTAATTGTGGGATGCAGAAGGTGGAAGGTCTGGCTTCTGTAATTGCTTCCCCACTGAACATGGGTGTTGACAGGTTGATCCATACTCCCAGCCTGCCTCTCTTTCCCTAGTGGGGAAGGGCTCTGGGGACTCGGAGCTTCAGGACACATTAGTGGGGTTGTCTGTCCAGGAATGTCTGGTTGGCATCATGGAGGCCAATGTGTCACTCCTAAGTCACAAAATTTTATCATTATTTTATTATTTCCAGGGTTATTGTTGGGGCTCAGTGCCTGCACTACAAATCCACTGCTCCTGTGACCATTTTTTCTTTTTTTTGGATAAGAGAGAGAAATTGAGAGGGGAGGAGGAAATAGAGAGGGAGACAGAAAGATAGACACCTACAACCTCCTTTACCGCTTGTGAAGTGACCCCCCTGCAGGTGGGAGCTGGGGGCTCAAACTGGGATCCTTGTATGGGTCCTTGCGCTTAATCCTATGTGTGCTTAATGTGGTGCACCACTGCCCGGCCCCCCAAAGGTACATAAATATATTGAGGAGATAGCATAATGGTTATGCAAAGAAACCTTCATGACTAAGATTCCAAGGTTCCTGATTCTGTCCCTCATATTACCATAAGCCAGAGCTGAGCAATGCTCTGATAAAATAATAATAATAATAATTATTATTATTATTATTACTATTATTATATTATGACCAGGTGGTAGTTCACCCAGTAAAGTGAAAAACTTAGTGTGGGTTCAAATTACCTGGGTTCAAGCTCCTGACCCCCAACTACATGATTCAGCTTCACGAGCTGTAGAGGAGTGCTACAAGTATCTTTCCTCTTTGTCTCTTCCTCTGTATTTCTGTCTCTCAACTTCTATCAAAAAGAAAAGGGGGGCAGGGAAGACCACCAGAGGAGGTAAGTGGTGCAAGCACCTAGCCCCAGTAATAACCCTGTGAATAGGAGCTACAGGGTCAGGTGGTGGTGCGCTCAGTCAAGTGCACACACTACCATGCACAAGGACCTGGGTTGGAGCCTCTGGTTCCCACCTGGGTGGGAGAAGTTTCACAAGCAGTGAATGTTGCCAAGTGTTTCTCTCTTTCCATCTCTATCTTCCCCACCCCTCTCAATTTCTCTCTGTTCTATCAAATAAAGGTAAGTAAATAAATAAAATAAATGAGACAGAGGAGGAGAGAGAACCAGAGTATCACTGTGGCATACATGATGCTGTGAACCAAACTTGATATCTCAGGCTTGAGAGTTAAGCAATTTACTCACTGCATCACTTAATGTACTCTAAAGGAACTATTTATTTATTTACTCTTTTATGAGAACCAGGGCATCGCTCTGAAGTATACAGTGCCAGGAATGAGATGTGGTACCTCATGCTTGAGAATCCAGGACTTTATCCACTGTGCCACCTCCTGAGCTGTAAATAAAGGATTTTTAAAAAGATTTTTATAGTGAGATGCCTAAATTAAAAGTTTTTTTAAGGATTTTATTTTTTAATGTTTTAATTAAACAATTTTAATTATCTTTATTTACTGACTGGATAGAGACAGTCAGAAATTGAGAGGAAGGGGGTGATAGGGAGAGAGACAGAGACACCTGCAAACCTGCTTCACCGCTTGTGAAGCTTTCCCCCTGCAGGTGGGGACTAGGAGCTTGAGCCTGCAACCTTGCGCACTGCAGTATGTGCGTTTTACTAGGTGTGCCACCACCTGCCCCTAAGAAAGGATTTTAAAATGTAAAAAAATGTTACTGGGGGGGGTAGGTCCGTAGCTAGCTCACCACTGGAACACACAATTTGCTGACTGAGGACCTGGGTTCAAATACCCGGCAACCAATAGGAGCACTATGTTAAAAGGAAACCTCACATGTGATAGGCAGGGCTGTAGTGTCTCTCCCTTCCCTCTATCTAAAAAAAAAGAAAGGAAAAGAAGAAATTCATTATTCCTGGTGGAATTGCTCGCACACAAAAAAATTCTGAAAATTCAGGAAAATTCTGGCAAGAGGAAGGAAGGAAGGAAAGAAAAAACAAACCAAAACAACAACAAAAAATAGGTAGCTATAGAAACGCAGCGGCTATTGTTGGGCTAAAAATCAAGCCTGAAATGACGTTAAAGCTTGCCTCTCGTTCCAGCAGGGTGTCCTTCTGGGCAGCTAGCTCTATCTTCTCCTAACTCGTCTCCTTCTCCTTGAAGCATCCACCAGAGGACGCAGCTTCCTCAAAACTTTCCACCCTGCTCTTTGCTGGAGATATTCTCTCCACTTTTCCTTGCTAGTCCAGGCCCGCAGTTAAGGCCCCACAGCCCGAGACTAGGCCGTCCGTCGTCATGGGGACAGAAAGCCAATGATGTCACCACGGTCCGGGGCGGTTGTGCTGGAGTCCATCATCTCAATCCCCAAAAGCCGGTGAGGGTGGGAGAGGGAGAGAAAACCCAGCAGACAGACTCTCACTCTCCTGCCCTGGAGCCCCCGCCGCCCGGAGGCAGCTCGCAGCCGCGCGCCTGCAGCACCAGCACAGCCGCGCGCGGGGCAGCAGACCGCCCGAGGCTCGCGCCACCGCCGGCTCGCAACTTCGCCCCAACTCCGCCCCGCCCCCACCCCGAGGCGGCCGCACACAGCCGGCAGCGAAGCCGCAGCCGCTCCCCTGAGCCCTTCCGCACCAGGTAACCGGGTTCCCAGAGCCCGGCTTCGCCCCGCCCCCGACTGAGCGGCCAGGGGGCGGGGCCGGGGGCGGGGCCGGGCGCGGCGGCCGGGCTGGGGGCGGGGCGGAGGGGGCCGCGGCCGGGGGCGGGGGCTTCGCGCGGGCCCGCGAGATGCCGGTGTTGGCCGCCCGAGCGGCTGTAGCTGCTGCGGCGGGGGAGGCGGCAGCCCGGCCCGGTCGGGGGACTGCGCTGGGGGCCGGCGCGTAGCCGGGACTATGGAGGGGCAGAGTGGCCGCTGCAAGATCGTGGTGGTGGGGGACGCGGAGTGCGGCAAGACGGCGTTGCTGCAGGTGTTCGCCAAGGACGCCTACCCCGGGGTGAGGGACCGGCTTCGGGGAGGCGGGCTTGAGGCCGCGGGGGTGGGTGCCTGGGACTCGGTGACAGACGGATATGGGTGCTGGTTGCTGGGTGCTGAGGGGAACCCGAGGCACGAGAGAGGGGCTCAGAGGACCAAGGGTGGCGTAGAGGCGCTGGCGGGACTGCAGAAGATCGGAGTGGGAAGAATTGGGGAGCAGGGTGAGATGAATGGGGTTTGGGAGAACCAATGAATCTCGGCGAGGGCGCTAGGGGCATGTCGGGGAGTCCTGATCATCGGGAAAAGGGGAGAACTAGAGGCGGAAAGGACCTGGAGGAGGTCTGGAAGCCTCAGGGATTCTGCAGAGGCAGCGGCTTCCTAATTTCCCTTTTACCTAACAGCAAACCAACTTGTATCCAGTGGCAGGGCTGGACGGGGCGTGGGAGCGAGGAGGGCATTTGTCTGGTGTGAAGACTACAGGATCTTATCTTGACTCGTCTTTATCTGCAGAGTTATGTCCCCACTGTGTTTGAGAACTACACTGCGAGCTTTGAGATCGACAAACGCCGCATTGAGCTCAACATGTGGGACACTTCAGGTAGCCAAGTCCCTTGGGGTCACCCTGACTTCCATGAACACTCCACTCTGACCCTTCCCTTTACTGGAGCCTTAAGGTCCAGGTCAGGTGGGCCTATCCGGTCAATTTGAGGAGGGGAAGTTAATATTCTGCCTAAAGCCAGTGGTACTGACACAGAACTTGCTAAAGCCCAGAGAAACTGAGTCCTGAAAGAAAGAAAGAACAGTATCCATCCCCTCAAATGGTTTCTGCCTGGGAAAGTTGGGAGAATGGCTTTTATTTTGGACTATGCTTCCCAGAAAACAGACATAAAGCTCAGGAGATACACCAACAGACCTTCATAGCTGAGGCTTGTTAGTCCCAGGTTCAATCCTTGGTACCACTACCCCAAGCCAGAGCTGAACAGTGCTATGGAAAAAAAAAAAGGGGGGGGGGAAATAATAAAAGGAGGAGAGATTGTGCTAAGGAAAGACATTTAGAATTTCTTGGGGGGAGGTATGGGAGCTGCTTCTCTAAACTGTTGAAATTGAGATCAAGTCCCAAGACGGTGGGTGAGCTATGTCACACTTCTCCCAAAGGGAGGGAGGAGGTTCTGTCCCCCCCCCTTTTTTTTTAGAGATTTATTTGTTAATGAGACCAAAAAGAGAACCAGAGCATCATGCTGGCATGGGTGGAGGGTTGGGTTTGAACTCAGGACCCTATGCCTAAGAATCTAACACCCCACCCATTGTACCATGTCCCAGCTCCAGGAGGGTTCTTATTTTTTTTTAATATTTTTTATTTTTATTTATTTTCCCTTTTGTTGCTCTTGTTGTTTTTCATTGTTGTAGTTATTATTGTTGTTGTTGATGTCATCGTTGTTGGGTAGGACAGAGAAGTGGAGAGAGGAGAGGAAGACAGAGAGGGGGAGAGAAAGACACTTGCAGACCTGTGAAGCGACCCCCCCCCCCCTACAGGTAGGGAGCCAGGGGCTTGAAGTGGGATCCTTATGCCGGCCCCTGCGCTTTGTGCCACATGCGCTACCGCCCGACTCCCAGGGGTTCTTATTTTTACTAGGCTTCTCTGGAAGACTTTAGAAGCTGGCAAAGCCCAGAAAGTATATGCAAATTTTTGAGAGAATGTTGAGAGATTTCATGACTTCTCAAACATTCAAAAAATATTAAGAATGATTGCTTTTAGAGACCCCTCTGAGGGAAGTGGAGAGCTGGTTTTTGTTTGTTTGTTTTTGCCATTTAATTTCCCTTCTGCTCCCTTCCTTAGAGAAATACAGACTCCTTGGTGGGTATTAAGAACCTGTTCTTTTTCTGTTCTCTACTCTTAGCTGAGCTGACCAATGCTGCTGAGTTCTCCCATCTCTTTCCAGGCCCCCATCCACTCAGGACTCTCATCTGTCCCTGTCCTGTCTTCTTTCAGGTTCCTCTTACTATGACAATGTCCGGCCTCTGGCATACCCTGATTCAGATGCTGTGCTCATTTGCTTCGACATTAGCCGACCAGAAACACTGGATAGTGTCCTCAAGAAGGTAGGAACCTCAGCATGGGGGGTTGATAGCATAATGGTTATGCAAAGAGACTATCATATCTGAAGCTCCAAAGGCCTAGGTTCAATCTCCTGCACCACCATAAACCAGAGCTGAGCAGTGCTCTAGTCAAAAAAAAAAAGAAGAAGGGGGGTTGGGCTGTAGCACAGCAGGTTAAGCGCACATGGCACGAAACTTGAACCGCACATGGCACGAAACTTGAACCACCGGCATAAGGATCCCAGTTTGAGCCCCTGGCTCCCCGCCTGCAGGGGAGTCACTTCACAAGTGGTGAAGCAGGTCTGCAGGTGTCTATCTTTCTCTCCCCCTCTCTGTCTTCCCCTCCTCTATTTTCTCTGTCCTGTCTGGCAACAATAATAATAACCACAACAGTGATTAACAAGGGCAACAAAAAAGGAAAATAAATAAATAAAGTATTAAAGAAGGTGAAGAAGAAGGAGGAGGAGGAGGAGGAGAAGAAGAAGAAGAAGAAGAAGAAGGAGAAGAGGAAGAAGGTGGTTTGAGCCTGGGAAGTAGGACCAGAATCCCTAATCCTAACATAGCATGGGCCAGGAGGCTGGGCATGGCCAGCTGCTAAAGACTGTGTGAAGCTCTTGTCCTAATCTCTACACCCCTTCCTGGACCAGATGCCACAACTGGATTGGTATCTGGGGGAGGTGAAAGGGCTCACAAAGTGAAATACTCACTTCCCACACCTCCTTGGGCATGGGTACCCCAGATGGAGGCATAGATAGGAGTGCTCCTAGAATCCAGGAAAGGCTGCTGTTTCCATGAGAAAAGCCCACAGTGAATGGGCAGAAGGCCGCTCTAGTCCCACCATGGGAGGGCGAGGGTAGGATTTAAGAATAGATTTGGGAAAAGGGGTGGGAAAGGGAAGGCTCCAGACTACAGACCCTTCATAGCCCGAGGCTGAGGCTGGGCCCTCAGCCTTACAGTGTCACCCCAGCCCTTTCCTCTCTCTCTCCTTTTCTTATGCCTAGTTCCTCTTTGAACCAAAGCCCACCATCTCCACCCCCTCCTCACATGGGAGATTCAGAGGGGTTCAGGTTCTGCTTATGTTAAGGAAGGGTGTCTCCTTGATTTGGGGCAAGGGGTTAATCCTGTGCTTCCTCCTGACCCTCTGTAACTTTATTTCATTTCCCCAAAAAATAGTGGCAAGGAGAGACTCAGGAGTTCTGCCCCAATGCCAAGGTTGTGCTGGTTGGCTGTAAACTGGACATGAGGACTGATCTGACTACACTGAGGGAGCTGTCCAAGCAGAGGCTCATCCCTGTCACACACGAGCAGGTGGGAACCCTTGACCTCTGACTTTGTGCCTGTCTAGATATCTGCCCCTTTTCATTACTGATATTAAAAATAGGGCCAGGTGGGGGAGACAGCATATTGGTTACACAAAAAGACTTTAGTGCTTGAGAATCAATCTTTAGCACCACCAGAAGCCAAAGCTAAGCAGTGCTCTGGTAAAAAAAGAAAGAAAGAAAGTGGGTTCATCTCTTGCCCTGACCTTTGTCTCTGCCCAGATCCCTGATGCCCCAGCTCCTGGCCCCCTGCCCCTGGCTTTGCTGTACACTGAATCCTCTAACTTCCTTCACACACTTCCTTTCCAGGGCACTGTGCTGGCCAAGCAGGTGGGGGCCGTGTCCTATGTGGAGTGCTCCTCCCGGTCCTCAGAGCGCAGCGTCAGGGATGTCTTCCACGTGGCCACTGTGGCCTCCCTGGGCCGTGGCCATAGACAACTTCGTCGTACTGACTCACGCCGTGGACTACAGCGATCAGCCCAGCTGACAGGGCGGTCAGACCGGGGGACAGGGACTGAGGGCGAGCTCCACAAGGATCGAGCCAAAAGCTGTAACCTCATGTGAGGGGCCAGGAGATGGGGTCTGGTTGGGAGGAGGAGGGTTGTGTGGGGAACTGGCATCAAGAGTAATCTTGAGTCTCAGCTTATAAAGGGTGCCTTCTATCCCCCACCCCTTGTCTCCGTGTCCTGGCCCTGGTTTCCTTTCCCATGGAAGGTAACCACTCTATGACCTTCCCTTCTCTGCTTTCACTTCTACAGCTGTTATCCCACATCCCAAGCAACATTCACTAAATTACAAAGTTGAGAAGCCCCCATACCATCTCCCTAGCAGTCCTAGCCCCTCCCTTTCCCCAACAGGTCCCAAATAAAGCCCATATCCAAGGAAAACTTCTATGGCTTTAGTTTTGTTACTTTTCTTTAAAAAAAAAATTTTTTTTTTTTACTTATTTGTTCATGAGAAAGATAAGGGAAGAGAGAGAAAGAACCAGATATCACCCTGGTACATGTGCTGCCAGGGATTGAACTTGGGACCTCATGCTTGAGAATCTAATGCTTTATCTACTGCAACACCTTCTGGACCACATATTTGTTACTTTTCTAAAAAGATGGATTTACCAATTTCTAGTGGCTAGAGGGAAAGTTAAACTTGAGGAAGAACATTCTCTCCTGTGTATGGGTACACCGAAGGAACAAAGGAAAAGTCAGGGTCAGAGCAGCCTTGTCTTTTTAGGAATCAGAGTTGGAGAAGTGAGATAATCTTGGGAATATTCAGCTCAGTTAATAAATCAAACAATCCTGGGGCAGAGGGTAGATAGCATAATGTTACGCAAACAGACTCTCATGCCTAAGGCTCCAAAGTCCTAGGTTCAATCCCCCACATCACCATAAGCTAGAGCTGAACAGTGCTCTGGTTAAATAAATAAACAATCCTAAGGTCTATAGGGGGGTTTCACATAGACTGATCTGCAGTTCATCATGCAACCATAGCTGGACCCTCTGCTAGTGCAGGTGGGGTTTCTGTAGTGGCACAGGCCCCTTGCCTACCCACCCCATCCTCTTGCCCTCCCTACTTGGAATCTTCTGGTGCCCTGAGACTTGTGAGAGGAGGGAGAACATCAAAAACTTCCACAACAAAGAGTCTGATCCTGCAGAGGGAAGTGATCCACTGAGGGATGGAAATTTGGTGCTGGAGATTCCTGGGAGAAAGGAACAGAGATTCACACCCCCTTTGCTTCTGAGCTCCTTCATGATTTTGGAGGGAACATCATCTGTGAGAATAGGGGCACTCTACACCCCACCCCTTAGCCCCTCCCAACTCCCTAGAGAAGGAAAGCTGGTTGAGGGGATGGTCGGAAGCTTGTTGTCAGTGAGGACAGTGCTGGTCTGTTTTCTCTGGAGTCTGGTTTCACATTGCCCTGTATTCCCTCCCTGGCTCTGGTCCCACTGGCCTCTTTTCGGTGACATTCTCTTCCAGGAACCGTCCCTGCTCTCCCCATTCCCCATCCCCAGCCAGTTCTTCTAGATCTACTGCAGGAGAGAACATAGATCTTACTATACCCTCTACAGGGCTCCCCCTCTTCAGCAGTTTGCAGACCATCCTTCCCTCCCTCATTCAGCAAATATGTACCAAGTGCAAACTGTGTGCCAGACACTGACTTAAGATTCTGAAAGGAGAAGTTCCAAGACCAGATAGAGAGGAAAGGGGGTATCCCAGGTGTGAGAGTGCCTTGGCTCCTTACAGTCCCAGGAGGCAGTCCAATGAGCCAAATCCTGAGGGTGAAGATGGTTTTACCAAGTAGGAAAGGAGTAGGAGTAGGGCATTTCTTCTGGGCAGAGGGTACAGTGTGTGCAAATGTGTGGCAATGAGAAATAATATGGCACAGTGGGAGGGCAGACCACAAGGTTGGGAAGGTGTATCAAGATCACTACAGGAACCACAAAGCAACCAGAGCTTCATTCTGAGGATGTGAGGAGCCACTAGGGATTTCAAGTAGAGAATGAAGTGACCAGACCTGGTTTTTAGCTAGATGGTTATCTGGATGAGGTAAAAAGCTCAAGCTATTCTTTTGGGCTTGAGGTGTGTCATTTAAAAGAACTTGCCCTTTTGGGCTGGTGAGGTACCTCACCTGTAGGGTGCCTGCTTTGCCATGTGTGGGACTCAAGTTTGAGCCCAGTTTCTTTGGCACTGGGGAAAACTTCAGTCAGTGTGTGGTGTTTTTCTCTTTACCTTCTGTCTCTGTTTCTGTCTCTGTCAGAAAAAGTCAGTTTAGAGTAGTGAAGCCCTGCAATGTAAAAATAAATAAATAAATGAGTGAATAAACAAATAAATGTAAATAGCTTGTCTTTTCTCTCTGCCAGCCCATCTGGAGGGGAAAAGAAATCCCTAAGCATTACTGTCATTAGCCATCCTTATCTGTCTCTTTCCTATGCAACTGTGTCCTGCTCCATCTCAGTCAATCTTAAGAGTCTTAGGAAGCTTCAAGAGTCCTGGGTACCCTACTCTCTCACTCTGAGATCTGGTTAAGGACTGAATCCCAGAGAGACCTTTTCCAAGTACCCTGTGTCCTAGATTGAGGTTTCTTGAGTTCCCAGGACCAGCTAAGTGACTTTTAGTCTGGTTCCAGAAAATTGATACCAACACACACACACACAGCCACAGCCACAGCTATACCTTCTTTTTTTTTTTTTGCTTACAGTTGGGACTTCACGTATGAATAATTTCATAGCTCCAGGAAGACTTTTTTTTTTTTTTTTTAGCTTTAGATAGAAAGAGACAGAGAAAGGAGGGCCACCACAGCACAGAACTTCCCATTAGTGTAGTGCATGATGCCCCCATGTGGTGCTGGGTCTCAAACCCAGATCCTCACTCATAGTAAAGTATGCGCTTTACTTGATGTGCTATCTCCATACTTTCTGCCAGACCTGTGACTTAGAATTTTTGGTCATGTGGCTTTTTTTCTTCACTTTGCACTCTGATTCAGATGTACCCCACTTCTTCGCCCAATCTCCCTTGCCTAGGAGCTCAGGGAATGCAAATGTGTTTTAATATCCGGCTAAAGCAGACATAATTAGGAAGATAAATCAGCTGGAGGAACCCCCAAAGTCTAATACATTCCCAGTACCACCAGGAACACATTTTGGTTCTCTCTGAGGTCTGGGTTGCCAGACTGATTATTTCTGCAGAGGGAGTTGTGCCTTTGGGCTGAGGAGCCCAATGAGTGGGAGGAGGGAACAAGACTGTTTCTTGATTGTCAAAGGACCCTGCAGTCTGGAAGGAGGTAGGGGACGTTACCCTTTCCAGCACCCTATCCCAGATGATAGAGTCAGATCCAGCATCCTCCTCTGCAGCTGTTTCCCCCACAAATTAGACACCTATTAGAGAAACAATGTAGCGTCATTAATCATTTAATGGAATAAACAACTAATCATGCTGTGATGTTGCCAGTGTTTTATTTGTTTATTTATTTATTGGGGAATTAACAGTAAATACAATAGTTTGCACATGCATAACATTCCCCAGTTTCCCATATAACAATACAACCCCCACTAGGTCCTCTGTCATCCTTCATGGACCTGTACTCTCTCCACCCACCCACCCCAGAGTCTTTTACTTTGGTGCGATATGTCAAATCCATTTCAGGTTCTACTTGTGTTTTCTTTTCTGGTCTTGCTTTTCAACTTCTGCCTGAGAGTGAGATCATCCCATATTCATCCTTCTGTTTCTGACTTATTTCACTCAACATGATTTTTTCAAGGTCCATCCAAGATTGGCTGAAAATGGTGAAGTCACCATTTTTTACAGCTGAGTAGTATTCTATTGTGTATATATACCACAACTTGCTCAGCCACTCATCTGTTGTTGGACACCTGGGTTGCTTCCAGGTTTTGGCTATTACAAATTGTGCTGCCAAGAACATATGTGTACACAGATCTTTTTGGATGGATGTGTTGGGTTCCTTAGGATATATCCCCAGGAGAGGAATTGCAGAGTCTTAGGGTAGGTTCATTTCTAGCCTTCTGAGAGTTCTCCAGACTGTTCTCCACAGAGGTTGGACCAATTTACATTCTCACCAGCAGTGTAGGAGGGTTCCTTTGACCCCACAACCTCTCCAACATTTGCTGCTGTTACCTTTTCTGATGTGTGACATTCTCACAGGAGTGAAGTGGTATCTCACTGTTGTCTTGATTTGCATTTCTCTGACAATCAGAGACTTGGAGCATTTTTTCCATGTGTTTCTTGACCTTTTGGATCTCTTTTGTGGTGAATATTCTGTCCAAGTCCTCCCCCCATTTTTGGATGGGGTTATTTGTTGTCTTGTTGAGTTTGGCAAGCTCTTTATATATGTTGGTTATTAAACTCTTGTCTGATGTATTGCATGTAAATATCTTCTCCCATTCTGTGAGGGGTCTCTTGGTTTGGGTAGTGATTTCTTTTGCTGTACAGAAGCCTCAGGACTTCTCAGGAGGAAGAATCATAAAAAGAGCTTGAGGAGCCAGGTGGTGGTGCACTGGTTAAGTACTCACATTACAGTGCTCAAGGACGTGTTCAAGCCCTGGTCCCCACCTGCAGGGGGAAAGCTTCACAAGTGGTGAAACAGGCCTGCAGATGTCTCTTTCTTCCATCCCTTCCCCTCTCAATTTCTCTCTGTCTCTAGCCAATAATAAATAAAAGATTAAAAAGGAAGAGAGAAGGAAAGAAAGAAAGAAAGAAGGAAAGAAAGAAAAAGTAAAAAAAAGCTTGAGATTTGAGGGTAGAAGTTCCAGAGCCAGGTAGGGAAGACAGAATAATAATAATAAAGTTCAATTTCCTGCACCACCATAAACCAGAGCCAAGCAGTCACTGTCTCTGTCTGATTAACAAATGAGAGAGAGAGAGGAAAGTCCCAGGACTCTGCCACTTTCTCCCTGGGGACCCTTTGGTGAGTCCCTGAACCCTTTGAATCTCAGTATTCACACTGGAATACTGAGGGTTTGATCATACCATCTACTTCAACGTGCTGTTGAACATTCAGAAAGGAAACGGACAGAAGAAAAGGTGTTTGTCTGACCCTTTGAACTGAGTCTCCCTTTGTCCTTTTTTTTTTAAATCTTTATTTATTATTGGATAGAGAGAAAAATCAAGAGGGAAAGGGGAGATAAAGAGGTAGAGAGGGAGAGACACCTACAGCCCTGCTTCACCACTCACAAAACTTTCTCCCTGTAGATGGGAACCAGAGGCTTGAACCCAGGTCCTTGTGCACTATAACGTGTGTGCTCAGCCAGGTGAGCCACTGCCTGACCCCCAGTCTTTGTTCCTATAATGTAGACATCCAGGCCTGAGTACTTCCCAGCTAGGTTTGAAAAAAATCAGGAAATGTGGTCTGGGGAGACAGTATAATGATTATGGCATTATGCTTTCATGCCTGAGGCTCGGAGGGCTACCGCTCAGCCCCATATCTTTCTCCCTCTTTATTTTCCCTTTCCACTTAATTTGTCTGTCCTGTCAAATAAAAAATAAAATAGAAAGGAAAAAAAAAAGTTTCCAGGAGCCAGCAAGCCCCAGTGATAACCCTGGTGGCAATAAGATGATGATGATTTGCCTTCAGAGTTATCGCTGGGACTCAGTGCCTGCATTATGAATCCACTGCTCCTGGAGGCTATTTTCCTCATTTTTGTTGCCCTTGTTATTGTTATTATTGTAGTTATTGCTGTTGTTGTTGTTGGATAGGACAGATAGAAATGGAGAGAGGAGGGAGTCGGGCGGTAGTGCAGCGGGTTAAGCACATGTGGCACAAAGCGCAAAGACCGGCTTCCAGGATCCCGGTTCGAGCCCCCGGCTCCCCACCTGCAGGGGAGTCGCTTCACAAGCGGTGAAGCAGGTCTGCAGGTGTCTATCTTTCTCTCCCCCTCTCTGTCTTCCCCTCCTCTCTCTATTTCTCTCTGTCCTATCCAACAACAACAACAATAACTACAACAATAAAACAAGGGCACCAAAAGGGAATAAATAAATGATAAGATAAGAGGGGACAAGATAAGATAAATAAATGATAAGATAAGAGGGATTAGAGGAGAAGACAGCTTTACCCCACTAGAGAAAGGTAGAGACAGGCTGGGGGTATGGATCAACCTGTCAACGCCCATGTCCAGCAGAGAAGCAATTACAGAAACCAGACCTCTGAACTTCTGTGCACCATAGAAATCTTTGGTCCAGGGACTGGGCAGTAGTGTAGTGGCTTAAGTGCAGGTGGCACAAAGCGCAAGGACTGGTGCAAGGATCCTGGTTCCTGCCCCTGGCTCTCCACCTGCAGGGGGGGGTCACTTCACAAGTAGTGAAGCTGGTCTGCAGGTGTCTTTCTCTCTTCCTCTCTGTCTTCCCATTCTCTCTCTCGATTTCTTTCTGTCCTGTCCAACGACAACAGTTATAACAACCACAACAAGGGCAAAAAAAATGGGAAAAGTAGCTTCCAGGAGCAGTGGATTCCTAGTGCTGGCACCGAGCCCCAGCGATAACCCTGGAGGCAAAAAAAAAAAAAAAGAAATCTTTGGTCTGTACTCCCAGAGGGATAAAAAATAGGGAGCCTTCAACCACCAGGCTCCAGATGCTAGCATGATGCCAACCCCAGACTTCCCTGGACAGACAACCCCACCAATGTGTCCTGGAGCTCCGATTCCCTGGAGCCCTTCCCCAGTAGGGAAAGAGAAAGACAGGCTGGGAGTATGGATCGACCTGTCAACACCCATGTTCAGCGGGGAAGCAATCACAGAAGCCAGACCTTCTACCTTCTGCATCCCACAATGACCTTGGGTCCATACTCCCAGAGGGTTAAACAATAGGAGAGCTATCAGGGGAGGGGATGGGATATGGAGTTCTGGTGGTGGGAATTGTGTGGAGTTGTACCCCTCTTATCCTATGGTTTAGCCAATGTTTCCTTTTTATAAAAAAAAAAAAAGAAAAGAAAGAAAAGAATAGGGAATCTTCCAATGGAGGGGATGGGATATGGCACTCTGGTGGTGGGAACTGTATGAATTGTACCCCTCTTATCCCACAGTCTTGCCAATCATTATTAAATCACTAGTTAAAAAAAAATAGAATCAAGCCCCCAGCTCCCCACCTTCAGGGGAGTTACTTCACAGGCAGTGAAGCAGGTCTGCAGGTGTCTTATCTTTCTCTCCCCCCGTCTCCCCTTCCTCTCTCCATTTCTCTCTGTTCTATCCAACAACGACATCAATAACAAAAACAATAACTACAACAATAAAAAACAAGAATAAGGAAATAAATAAATAAATAGAAAAAAAGAAGTTGAAAAATAATGAAACACAAAGCGGAACTTGGACTGGGTTTGATGTATTGCGCCAAAGTAAAAAACTTGGAGTCGGGTGTGTGTGTTGGTGGGGAGGCGGTTTCAGGTCCTGGAACATGATGGCAGAGGAGGACCTAGGGGGTTGAATTGTTATATGGAAAACTGAGAAATGTTGCCCATGTAAAAATTACTGTATTTTATTGTTGACTGTAAACAATTAACACCCTCCCACCACCAATAAAGGGGAAAAAAAAGGCCACCAGTAGTGGTGGATTCATAGTGTTCATAGTGGCAACACTAAGCCCCACTGAATCCTGGTGACCAAAACAAAAACAAGAGTATGGGGGTGGGGGAGACAGGGAGGGGAGGGAGAAAAGGATACCACAAATCTGGACCACTGTTTATGAAGCTTCCTTTTGCATGATATTCCTATGTGGCCAAGGGCTTGAACCCAGATTCTTGTGAATGGTAAAGTGTGCATTCTGCCAAATGAGCCATCTCCACCTCCGAGATTTGTAAGCTGTATGTGATGCTGGGGATTAAACTCATGCTTGCGGGTCTACCCACTGCACCACCTCAGACTGTCCAACAAAGGTTTCTCATCTATATGGTGCAGCCCCTTCCAGCTGAGTTCCCAGTTCTCTCTACATCTCTAATTAGTCTCTTGTCTCCCTCTCCTCAAGGCTGAGGGGATGAGTGTCAGAAGGAGGAAGTACCATGTTCTGGTGGGTGGAGTGATTCCCAAGCAGCCACCTCCTGGCAGCTGGAGAGACAAGAGGGACAAGTACATATGTGCCCCTCCCCCCAAGAAAAATGCCTCTGCTGTTGACTCCTAAATAACAGATGTCTGTCTGCATATTAATGAGACTGGACGAATAATTGGTGAGTTTTTCATTCAGTGTCAGAATGAGCCCGGAGGCCTTATGTTCATGAACACAGACACACCACCATCACCCGGCCCCCGCCCCCACGAGCACAATGAGACCCAGGCAGAGGCTGGCAGACTTGACCCACAAAGGGAAGGGCCAGACGGGAACTGGGAGGGGGTGTCAGCAGGGCAGAACTGCCACTCCTAGGTCTGGGTCTTTGGGATCTTTTCCTCTGGAATGCCTGTCTTCTAGCTTTGGGGTAAACGCTTACACTTGTGATCTTTTACCACCAAGCAGAAGGAGCTTAGAGGAAAGTGGGAGCCAGAGTGTAGACAGGATTTGGGGGGAAGCAGGGCAGTGTGGGGGGGCAACAGAGCAGTGGTCTTCTTCAGTGGACTTGTGCCTCCCCCATGAGCCTGGAATTGGAGGGTCCCTGACCCTGTTCCAGCCGTGTGCACATGTGGGAGGCAAAAGGTGGTGTTTTTAGAATCAAGACACCCACCACTTGCTTTTATGAAAGCCTCCCACCCCCACCCCCCCTTATCTTTAAGAACACCAACCTTGAACACCTACATTGAAAGCCCAACAAAAGATAAAAGTGTGCCATGGGTCTGTCTTCGTGTCTCGTTTATAATAGGTCCCAACACACGTTTGTTCTCTCCCCACCTATCCCTCAAACACACCTAGACAGTTTCAAAATTATTGCTTTTCCTGCCAGACCCACCCTTTTTAGGGCAGGGGTTAATCATAAGTTTAGCAATTATTTTGGCTGCCTGGAAACCAGAAGGAAAAGAGAGATATGAGACAGAAGCAGATAAAGAGGAGATAAAGCAGACTCAGAAAAGAGTGGCTAGAAACTAGTCTGGAACAGAAGGAGAGATCACAGAGATACAGAAACTCAAGAGTCAGTTCTGGAGTAAATCTAGAACAGACTATCTAGAAGTCTGGTTCTGCTGTGAGCTTGCAGTTGGACCTCAGTGAGTCTCAGTAGCTGTCAACCTCTCAGTCTCCTCATCTGTAAAATCAGGGAGTGGCATGCTCTCTAAGGGCCCTTGCTTCATTGTGTGAGAACAAGAACTTGAGCAGCCTGGGGGAGCCCAGGAGGGGGGCTCTCTACTTTCCACCCCATAACACTATGGCCCATCAATCACTCTGGCTGTCTCCTCTCTCCCTTGGTAAATGGATATGCTGCGCGAGCAAACAACTGTCCATTGTGTCCTAATGAGGGACGAGTAGGGAAAACCAATCACTTATGATGCAAATGAGCGGTGGCTACGGTGGCTACAGCCTCCTCCTTTCACTAAGGGCCTCGCTTCTGCCCAGACCCCAGCGCTGCCCCAGTTGGGCCTTTCTCCTCAGCCCCAGTTCCCATCTGGTCCTGGAGGAGGAGGGAGGAGGACCAGCAGGCCTTTCCATTGTCACTCAATGCCGCTCCCTGCCAGGAGCCTCGTCCCTCACAGCCTTGCAAAGGTCCAGCTTCTTTCTTTGCTGGTCCAAAAGCTCCCAGGACTGGCTCGCTTGCTTGCTTTCTTCCTTCCTTTCTTTCTTCTTGTTTTGTTTTAATGAAGTGAAATTCATATAACATATAATTAATCATTTTAAGGTATACAGTACCGTGGTATATAGTGTTTCCAAGATGTTGTGTAATCAACACCTCTCTGGGGTCAGGTCATAAGCTCCACAGCCCATCTCCACACCCTGCAGCCTCCAGTGGCACATGGAAGACACTGAAGGCTCAGCAGAGGGGAGAGTAATGGAGACTGAGGGCTGAGAGAAGTCCGGAAATCGGGTGAAGAGAAGCCCTGCACTCTTTGGAAAGGAGCCAGGGGTGAAGGCTTGAGCTTTAGTGGGAAGAGGTTGTCACAGCCTTCCATATCCCAACAACCTGGGGCCATATCTTTAGGAAATGGACTCACTTGGCTCTGTGGCACAATGGATAGTGCACTGGACTTCTAGACAGGAAATGGACTTGACTTCCTATAGAATTTCTCCTTAATCTTTCTGGCTCTTTACTAGATAGCAGAGATCTTGGTTTCCATGGCTTTCAGAGTCTCCATGGGTTTGGGAATGACCCCACCAGCAGGCCTCTCACCTCGCAGCTGTGGAGGGCCCTGAGACAACCCTCCAACAGCAGTACTCTCAGCTCTGTTTAGTGGTGCTGGAATTGAACCTGACACCTCCAGTGTCTGAGGCAGAGTGTTCATTGCACTGTCTAAAGATGGCGCTAGCTCTCCAGCTCAGGTCCACTGGTCCTTTCTCTCAGGACAGACCACCTTTCATAAGCCCCCCCCCCACTTCACCAATGGGAAATTTCTCATCTATGTGGTACTAGTTTATTCCGGAGTCCTATTGTCTAACAGCTGGGGAAGCCCCTGTAAATTATAATTTGAGCTTCACTCGCTAGTGTATGCTACCATTTGCTGTTATGTCTTTTTCAGGAAGATGACAAGCATTTGTGTACCTGTATTTCTGTGTAACCTTCAGATATACCTTTTTTCCCCCAAATGTAGGACATGTGGTAATGCTTATGGAAAACAAACAAACAAATCTCCTGGAATTAAGCAGTACCAATTGCTGTAGTATTGTAGAGGAAAAAACAAAGCAAAACAAAAAAAAACCTACTAGGGCACAAACTTTTCTGGCCCCTGCTCTCCACTTACCTGGAATCCACATATTCCCCCCACCCAAAAGAAAAAAAAACATTCCAGACAGTAACATGAGGTCATGTCCATCTGTCCTGTAATGAACAGGGAGTCTCAGTCTAGTTAGTCCCAGATTTGCCATCTATTTATTGAGGGACCTTTGCCAAAATCCTGGACCTCAATTTTATCGACTATAAAGTGGGGATAAGATCTTTACCCTAACCACACCCCAGAGAACTTGTGAGTATGAAATAATAGTCATGCCAGTACTTTGAACTTGCAAAGAGATTATCATGAACATCATAATTATTTCTTCAGTGGTGAAGACAGGAGTTCATCTTTCCTTTTTTTTTTTAAATATTTATTTTATTTATTTATTCCCTTTTGTTGCCCTTGTTGTTTTATTGTAGTTATCATTGTTGTTGTCGTTGTTGGATAGGACAGAGAGAAATGGAGAGAGGAGGGGAAGACAGAGAGGAGGAGAGAGGAGGAGAGAAAGATAGACACCTGCAGACCTGCTTCGCCGCCTGTGAAGCGACTCCCCTGCAGGTGGGGAGCCGGGGTTTGAACCGGGATCCTTATGCCGGTCTTTGTGTTTTGCGCCACCTGCGCTTAACCCGCTGCGCTACAGCCCGACACCCAGGAGTTCATCTTTCTTTTTTTTTTTTTTTTAATTCCCTTTTGTTGCCCTTGATGTTTTATTGTTGTTGTTATAGGATAGGACAGATAGAAATCGAGAAAGGAGGGACAGACAGAGAGGGGGAGAGAAAGACACCTGCAGACCTGCCTTACTGCCTGTGAAGCAACTCCCCTGTACGTGGGGAGCCTGAGGCTTGAACTGAAATCCTTATGCCGGAACTTGGGCTTTGCGCCTCGAGTGCTTAGCCGGCTTAGCCCGCTTCGCTACCGCCCGACTTCCTGTTGTAGCTATTTTTTTTTTTTAATTTAAGAAAGGATTAATTAACAAAACCATAGGGTAGGAGGGGTACAACTCCACACAATTCCCACCGCCCAATAGGAGTTCATCTTTCTTAACTAACCAGCCTGGAGGAGGCTTTGCTGGAGGACATAAGGACAAGGGAAACTGACATTCTCTGCTTGGGTGAGTGCTGGTCTGATTAACCACAAGGATAGCTTTCATGATAGTCATAGGAGAATAAAAGGAGGAAATCTATAGGTGTGGGCTTAGACAAGAAAGAGTGTTTCTTGGATGTTTAAATATCTTATAGTGTTTTTTGTAATAAATCACGGTCCTAGAAAAATGAGAATTGAAGTGAATCATTAGCACTCCCTGGTTTTCTAGGGACCAAAGTATTCTGGAACCATGTGCATGTGTAGTTTCACTGCTTTGAGTGGCATGAACACACACACATAAGCTGTGGCACCCCATGCTGGTGTGCTAGGATTTGAATCTGGACGGTGCACAAGGCAAAGCAAGTGCCCTATCAAGTGAACTATCTCACCAGCCTCTAAAGCTCTTTTTCTTTCTAAGAGAACTAAATCATATATATATATATAATAAATATATATAGTAAAAGTATATATAGTAAATCATATATATATATATATCTTAAAAAAGAAGTTAAAAAAAGAGAAAGACAGACCAGACTGCAGACTTGCTTCACAGCTTGTGAAGCGACCCCCCTGCAGGTAGGGAGCCGGGGGCTGGATGGTAGTGCAGAGGGCTAAGCGTATATGGCGCAAAGTGCAATGTGCAAAGTGCAATGACATAAAGATCCCAGTTCAAATCCCCGGCTCCCTACCTGCAGTGGGGGTTGCTTCACAGGCTGTGAAGCAAGTTTGCAGTCTGGTCTGTCTTTCTCTTCCCCTCTTTTCTCAATTTCTCTCTGTCCTATCCAACAACAAGGGAAACAAAATGGAAAAAATGGCCCCCAGGAGCAGTGGATTTGTAGTGCAGACACTGAGCCCCAGTGATAACCCTGAGGCAAAAAAAGAAAAAAAAGAAGTAAACGTTCATGGTCTGGAAGTGGTGCAGTGCACAAAGTGTTCGGCTCTCAGGCTTGAGGTCCTGAGTTTAATCTCCAGCAGTACATGTGCCAGAGCCCTGGTTCTGTGTCGCTCTCCTGTCACTCCCATCAATAATGATGATGGGAAGAAAACGAAGATGGTGACTTTCATTCCTGTATTTATTTATTTATTTTTGCCCCATCCTTCAAGTTCTTTCCTAAAATATTCTTTTTAAATTTTTTATTATCTTAATTCCTGTATTTATTTTTCTGCCCCATCCCTCAAGTTCTTTTTTAAAATATTCTTTATTTTTGATTTTTAAAATTTTTTAATATTTATTTGTTTTCCCTTTTGTCGCCCTTGTTGTTTATCGTTGTTATTATTATTATTGTTACTGCTGTTCACTGTTGTTGGATAGGACAGAGAGAAATGGAGAGAGGAGGGGAAGACAGAGAGGGGGAGAGAAAGATAGACACCTGCAGACCTGCTTCACCGCTTGTGAAGCGACTCTCCTGCAGGTGGGGAGCCTGGATTGAACCCAGATCTTTACACTGGTCCTTGCGCTTTACATTACATGCGATTAACCTGCTGCGCTACTACCCTATTTACTTTATTTTAATGAGAGAGGAAGACAAGAGACCAGATCACTGTTCAACTCTGGTTTATGGTGGTGCTGGGGATTGAAGCTGAGACCTCAGAGGCTTAGGCATAAAAGCTTTGGCAGAACCATTATGCTGTCTTCCCCAGTCCTATTTATTTGTTTATGCCTGGAGGATTATCACTGGGGCTCAGTGCAGGAACTATGAATGTACTGCCCCTGGTGGCCAATTTTCTTTCTTTCCCTCTTTCTTTTTTCTTCTGCTTTATTTGATAAGACAGAAATTGAGAGGGGAGGGGAAGATAGGGAGGGAAAAGATAGACACCCACAAACCTGCTTCACTGTGTAGCCATCTCCCTGCAGGTGGGGAGCGGGTGCTCAAACCTCGGTCTTAGCTTGCGCTTAACTGTGTACAGCACCACCTTCAGCCTTGGCTGGGGCTGTGGTAGCAACAGGAGCAGGAGCAGCAGTGGTGGCGGCGATGGGAGCAACAGCCACATCTGAAGATGGATCAGTCAACATGGTCTTTCCTTGACCTTTTCAGAAAGTGGGACAAGGCCAGGACCCACGTATACTCACTGATGATGGGGGGCACTGTGGTACAGCTGGGTAGCTACTCTGCACACGTGTGTTGGCAATGTTACAGACCCCCCAGGAGACAGGAATAGAGATTGTTCTGTGATGCCCAGCACTTCAGGGGTGTAGGTCCTGATATTATGAAACACCTGCTGGATGACTGGGCTGAAAAGGGGGGAAAGGTATGGAGTTGAGAGCTCACCCTGTATAATGCACTTTATCATGCATGAGGGCCTGGATTCAAGCTGCCCACCCCCACAGGGGAGCAAAGGAGAAGCTTCATGAGTGGTTTCTTTTCCTTTCTTCCCTTCTTTCTTTCTTTTTTCCCTCTCCCTCTCCCTCTTTTTTTCCCTTGCAGGCACTGATCAGCTCTGACATATGGTGGTACAGGGGACTGAACAGCATGAGAGTCTCTTTGCATACAATTATGTTAGCTACTCATGCCCCCCTCTCCCTATTTCTCACCATCTCTAAGAGAAAGAAAGAGAAATCAAGCAAGATGTAAAGTGGTATAGGAGGCATCAAGCCCAGCAACAGCTCCTGGGGGCAAAAAACCAAATTCAAACCAAACAAACATGCCTGAGTTTGAGACTTGGCACTGCATGTGCCAGAGTGATGCTATGGCTCTTATCTCCACTCCTTGACTTCATAAATAAATACAAATTTATGATTTTGGGGGCTGAGTGGTGGCACACCAGGTTAAGCACACATAGTATGAAGCACAGGGACCGGTATAAGGATCCCAGTTCAAGCCCCTGGCTCCCTACCTGTGTGTGTGTGGGGGGGTCACTTCATAAATGGTGGAGTAGATCTGCAGGTGTCGCTCTTTCTCTCTGCCTCTCTATCTTCTCCTCCTCTCTCAATTTCTTTCTGTCCTATCCAACAACAGTAACAGCAAACAACAAAAATGGAAAAAATGAAAGTGGCCGCCAGGAGCAGTGGATATTCATAGTGCAGGCACCAAGCGCCAGTGATAACCCTGGAGGCAAAAAAAAAAAAGGAAAAAAAAAGTTTATATTTTATTTACGTATTTAATATATAATTAAATATAATATAAAATATAATATACTGCCTCTAGGGTTATTGCTGGGGCTCAGTGCCTGCACTACAGATCCACTGCTTTTGGTGATCATATTTTCCATTTTTTATTGGATAGGGCAGAGAGAACTTGAGAGAGGCAGGGGAAATAGAGAAGGGGAGAGAAAGATAGGACACCTGTAGACCTGCTTCACCACTTGGACCAACCAGCAGGTGGGGAGTCAGGGGCTCAAACCAGATTCCTTGTGCTACAAACTATGTGCGCTTAACCTGGTGCACTACTGCCTGGCGGTCTCTATCTCCACATTTAAGGTTTTATTTATTTATTCATGAAGGAGATAGGAGGGGAGAGAAAGAAAGAACCAGACATCACTCTGTTACATGTTCTGGAGGGATCAAACTCAGGACCTCATGTTTGAGAATCCAGTGTTTTATCCATGCACCACCTCCTGGACCACTGTTTCTTTACTGGATAGAGACAGCCAGAAATGGAGAGGGGAGAGGATGACTGTTGGGAGAGAGAAGGGCCAGGCAGTGGTGTATCTGGTTAAGCACATCACAGTGCGCAAGGACACAGGTACAAGCAAGTGGTGAAGTAGGGCTGTAGGTGTTTCTCTCTCTCCCCCCCATCCACTCTCAATCTCTCACTGTCTCTATCCAATAATAGAGAGAGACAGATGGAGACAGAGACACCTGCAGCACTGCTTCACCACTTGTGGAGCTTTCACCTGCAGGTAGGGGGCGTCAACCCGAGTGAGTCCTTGTGCACTGTAACATGTGCATCACCACCTGGCACCCTAATTTTATTTACTTATTTACTTATATATTTATTTATCTATTTGATAGGGAAAATCGGGTGGGGGTAGATAACATTTTTTTTCTTTTTTCTATTTTTAGGATTTTATTTATTTACGAGAAAGATAGGAGGAGAGAGAAAGAACCAGACGTCACTCTGGCACATATGCTGCTGGGGATCGAACTTGGGACCCCATGCTTGAGAGTCCAAAGCTTTGTCACTGCACCACCTCCCGGATCACAGCATTGTAACATGTGCGCATTGTAATATGTGCACATTATAACACAACCTGGCCACTTAATTTTTTAAAAAAATATTTATTCTCGTTTGTTGCCCTTGCTGTTTTATTGTTGTAGTCATTTAAAAATTTAAAAAAATATTTATTTTCTCTTTTGTTGTTCTTATTGTTTTAGTTATTATTGTTGTTATTGATGTCGCCGTTGTTAGGACAGAGAGAAATGGAGAGAGGAGGGGAAGTCAGAGAGGGGGGAGAAAGACAGACACCTGCAGACCTGCTTCACCGCTTGTGAAGTGATTCCCCTGCAGGTGGGGAGCTGGGGGCTGGAACCGGGATCCTTACGCCGGTACTTGCGCTTTGCCCCACCTGCGCTTAACCCGCTGCGCTACTGCCCGACTCCCACTTAATTTTTATTATCTTTATTTATGATCGGATAAACACAGCTAGAAATTGAGAGGAGAGGGAGATATAGAGGGGGAGAGAGACACCGGCAGCCCTGCTTCACCACTCGCCAGGCTTCTCCCCTGCAGGTGGGGACTGGGGGCTTAAACCCAGGTCCTTGCACACTATAATGTGTGATTAACCAGGTGCACCGCCACCTAGCCCCCCCTTTTCTTGCCCTCCAGGGTTATCGCTGGGGCTTAGTGCCTGCACCACAAACCCACCGCTCCTGGAGGCCATTTTTTTTCCCTTTTGTTGTTCTTGTTGTTTTTATCATTGTTGTGGTTGGAGAAGACAGAGAGCAATGGAGAAAGGACGGGAATACAGAGAGGGGGAAAGAAAGACACCTGCAGACCTGCTTCACCACTTGTGAAGCGACCCCCCTTCAGGTGGGGAGCCTGGGGCTCAAACTGTGATGATAGTTGCTCTGGTCCTTGCAATTTTCACCACGTGTGCTTAACCCACTGTGCTACTGCCTGAACCTCCCACTTTTTTTTTTTTTTTAAACCAGAGCACTGCTCAGCTGTGGTTTATGGTGGTGCTGGGGATTGAACCTGGGACTTCTGGAGTCTCAGGCATGAGAGTCTCTTTGCATAAACATTATGCTATCTCCCCAGACCCACCTTTTTAGGTATTATCTTTAATGGATAGAAATAGTCAGAAATAGAGAAGAAGCACAGACCAGTGCAAGGATCCTGGTTCAAACCCCTGGCTCTCCACCTGCAGGAGGATTGCTTTGCAAGTGGTGAAGCAGATCTGCAGGTGTCTTTCTCTCCCCCTCTCTATCTTGCCCTCCACTCTCGATTTCTCTCTGTCCTATCCAACAATGACAACAGCAGCAGCAACAATAATAATAACAGCAACAGCAATGGAAAAAGATGGCTGCCAAGAGCAGTGGATTCGTAGTACAGGCACCAAGCCCAGTGATAACCCTGAAGGCAAAAAGAAAGAAATCGAGGGGGAACGGGGTGATAGGGAGAGAGACAGAGACACCTGCAACAATGCTTCACCACTGGCAAAACTTTCCCCTTGCAGGTGGGAACTGGGGGCTCGAACCAGGGTCCTTGTGCATTGTAACGTGTGCTCAACCAAGTGTGCCACCACCCAGCACCCCCTCCCCCAGTAAATTAATCTAAAAAAAAATCTTCGGGGCCCGGCAGTGGCACACCTGGTTAAGTGCACACATTACAGTGCACAAGGGCCTAGGTTCAAGTCCCTGGTCCCCACCTGTAGGAGGAAGCCTCATAAGTGATGAAGCAAGGGCTGTAGGTGTCTCTCATCTCTCTCCCTCTCTATTTCCCTCTCTATTTTCCCCTCACCTCTCAATTTCTGTCTCTATCCAATAAAGAAAAAAAGCACAAAGACCCGCAGACGGATCCCGGTTCGAGTACTGGGCTTCCCACCTGCAGGGGAGTCACTTCACAGGCGGTGAAGCAGGTTTGCAGGTGTCTTCCTCTCCCCCTCTCTGTCTTCCCCTCCTCTCTCCATTTCTCTTTGTCCTATCCAACAACGACATCAATAATAACTACCACAATAAAACAACAAGGAAAACAAAATAAAATAAAAAAGGCACGATAGATTGGGGGTAAGATATCTGAGAGACATAGATCTGTATCCCCCATATTGTATAGTATCGTAAAACTTTTCTTCATCAGGCAGAAGAATCTGAATTACAACAGTCATTAATGAGCATTATTATTGTTGCTCATAAGACTGGCAGTACCGTGTGGTCAGCAGAAACTTGGGCTAGGTTTTTATTTTCTTTTTTATTTATTTTTAATTAAAAATTTTTTAAAAAAGATTTTCTTTATTATTATTATTTTAAATTTATTTTATTTATTTATTCCCTTTTGTTGCCCTTGTTGTTTTATTGTTGTAGTTATTATTGTTGTTGTCGTCATTGTTGGATAGGATAGAGAGAAATGGAGAGAGGAGGGGAAGACAGAGAGGAGGAGAGAAAGATAGACACCTACAGACCTGCTTCACCACCTGTGAAGCGACTCCCCTGCAGGTGGGGAGCCGGGGTTTGAACCGGGATCCTTATGCTGGTCCTTGTGCTTTGCGCCACCTGCGCTTAACCCGCTGCACTACAGCCTGACTCCCGATTTTCTTTATTTATGAGAAAGATAGGAGGAGAGAGAAGGAACCAGACATCACTCTGGCACATGTGCTGCCGGGGATCAAACTCGGGACCTCATGCTTGAGAGTCCAAAGCTTTATCACTGTGCCACCTCCCGGACCACAATTTTTAAAATTTTTATTCTTTTTATTTTATTTTAATATATTTTAAAATATTTATTTATTCCCTTTTGTTGCCCTTGTTTTATTGTTGTAGTTATTATTGATGTCGTTGTTGTTGGATAGGACAGAGAGAAATGGAGAGAGGAGGGGAAGACAGAGAGGGAGAGACAGACACCTGCAGATCTGCTTCACCGTCTATGAAGCAACTCCCCTGCAGATGGGGAGCCGGGGGCTTGAACCATGATCCTCATGCTGGTCCTTGAGCTTTGTGCCACCTGCACTTAACCCACTGTGCTACTGCCCGACCCCCTATTTTATTTTTTACTTGATAGAGACAGGTAGAAATTGAGAGGGGAGAGAGGGAGACAGACAGACAGACACCTGCAGCACTGCTTCACTACTGGAGAAGCTTCTTCCCTGCAGGTGAAGACTGGGGTCTTGAACTTGGGTCTTTGAACATTGTAACATGTGCACTCAACCAGGTGTGCCACCACCCAGGCCCCTTTCCTTTTGAAACTATATCTTGCTCTTACAAAATCATTTGTTTTGTTTGTTCTTGTTACCTTGAGGGCTGTCTGAAATTGCTTGTCTTTAGAAAGGCCCATTTGCATAGTTCTGTGCTAGAGTCAAAGGCTGCAGCTGTGGTTTCATTGCAATTTAAATATTAATAAAACCTCCTAAACCTCTAGCTTTTTAATTTTTTTTTTATTTTTTTACAGTCTGTTCCTTCTGCTCCTAGGTTGCTAATATAATTTACTATTGTTCTTTACTTTTTCTTTATCTTTTTACACATTTATTTATTTTAAAGAAAGAGAGGTACAGAAAGACCAGAGCACTGCTCAGCTCTGGTTTTTGATGGTGCTGGGGATTGCACCCAGGATCTCAGAGCCTCAGGCATGAAAGTCTTTTGCATAATCATTATGCTGTTTCCCTAGCCCTGTTTTTGTTTTTACCATTTTGAGTCAACTAAAGGCAGCTGCTGCAATCTTTAGCAAATAAGGATCTCTAGCCCTGAGTTCAATCCTTCACACCACCATAAACCACATATATCTTTAAAAAAAGAATTTCTGGGAGTCCAGCGGTAGTGCAGCAGGTTAAGCGCATGTGGCACAAAGTGCAAGGACTGGCGTTAAGGATCCTGGTTCGAGCTCCCGGCTCCCCACCTTTAGGGGAGTCGCTTCACAGGCGGTGAAGCAGGTCTGTAGGTGTCTATCTTTCTCTCCCCCTCTGTCTTCTCCTCCTATCTCCATTTCTCTCTGTCCTAGCCAAAAATGATGACTGTTGGATAGTATGCCAGCTCCCCCTGGCTTCTGCTTAACCATATGCCTATATAGGGATAGATTTAATCCCATTCAAAGCTTTGGTCTATTTACATAAGTCACTTTTACATTTAAATAAAGCACCATACTCCCTCCAGGGCATTGGTGGTTTAGTGGTAGAATTCTCACCTGCTCCACCCCCTCTCCTTGTCACACCCTGATCCTCTCCTTGTCACACTCTGATTTTCACCAGTCACTTTTCGCTCCACCCTCTCTATATCACATCCTGTTTCCACCCTACTTGGAGAGTATAAAAACAGCTGCTCTTCTGATTAAAGACACTTGGAAATTGCTTTCCGGCTCCGAGAGTTCCAGAGTGTATCTCCTGCGAAGTTAGTGCGGCACGAGTTCCTGATCCCTCTCCCACGCAGCAGCCTAGATCAGCTCCAGTTGAGTTCTCTCCAACCCAGAGAGCACTAGCTCGGGAAGAAGTACCCTCAGGCTATCCCGGCAGATGACATCAATAACAACAACAATAACTACAACAAGAGCAACAAAAGAGATTAAATAAATATATAAAAAAAGAATCTCTAGTCCACAAACCTTAGTTTTCTTATTTTTTAATGAGTAAAATTTGAAATGTTTTTTAAGTTTCTTTTTAAAATTTATTTATTTATTCCCTTTTGTTGCCCTTGTTGCTTTATTGTTGTAATTACTACTGTTGTCTGTCTTCATTGTTGGATAGGACAGAGAAAAATGGAGAGAGGAGGGGAAGACAGAGAGAGGGAGTGAAAGATAGACACCTGCAGACCTGCTTCACCACCTGTGAAGCGACTCCCCTGCAGGTGGGGAGCCGGGAGCTTGAGCCGGGATCCTTCTGCTGGTCCTTGCGCTTTGTGTCACTTGCACTTAAGCCACTGTGCTACCGCCCGACTCTCTGAAATTCTTTTTTAAAAATATATTTTATTTATTTATTAATGAGAGGGATAGGAGGAAAGAACCTGACATCACTCCGGTACATGTGCTGCCGGGGATTGAAGTCAGGACCTCATGCTTGAGAGTCCAACACTTTATCCACTGCGCCACCGCCTGGACCACAGTTTTCTTATTTTAATTACTTATTATTATTATTAATTATTTTTGCCTCCAGGGTTATTGCTGGGGTTTAGTATCCAGACTACAAATTCACTGCTCCTGGCAGCCATCTTTTTTCCATTGCTGCTGTTGGATAGGACAGAGAGAAACTGAAAGAGGAAAGCAAGATAGGGAGAAAGATACTTGCAGACCTGCTTCACCTCTTGTGAAATGACCCCCCTGCAAGTGGAGGAGCTGGGGCTCAAACCAGGATTCTTTTTTTTTTTTAATTTTTTATTGTCTTTGTTTATTGGATAGAGACAGCCAGAAATTGAGAGGGAAGGGGTTGACAAGAGAGGGAGACAGAGACACATCTGCAGCCCTGCTTCACGACTTGTGAAGCTTTCCCCCTGCAGGTGGGGACTGGGGGCTTGAACTGGGGTCCTTGCACATTGTAACATGTGCGTTCAACCAGGTGCGCCACCACCCAGGTTCCTCAAACCAGGATTCTTGTGCTGGTCCCTGAGCTTCGCACTATGTGCAATTAACCTGGTGAGCTACTGCCCAGCCCCCAATAAATTTTTTCATAAAAAGTTAAGGAAAAAAATCTTGCTTACGTGGTCCGGGAGGTGGCGCAGTGGCTAAGGCACTAGACTCTCAAGCATGAGGTCCCGAGTTTGATCCCCGGCAGCACATGTACCAGAGTGATGGCTGGTTCTTTCTCTCTCCTCCTATCTTTCTCATTAATAAATAAATAAATAATTTAAAAAAATCTTGCTTACTGTAAGGGACAACTAACTAGGGAAAAAAAAGAAAAAGGAATGCTTATGTTTTTTTGGTTTTTTTTTCTCCTCGAGGAGAAGGGAATCTTGGACCTGTCAAAGTAAACAGGTTTGGGGCTGGGCAGTGTGCACCCAGTAGGGCGAATATATTACAATGTAGAAGGACCTAGGTTCAAAGCCCCTAGTCGCCACCTGTAGGCGGGAAGCTTCACAAGTAGTGAAGCAATGCTGTAGGTGTGTTTGTGTCTCTCCCTCTCTAATTTGCCCCACTCAAGTTCTGTTTCTTTTAATTTTTTTTAAAGATTTTTTTCTTTTGTTATCATTTGTTTATTTGTTATTGGTTAGAAATTGAGAGAGGGCAGTAGCGCAGTGGGTTAAACGCATGTGGCGCAAAGCGCAAGCACTGGCTAAGGATCCCGGTTCGCTTCACAGGCGGTGAAGCAGGTCTGTAGGTGTCTATCTTTCTCTCCCCCTCTCTCCATTTTTTCTCTGTTCTATACAATAACGACGACAATAATAACTACAACAATAACACAACTGGGGCAACAAAAGGGAAAAAATATTTTTAAAAAATTGAGAGGAGAGAGGGAGGGAGAGAGACCTGCAACTCTACTTCACCTTTTGTGAAGCTTTTCCCCTGCAGGTGGGGACCAGGGGCTTGAACCTGGGTCCTTGCATACCGTAATGTGTGTGCTTTGCACCTGCTGCACTATCGCCCAGCCCTTCAATTCTGTTTCTATTCAAAAGTAAGTAAATAAGGGTGCAAAGCACAGGGACTGGCTCAAGGATCCCAGTTTGAGCCCCCAGCTCCCCACCTGAAGGGGGGGTGTCACTTCACAGGTGATGAAGCAGGTTTGCAGGTATCTATTTTGCCCTCCCTTTTTCAGTCTTCCCCATCTCTCTCAGTTTCTCTCTGTCCTATCAATAAAATGGGAAGAAAAAAATGGATTTTTTTTCTTCCAACAACAAGAGTGGATTCGTAGTGCCAGCACAAAGGAAAAAAAATTATTGAAGGGGAAGTGAGGTGTTTTAGGTCCTGGTGAGTGATGGTAGAGGAGAACCTGATGGTGGAGGATGTGGGTGAGAGTTTTGCAGAAAACTGAGAAATTTTAGACATGTATCAACAACTGTGTTTACTATAAACCATTAACCCCCCAAGACAAGGAAAGATTTATCAAGAGAGAGAACTAGAGAATCACTCTAGCAGATGCCCTGCCAAGGAATCAAACCCAGGAGCCGTGCATTTAAGTGCCATGCTCCATTGCAGAATCATCTCAAGTCACTAAACACAAGTTTTATTTATTTATTTTTAAATAATTATTTATTTATTCTCTTTTGTTGCCCTTGTTTTATTGTTGTAGTTCTTGATGTCATCATTGTTGGATAGGACAGACAGAAATGGAGAGAAGTGAGGAAGACAGAGGGGGAGAGAAAGACAGACACCTGCAGACCTGCTTCACCGCCTGTAAAGCGACTCCCAGCCAGAAGTTAAGGGGAAGGGGGAGGCAGAGATGGAAAGACACAGAGATGCATGCAGCACTGCTTCACCACTTGCAAAGCGTTCCCCCTATAGGTGGAGACCGGGGGCTTGAGCACTGCAACATGTGCGCTCAATCAGGTACACAATCACCCGGCCCCCTAAACAGAAGTTCTTGAATCTGAAACTGCTTTGGAGGCAGATTGCTGGTCCCCACCCCATCACTTGTCCAATAATTCTAGAGTCAGGCCGTAGAATTTGCTTATCTAATAAGTCATCTACCTCCCCCACAGTATAAGAATGGCTACACTAAACTGCTTGTTTAGTGGCCTTATTCTGGGTCCCTAAAGTTAGGTACTCATATACTGTGTTTGTGTAGGTGGTGGTATTGTTCCATTTTCCCATTCCTTCCAGCCCCTCAACCCCTTAGATTGTCCTAATTATTCAGACCCATTTCACGATCAGCTCCCTCTGCATGTCCCCAATCTCTGCTCTCTACAGGAGCTGGCTGTCTCCTCTTCTAATTTTCTATTTGCTCAGATTCATTTCTTTAATTTGTTCCTTGTTGTGATTAGATTTACAGTCTGTTTGAGGGAGCCAAGCATCACTGAAGTACATAAAGGGGCCTCTTGGCACAGTCATCTTATAGCCTTTGATAAGCAAGTTCCCAGGGTCCCTGGCGAGCAAACCGCATTCTCCCTCAGGTTTCTGTGGACAGATCTGCAGCTTGCCCTCACCCAGCCCTTTGCTTTGCTCTGCCTGCCTTTGGGGCTGCCCTTATCTGCTCTGCACAGCCTTCCTAGGCTATATCCTGGGCGGCCTAGCTCCTGCCGCTCCAGCCATTCCAACACTGATTCTTTTCTTTTTCTCCTATGTGTTTTTGAGCTGATACTTGTAGAAGATTCTGACTATATTTTTTAAGGATGAAGATAATCTAACAAATTCTTCTCTAGGCCCCCTCCCTGCGCCCGCAATACTTATCCCTCCCCTTCTCTGTCCTTTTCAGTTCCTTTGCAGAAAGTTCATTTCTTGAAATAAGATAAAAGCAGTAGGGAACTAGTTCCTAAAATGTTGCTGTGCCAAGAAAGGTCTAAAGATTGTGGGATGTAAAAGTGGAAACAAATTTTATGAAGGTAGAGGTCAAAGGAACAAGCAGATTTAGTCCCTCATCAGATTAGACACTTAAACCAAGCATCATGAGGCCAGAGTCAGAAGCCGACTTCTGGGAAAAGTAATGCAGTACTCAAAGAAAAAGATGGTGGGAGGGGGAGTCCAGCGGTAGCGCAATGGGTTAAGTGCACATGGCACAAAGCTCAAGGACCAGTGTAAGGATCCCGGTTCAAGCCTCCAGCTCCCCACTTGCAGGGGAGTCACTTCACAGGCGGTGGAGCAGGTCTGCAGGTGTCTATCTTTCTCTCCCTCTCTCCTGTCTTCCCCTCCTCTCTCCATTTCTCTGTTCTGTCTAACAACAACATCAATAACAATAATAACTACAACAATAAAAAAAAAAAAACAAGGGCAACAAAAGGGAAAATAAATATATAAAAAAAAAAGATGGTGGGAATTTATCAGGAGACTTTGAGACAGTTACAGAGGATTTAAAAAGATTTACTGGTTTAGGGGCTGGGTGGTGGTGCACCCAGTTGAGTTTCCACCTGCATGGGGGAAAAGCTTCATATGGCAAGAAGCAGTGCTATAAGGTCTCTCTCTCTCTAATTCTCAGCCCTATTAAATAAAAGACTTACTAATTTGTTGAATGAGACAGGGACCAGAAGCACTTCTCTGGCATATGTGCCACCAGGGATTGAACCTGGTGTCTCCTCGTATATAAATCTTGCCTTTTGGGAAGTCGGACTGTAGCGCAGCAGGTTAAGCGCAGGTGGCGCAAAGCACAAGGACCGGCATAAGGATCCCAGTTCGAACCCCGGCTCCCCACCTACAGGGGAGTCGCTTCACAGGCGGTGAAGCAGATCTGCAGGTGTCTATCTTTCTCTCCTCCTCTCTGTCTTCCCCTCCTCTCTCCATTTCTCTCTGTCCTATCCAACAACAACAACAATAACTACAACAATAAAACAACAAGGGCAACAAAAGGGAATAAATAAATAAAAATATTTAAAAAAAATTAAAAAAAAATAAATCTTGCCTTTTACTCACTGAACCATTGCTGTCCCCTGTAGATACTTAATTTTTTTCTTTACACCAGAATCCTGTTCAACTGTAGTTTGGGGAGGTGCTAGGGATTGAATTTGGGGCTTCTGAAGCTTCTGGCATGAAAGTCTTATTGCATAACCATATCTCTGCCACCCGGGGGGGGGGGGGAGGTCACCAGGTGAATGAACCCAGCTCAACATTTACTTATTTTATTATTCTTTAAATATTTATTTATTTTCCCTTTTGTTGCCCTTATTTTTTATTGTTGTAGTTATTATTGTTGTTGTTAATGATGTCGTCGTTGTTGGATAGGACAGAGAGAAATGGAGAGAGGAGGGGAAGACAGAGAAAGACAGACACCTGCAGACCTGCTTCACTGTCTGTGAAGCGACCCCCCTGCAGGTGGGGAGCTGGGGGCTCTAACCGGGATCCTTACGCTGTTCCTTGCGCTTTGCACCAACTGTGATTAACCAGCTGTGCTACCTCCAGACTCCCTATTTATTTTTACCAGAGCACTATTCAGTTCTGGTTTATGGTGAACCTGGGACTTTGGAGCCTCAGGCATGAGAGTCTGTTTGCATAACCATTATGCTATCTACCCTCTGCCTTTCAACTATCTATTTATCAGAGCACTGCTAAACTCTGGCTTTTGGTGGTACAGGGGATTGAATTTTGGAATCTCTTTGCATGACCATTATACTATCTCCCCTGCCCTCAGTCTTTAGAGAGAAATACAGGCGAGTGAGACACAGGGAGGAGAAATTCACAGTGCAGCGCTACTCTCCATGCTGTTGCTGTTGTTGGATAGGACAGTGAGAAATGGAGAGAGGAGGGGAAGACAGAGGGGGTGAGAAAGATAGACACCTGCAGACCTGCTTCACCACTTGTGCAGGTGACCCCTCTGCAGGTGGGGAGCCGGGGGCTCGAACTGGGATCCTTGAGCTGGTCTTGGCGCTTTGCGCCATGTGCATCATGTGCATTTAACCTGCTGTGTTACTGCCCGGCTCCCATTTCTTCTTTTTTAAAAACCTTTTAAGATTTTTTATTATTGGATAGAGACAAAGAGACACCTGCAGCTCTACTTTACCACCCATGAAGCTTTCCCTCTGCAGATGGGGACCAGAGGCTTGAACCTGGGTTCTTGCAACACTGTAGTGTGTGCATTTAACCAGGTGCGCCACTGCCTGGTTCCCTGAAAACTTTATTATTATTTTTTTTTTGCCTTCAGAGTTATCGTTGGGGCTTGGTGTCTGCACTAAGAGTTCGCTGCTCCTATGGCCATTTTTTCAATTTTTTTGGATAAGACAGAGAAATAGAGAGAGGAGAGAAATACAGAGGGGGAGATAGATACCTGCAAGTGTGCTTCACCACTTGTGAAGCAACCCCCCTGCAGGTGGGGAGCCAGGGGTTAGAACTAGGATCCTTGCATGGGGCTTGTGCTCTGTGGTATGTGCGCTTAATGCAGAAGCACTTTTGCTTGCTCTCCTCCTGCCTTTATCACTGAGACCCATCAATTCCTTGGCAGGCAGACAAGGAGCTTGCCTGAACCCTAGTTCCATGGAAGATGGAACTAGGATTTGACAACTAAAGGTAAATAAAACCGACACTTGAACAACATAAGTTTGTACTGCACATGACTGAATCCTTGGCTGTGAACCCCTGAATACAGAGTCAACTATAAATTGTACTTGGCTATCTGAGTGCACAGGGGGTTGGCACCCTTACACCCTATATTGTTCAGTGGTCAATTATGATTGTAAGCAGGGAGGCTGACTGCAAGTTGAAGTAGCCATGACGGAATTCTGTAAATTCTTTCCCAGGGCTGTTTTACCAGGCAGAGTGGTTATTCTAAAACTGAGCAAAAAATTTCTATCTTCAGCTACCTTTTTGCAAATGATGACATATACCCATTTCATAGGGCTGTGATGAAGACTATGTGAGGTAAAGATGACAGTTCCATTTTCTCTACTCTTTTCTCAGCCACTCACTTTCTTTACAAATACAGCAATACTGAATTGTGTTAAGAATTTCACTCTTAGATGCCGGGCTAGTGTGGGGGTGCCTCTTCCTGGTCATATACTCTCTGGGTTGGAGAGAACGTGATCGGAGCCAGCCTGGACTGCTACTCACTCAGTGAAGCGAGGGAGATGACTCAGGAACCAAGCTCATGGCAGCGAGGCAATGCAATTCTTTATTGATCAGAGAGTCAAGGCTTTTAAAGGGAGACCCAGGAGTGGCAAGTTGGAAAGAAATGGAAATGGCTAGGAAAGGGGCGGAGAAAGGCAAAAGGGAGCTGGGAAGATAGGAACTTCCATAGCAACTGTTGTGAGGGTTTTAACTGGTAGGATTTATAATACCCTGCAGGCAGGGAGGGTCTTGAGGGTAGAAAGAAGATAGATCAAAGGAATGGAATGGGTGGGGATCTTTCAGGCAAAACAATGATTATGTAGATAGGCCATAGTGTCAGGAATGCAGGGTGGATGGAGCAGGGGAAGCTGGCTTAATGTTTTAAGGAATGCCAGGCTCCTGGAGGCAGAAAAATGCAGGGTGCTTTGTGAGGCTCCTCACAATTTCCTGACACTTAGAAATGAATCCAACCACTGAACAGTGTGAAGACCAATAAATTGTGATACAGACTGTTATTTGTGAATCAAATCTGTTGAATAGGATAGGTTGTCAGAATTCTTAAAAAAAAAGTCTTAAAAATGTTAAATCTTTGTTTATTGGATAGAGACATCCAGAAATTGAGAGGGAAGGGGTTAGAAAGGGAGAGAGGGGGGGTCGGGCGGTGGCGCAGTGGGTTAAGCCCACGTGGCGCAAAGCGCAAGGACTGGCATAAGGATCCTGGTTCGAGCCCCCAGCTACCCACCTGCAGGGGAGTCGCTTCACAGACGGTGAAGCAGGTCTGCAGGTGCCTATCTTTCTCTCCCCCACTCTGTCTTTCCCTCCTCTCTCCATTTCTCTCTGTCCTATCCAAAAATGAATAGCGTCAACAAGGGCAATAATAATAACCACAACGAGGCTACAACAACAAGGGCAACAAAAGGGGGAAAAAATGGCCTCCAGGAGCGGTGGATTCATGGTGCAGGCTCTGAGCCCAGGAATAACCCTGGAGGAAAAAAAAGAAGAAAAAAAAAAAAAAGAAAGGGAGAGAGGTGGTCTAGGAGTAGTGCAGTGGATAAAGTCTTAGACTCTCAAGCATGAGGTCCTGAGTTCAGTCCCTAGCTGCACATATACCAGAGTGATGTCTGGTTCTTTCTCCCCCCCTAGACCTCTCATTAATAAATAAATAAAATATTAAAAAAAAAAAAAAAAAAGGGAGAGAGACACATGCAGCCCAAACCCAGGTTATTGTGCATTGTAACATGTGCGCTCAACCAAGTGTGCCACCACCTGGCCCCCAAGAATTCTAAATATTTCTGTCCCTTGGCTAATCAACCAAATACTAATCTAGTTACTGCTGTATTATTATTATTTTTAACCAGAGCACTGCTCAGCTGTGGCATATGGTGGTGCGGGGATTGAACCTGGGACCTTGGAGTCTCAGGCATGAAAGTCTCTTTGTGTAACCATTATGCTATCTACCCTCCACCTCTATATATTATTGTAAAAAGACTTTGTAACAGCAATTATAGTTCTGGAGCTTAAGATAGGAAGAATACCCTGGATAACTTGGTAGGTACAATCTAATCACTTAAGTCCTTAAGAACAGAAATTTCTAGGACTAGGAAGGCAGTACAGTAGTGGAACACAGGATTTGTATGAGAAGTCCCAGGTTTGCTTCCCAGCACCAGCACTAGCATGAGCTGGGTCACACTCTGGTCAAAGTGGCTGGCAAGATAGCTCACATGGAAGGGGACTTGCTTTGTCATGTGTGTAAACCAGATTTAAGCACAAGGTAAAACTATGGCACTGGAGGAAGCTTAGGATATGTGGTCTCTCCCTCTTTGTCTAAAAAAGTTGGTCTGGAACAAGTGAAGCTCCTGAGATTACAAAACCAAAAGTAAAAACAGGGCTGGAAAGACAGTTCACCAGAGAGGGCACATGGATGGTTCACAATGGCCATAGTCCAGATTCAAGGCTGAGCACCATAGGGGAAGTGCTATGGAATTAGGGAAAACTCAGGGGAGCTTCACAGGTGGTGAAGCAGGTCTGCAGGTGTCTGTCTTTCTCTCCCCCTCTCTGCCTTCCCCTCCTCTCTCCATCTCTCTCTGTCCTATCTAACAATGACGACATCAGTAACAACAACAATTATAACTACAACGACAATAAACAACAAGGGCAACAAAAGGGAAAATAAATAAAATAAAAATAAAAAAGCTACAAAAAAAATTAGGAAAAACTTCAGTGCCTTCCTTCTTTTGTCTACCTGAACGACAAAGCAGACTGAAGCCATAGAAGCAAAATGTCATCTTCCCAACAACAGGATTTCTCTGCCAGAACTTGAGACTTCAAATGTAAGAAAGATGTGACCTGCTACTGTGAGCTCTGAAGACGGTAGGGGACTGTGGGTGGTTTTTGGAAGTTAAAAAGGCAGCCAGCATCATCTGGGAGGTGGCATAGTGGATCAAGTGTTGGATATTCTAAAACTAAGGTCCCAAGTTTGATATCCATAGTGCATATACCAAAGTGATGCTTGATTCTCTTTATCTCTCTCCTAGTTCCTTCATAAATAAACAAAACCTAAAAAAGAAAGGAAAAAAAAAGGTAGTGGGCAGGGGCATATAGTATAATGGTTATGCGAACAAACTGCCATGCCTGAGGCTCTGAAGTTCAATCCCCCTGCAACACCATAAGCCAGAGCTGACCAGTGCTCTGGTTAAAAAAGGAAAAAAAAAAAAAAAAAAAAGGCAGTCAGCAGGGACTGGTGATAGTTCAGTGGGTTAAGTGCTCATGGCGCAAAACACAAGGATCAGTGCAAGGATACCAGTTTGAGCCCTTGACTCCCCACCTGTAGGCAGGTGGGTCACTTCACTGGTAGTGAAGCAGGTCTGTAGGTGTCTATCTCCCCCCCCCCCCATTTTCCCCTCCTTTCTCAATTTCTCTCTGTCCTATCCAATTTGGAAGCAGATTCACCTGTAGAAAGAAACATAATTCTGTTGATTTTTTTTTTTTTGCCTTTGGGGTTATTGGTGGAGCTCAGTGCCGACACTACGATTACACTGCTCCTAGTAGCCATTTTTTTCCCCTCTCCATTTTATTGGATTAGAGAGAGAGAAATTGAGAAGGGAGGAGGAGATAGAGAGGGATAGTGCAGCTAGACACCTACAGAGCTGCTTCACCACTTGTGAAGCATTCTTACTGCAGGTGGGAAGTGGGGGCTCAAACCTGGGTCAGTGCACATACTACTATGCATGCTTAACCGGGTGTGCCACCTCTCAGCCCCCAGTCCTGCCAACATCTTGATTTTTGGCCTTGTGAAATAAGTAACAAATCAGTTGAGCCAACTTGGGACTTCTGACTTATAGAACTGAGGTAATAAGTGGCACTGTTTTAAGCCACTGGATTTGTGACAAGTCTATAGATGCCAGTCTCAAGAAGTCACACTTGGTGGAAATATTTGCTACCAAGTCTATTTGCAGGTAAATAGCACATTTAGGAAACATATTTGTACAATCAAGTTTGTACTACCCTGACACAGTGGGGGACTATGGAAGACCTAGCCCTTCTAACAGCCATAAACAGTCCTGGATAATGAGTTTATAAGAAACATTCTTCTTCCTTCAGTGAACAAAATTATTTATGAAGCTGTACAGTTCAGCAACAGGGAGCAAAGAAAAAAAATTACCTCAAGGAAAGTAACAGCTCCTTTCCTGGTGGGATCCGTCATTTTAGAGACATGAAATATTCATATCAGAGATCTTATATTTCAAGAGGAATGGGTTGCATATCAGAGCTACAACAATAAACATTACTGCTGGGGAATTAGAATAACCTCTTTGGACACAAGTTCTGGAAAAGATTCTTTTGTTTCAAAGCATATTACTGCTAAGAAATTCTTCAGAAATCTAGCAGCTATAGCCCAGACTTGTGGGAGCATGACTTCCTCTCCTTTGGTTAACCTTGCCTGCCTCTGAATCCCCTCTGTTCCACTCCAACATTTGAAAGCTGCCCAAAGGTTGTTCTGATTTTTGTCATGTCACAGATCCCCAGTACTTATCTTCCAGTGAAAGGCTTGACTTTTGGGCTTTATGAACACTGGATTTTAGAGGAGCAAACTTAGCCAGGTAGTCTCCTGAGGCCAGTAACTCTGTACCTCTAAGTCAACAACCACAATATAAGAAATAGGACTAATAAATAAATAATGAATCCCCATGTGACTCAACTGGTGGGGTTAAAGTCTCCAGATGAATAATCACCACAATTTTGTCCTCACAGCAGATTTCAAAAGGAAACTTGAAACAAACAGGGGGGAAAAATCCTTAATGGACTCCAGAATATCCAGAAGTCCTTTACAGGCTGATAAACATATATTTAAAAACTGAGATAATTGCTCCCCAAGTCTGAATAAAAGGTCACTTTTAACTTCCGCTCTGAAGACCCATGGAGATAGGCTCTATCCACAAAACTGGCTGGAATCAGCGGCAACTCCGGTTGATATGGGTTACCAGGTAGGTGTCCAGCTCCTGGCACTCATAGAGGGCTACACTGTCCAGCACCCATTCTCGGGTCACCACAGGTATCTCACACATCTTCCCAGTCGCTGTGAACAGATAAACACAAACAGGGATTAGTTATCAATTTACATATTCACAGATCAGACTCTCATCAATCTAATCCAGAGAATTTAGTTGTATGAGTTCTTAGGGTACCTAAGGAAGGGTTAAATTGTTGATTTTAAGGGCAGAGGGTAGGTAGCATAATGGTTATGTAAACAGACTCTCATGCCTGAGGTTCCAAAGTCCCAGGTTCAATCCCCTGCACCATCATAAGCCAGAACAGTTCTCTAGTTAAAAATTAAAAAAAAAAAAAAAAAAAAGTTGATTTTAAGCAATGCTGGAGGACACTGGCCCTTATTTAGAAGCTTGAGGAAGGACTGCTGGTGAAAGCATACAATCCCTGGTAACTTAGTAACATTAGCTCCAATCTGTTAAAATCATCAGGGAGAACAAAACAGCACTGCAATTTAATGATACAAAAAATGTTATTTTAACAACAACAACAATAAACAACAAGGGCAACAAAAGGGAAAATAAATAAATAAATCTAAAAAAAACCCAACTCTAACAAAACAAAGCATAACACACACACATACACAATTTATTTATTTTTTCCTTTTCTTTCTTTTTTAAATTTCTTTATTGGGGAATTAATGTTTTACATTCAACAGTAAATAAAATAGTTTGTACATGCATAACATTCCCCAGTTTCCCATATAACAATACAAACCCCAATAGGTCCTCTGTCATCCTTCTTGGACCTGTATTCTCCCCACCCATCTACCCCCACCCCAGAGTCTTTTACTTTGGTGCGATACACCAATTCCATTTCAGGTTCTACTTGTGTTTTTTTTTCCCCTTCTGATCTTGTTTTTCAACTTCTGCCTGAGAATGAGATCATCTCATATTCATCCTTCTGTTTCTGACTTATTTCACTTAACATGAACTTTTCAAGGTCCATCCAAGATTGGCTGAAAACAGTGAAGTCACCATTTTTGACAGCTGAGTAGTAATCCATTGTGTATATATTCCACAACTTGCTCAGCCACTCATCTGTTGTTGGACACCTGGGTTACTTCCAGGTTTTGGCTATTACAAATTGTGCTGCCAAGAACATATGTGTACACAGATCTTTTTGGATGGATGTGTTGGGTTCCTGAGGATATATCTCCAGGAGAGGAATTGTAGGATCATAGGGTAGGTCCATTTCTAGCCTTCTGAGAGTCCTCCAGACTGTTCTAAACAGAGGTTGGACCAATTTACAATCCCAACAGCAGTGTAGGAGGGTTCCTTTGACCCCATAACCTCTCCAGCATTTGCTGCTGTTCCCTTTTCTGATGTATGACATTGTCACAGGAGTGAAGTGGTATTTCATTGTTGTCTTGATTTGCATTTCTCTGACAATCAGAGACTTGGAGCATTTTTTTAATGTGTTTCTCAGCCTTTTGGATCTCTTCTGTGGTGAATAGTCTGTCCATGTCCTCCCCCCATTTTTGGATGGAGTTATTTGTTGTCTTATTGAGTTTGGCAAGCTCTTTATATATGTTGGTTATTAAACTCTTGTCTGATGTATGGCATGTAAAGATCTTCTCCCATTCTGTGAGGGGTCTCTTGGTTTAGGTACAATTTTTTTTTTTTTTTTTTTAATCAGAGCACTGCTCAGCTCTAGTTTATGGTGGTGTGAGGGGATTGAACCTGGACTTCAGGGCCTCAGGTATGACTTTCTTTGCATAACCATTATGCTATCTACCCCGCCCTGTTTTCAAAATCTTAAGTGAAGGGGCTAGTTGTTGATGCACCTAGCTGAGTGCACATATTACAGTGCTCAAAGACCCAGGTTCGAGTCCCTGGTCCCCACCTGCAGGGGGAAAGCTTTGCAAGTGGTGAAGTAGGGCTGCAGATGTCTCTTTCTCCTGCTCTTCCTCTAACTTCTCAGTTTCAGGCTGTCTCTATTCAACCAATAGAGATAAAAAAAATAATAGTAAAAAAATAATAACCTGCTGCTCTTGGAGGCCATTAAAAAATCTTTTTTTTTTTTTGCCTCCAGGGTTATTGCTGGGGCTCACGAATCCACTGCTCCTGGGGCTTAAAAAAAATCTTAAGTGAGGAGATTCGACTTCCGGAGGCAGAGCTACGAGTAGCAGATCGCTTCCTCTCCTCTCCTCTCCTCTCCTCTCCTCTCCTCTCCTCTCCTCTCCTCTCCTCTCCTCTCCTCTCCTCCCCTCCCCTCCCCTCCCCTCTCCTCTCCCGGATTAACTAGGAATACCAAAGGAGACCACCTGGGACCGAAACAAGACAGGACTAGAATGACCACAGAAACCCAGTAAATCACCGGTGAGTATAAACACGTGTGGCTGGTGACAGAGAGGAGAGAGGGGCCTAAGGAGAGATTAAGTGACTGCTAACAGTTCAGCAGTTTATCAGTTGAGACACCACCTCCAGTCTGCTCCACAACAAGGGGACAGCTTAAGGGAGGAGAGGACTCCCCAGAGACTCACCAAGTGCAACTCTGAGTCTTCATTGCTACTACCCTCAGAATCTGGAGCAGCGACAGGAAGGGACACCAGGGGACAGAGATCTAACCAGGAAACTCAGGAGAAGACCTATACCTCGATGGCATAGCTGAGGGGCTGTGAAAGTCTCTTTGCATAACCACTGGATTATCTCTACCATACCCTACTTTATATCTTGTTCAGGAGTCAGTGATTAAGCTAAGAAGCCTATTGATAGTTTAAAAGCCCTCAGGCTCCCATAGTCTACAGGGAAGGAAAAAAAAAAAGAGGCTTTTAAGCCACTGAGCTCCAACTCAGGGATTGAAATAACTGTTAAATTCCACCACTGTGAACCCTTTAATTAACTTACTTAGACACAGGTCAACCCAGGCAATAGTGATCAATAATTTGAAAAGTACTGATAAAGGAAACTCGTAACATAATATATAAAATGGTTAAAACAACAAGAAAAAATATTGGAGAATCGAACCAGGGTAAGAGTCCAGCTAAAAGTCCTCCTGAGGGTGAAGCACAAAACAACGAGTTCAACATCCAAACATTAGCTAAGGAAATAATAACAGGAGTGAGTAAAGAATTTGAAAAAATTGTAACCAGAAATGCAGGAACAACAAATGAGAATATGGAAGAAAATACTAATTATCTCATGGTCATTAGAGAGCTGAAAGCTGAAATCGCTGAGCTAGGAATGCAACTAGCTGAACAAGCTAAAACAGTATCAGAGCAGGGCAACAAAATAGATGAACTCCAGAAAACAGTAGAGGGGAGAGAGAATAGAATCAATGAGGCTGAAGACAGAATTAGCAAGATTGAGGATGAATTAGAGACAACCAAAAAAGAAGTAAGAGATCTCAAAAAGAGATTAAGAGATGCTGAAAACAACAACAGAGTCCTATGGGATGACTTCAAAAGAAACAATATATGCATTATTGGCATACCAGAGGAAGAAAGAGAAGGAGAGGAAGAAAGCATTTTCCAGGCCATAGTAGCTGAAAACTTCTCTAGTCTAGACAACATCAAAGACATAAAAATTCAAGAAGCCCAGAGGGTCCCAAACAGAATTAACCCAGACCTAAAGACACCAAGACATGTCATACTTAGAATGGAAAGGAATAAGGATAAAGAAAGGATCCTCAAGGCTGCAAGAGAAAAACAAAGAGTCACCTACAAAGGAAAACCCATAAGATTAGCAGCAGACTTCTCCATACAAACACTACAGGCCAGAAGAGAATGGCAAGATATCTATCGAGTGCTCAATGAGAAAGGCTTTCAGCCAAGAATACTATATCCTGCTAGACTGTCATTCAGACTAAATGGAGGCATCAAAACCTTCTCAGACAAGCAACAGTTGAAGGAATCAACCATCACCAAGCATACCCTGAAAGAAGTTCTGAAAGGTCTCCTATAAACAACCAGATCACCACAAATAGGACATATATCAGAACACTCTAAAACTCTACAAGAATGGCGTTAAAATATCTTCAATCTTTGATATCAATAAATGTCAATTTCCTGAATTCACCTATTAAAAGACACAGAGTAGGAAGATGGATCTGAAAACACAACCCAACAATATGCTGTCTACAGGAAACCCACCTAACTCAACAAGACAAACACAGACTTTAAGTGAAAGGATGGAAAACTATCATACAAGCCAATGGCCCACACAAAAGGGCAGGAGCAGCTAATCTCATATCTGACATGATAGACTTGAAAATAGATAAGATTAAAAAAGATAGGAATGGACACTACTTAATGCTCAGAGGATCAGTCAATCAAGAGGACTTAACAATTATTAACATCTATGCACCCAATGAGAAGCCATCTAAATACATTAAACTTCTACTGAAAGAGCTACAGCAATATATTAACAGCAACACAATCATAGTAGGGGACTTCAACACCCCACTCTCTCAACTTGACAGATCATCCAGGCAGAAAATCAATAAAGACATAAAGGAGCTAAATGAAGAGATAGATAAACTAGAACTATTGGACGTTTTCAGAGTCATTCATCCCAAGAAACTGGAATACACATTTTACTCAAATCCACCTGGGTCATTCTCAAGGATTGACCATATGTTAGGCCACAAAGACAGCAGCAGCCAATTCAAGAGCATAGAAATCATCCCAAGCATCTTCTCAGACCACAGTGGAATTAAACTAACACTTAACAATCAACAAAAGATTAGTAACAGTGCCAAAATGTGGAAGCTCAACAGTACACTTCTTAACAACTTCTGGGTCAAAGAGGAAATCAAGGAAGAAATCAAAATGTTTCGAGAGTTCAATGAAAATGAAGACACAAGCTATCAAAATATTTGGGACACAGCTAAAGCAGTCCTAAGAGGGAAGTTCATAGCTATACAAGCACACATTAGGAAACAAGAAAAAGCACAAATAAACAGCCTGATTGCACATCTTAAAGACCTAGAAGAAGAACAACAAGGGAACCCTAAAGCAACCAGAAGGACAGAAATCACTAAAGTTAGGGCAAAAATAAATAACATTGAGAATAGGAAAACCATACAAAAGATCAACGAAAGTAAATGTTGGTTCTTCGAAAGAGTAAATAAAATCGACAAACCTTTAGCTAGACTCACAAAACAAAAAAGGGAGAAGACCCAAATAAATTGGATAGTAAATGAAAGAGGAGATATCACAACAGACACTGCAGAAATTCAACTTATCATGCGAGGCTTTTAGGAACAACTATATGCCACCAAGCTAGAGAACCTGGAAAAAATGGACGATTTCCTAGATACCTACCAACTTCCAAAACTAAGTCAAGAGGAAGTGGATAACATGAACAGGCCCATCACAGCTAATGAAATTGAAACAGTTATCAAAAATCTCCCCAAAAATAAAAGTCCTGGACCAGATGGTTTTACAAATGAATTCTACAAAACCTTCAAAGAAGAACTAATACCCTTATTTTTAAAAGTCTTCCAGAAGATTGAAGACACTGGAATACTCCCTGCCAGCTTCTATGAAGCCAACATCACCCTGATACCAAAAGCAGACAGGGACACAACCAAAAAAGAAAACTACAGACCAATATCTTTGATGAACACAGATGCTAAAATATTGAACAAAATTCTAGCCAACCGGATACAGCAGTATATCAAAAAGATTGTTCATCATGACCAAGTGGGGTTTATCCCAGGCATGCAAGGTTGGTTTAATATACGTAAATCAATCAATGTGATCCACCACATCAACAAAAGCAAGACCAAAAACCACATGGTCATATCAATAGATGCAGAGAAAGCCTTTGACAAAATACAGCATCCCTTTATGATCAAAACACTACAAAAAATGGGAATAGATGGAAAATTCCTGACGATAGTGGAGTCTATATTTAGCAAACCTACAGCCAACATCATACTCAATGGTGAAAAACTGGAAGCATTTCCCCTCAGATCAGGTACTAGACAGGGCTGCCCACTATCACCATTACTATTCAACATAGTGTTGGAAGTTCTTGCCATAGCAATCAGGCAGGAGCAAGGAATTCAAGGGATACAGATTGGAAGAGAAGAAGTCAAACTCTCCTTATTTGCAGATGACATGATAGTATACATGGAAAATCCTAAGGAATCCAGCAAGAAGCTTTTGGAAATCATCAGGCAATACAGTAAGGTGTCAGGCTACAAAATTAACATTCAAAAGTCAGTGGCATTCCTCTATGCAAACACTAAGTTAGAAGAAATTGAAATCCAGAAAACAATTTCTTTTACTATAGGAACAAAAACAATAAAATATCTAGGAATAAACCTAACCAAAGAAGTGAAAGACTTGTATACTGAAAATTATGAGTCCCTACTCAAAGAAATTGAAAAAGACACAAAGAAGTGGAAAGATATTCCATGTTCATGGGTTGGAAGAATTAACATCATCAAAATGAATATATTACCCAGAGCCATCTACAAATTTAATGCTATCCCCATCAAGATCCCAAGCACATTTTTTAGGAGAATAGAACAAGTACTACAAATGTTTATCTGGAACCAGAAAAGACCTAGAATTGCCAAAACAATCTTGAGAAAAAAGAACAGAACCGGAGGCATCACACTCCCAGATCTCAAACTGTATTATAGGGCCACTGTCATCAAAACTGCTTGGTACTGGAACATGAACAGACACACGGACCAGTGGAATAGAATTGAGAGCCCAGAAATGAGGCCCCACACCTATGGACATCTAATCTTTGACAAAGGGGCCCAGACTATTCAATGGGGAAAGCAGAGTCTCTTCAACAAATGGTGTTGGAAACAATGGGTTGAAACATGCAGAAGAATGAAACTGAATCACTGTATTTCACCAAATACAAAAGTAAATTCCAAGTGGATCAAGGACTTGGATGTTAGACCACAAACTATCAAATACTTAGAGGAAAATATTTGCAGAACTCTTTTCTGCATACATTTTAAAGACATTTTCAATGAAACGAATCCAATTACAAAGAAGACTAAGGCAAGTATAAACCTATGGGACTACATCAAATTAAAAAGCTTCTTCACAGCAAAAGAAACCACTACCCAAACCAAGAGAATGGGAGAAGATCTTTACATGTCATACATACTGTAACATGTGTGCTCAACTGGATGCACCACCACCCAGCCCTAAGCACACTGTTGAGTACAATGCCAAGGACCTGGGTTTAAGCCCCAGTCCCCACTTGCGGGGGGCGGGGGGTTCGAGATGGATGAAACATTCTCCTTTTTTGTTTTGTGAGTCTGGCTCACATGTCATACATCAGATAAGAGTTTAATAACCAACATATATAAAGAGCTTGCCAGACTCAACAATAAGACAACAAATAACCCCATCCAAAAATGGGGGGAGGACTTGGACAGAATATTCACCACAGAAGAGATCCAAAAGGCTGAGAAACACATGAAAAAATGCTCCAAGTCTCTGATTGTCAGAGAAATGCAAATCAAGACAACAATGAGATATCACTTCACTCCTGTGAGAATGTCATACATCAGAAAAGGTAACAGCAACAAATGCTGGAGAGGGTGTGGGGTCAAAGGAACCCTCCTGCACTGCTGGTGGGAATGTCAATTGGTCCAACCTCTGTGGAGAACAGTCTGGAGAACTCTCAGAAGCCTAGAAATGGACCTACCCTATGACCCTGCAATCCCTCTCCTGGGGATATATCCTGGGGAACTCAACACATCCATCCCAAAAGATCTGTGTACACATATGTTCTTGGCAGCACAATTTGTAATAGCCAAAACCTGGAAGCAACCCAGGTGTCCAACAACAGATGAGTGGCTGAGCAAGTTGTGGTATCTATACACAATGGAATACTACTCAGCTGTCAAAAATGGTGACTTCACTGTTTTCAGCCGATCTTGGATGGACCTTGAAAAAATCATGTTGAGTGAAATAATTCAGAAACAGAAGGATGAATATGGGATGATCTCACTCTCAGGCAGAAGCTGAAAAACAAGATCAGAAAAGAAAACACAAGTAGAACCTGAAATGGAATTGGCATATTGCCCCCAAGTAAAAGACTCTGGGGTGGGTCGTGGGGAGAATACAGTTCCATGAAGGACGATAAATGACATAGTGGGGGTTGTATTGTTAAATGGGAAACTGGGGAATGTTATGCATGTACAAACTATTGTATTTACTGTTGAATGTAAAACATTAATTCCCCAATAAAGAAATAATAATAATAAAAAAATCTTAAGTGAATAAGCAGCCTGGGGTGGTGGTACAATGGATAAAGTGTTGGAACTATTTAGGTAAGAGGTCTTGAGTTTAATCCCCAGTATTTCCGTATGTCAGAGTGATGCTCTGTCCATTCCTATCTTATTAATAAATAAATATTTAAAAAATAATTTTGGGGAGTCAGGTGGTACTGCATGTGTGGATTAAGCACACCTAATGTAAAGTACAAGGACCCATGTAAGGATCCCATTTTGAATCCCCGACTCCCCACCTGCAGGGGGGTCACTTCACAGGCAGTGAAGCAGGTCTGCAGGTGTCTTATCTTTCTCTCCCTCTCTCTGTCTTCCCCTCCTCTCTCCATTTCTCTCTGTCCTATCCAACAACAATGACAGCAGCAACAACAATGGGGAAAAAAAATAGCTGCCAGGAGCAGTGGATTCGTAGTGCCGGCAGCAAGCCCCAGTGATAACCCTGGAGGAAAACAAACAAAAAATTTCTCTTTTTAAAAAATTATTTATTTACTTTTGTTGCCCTTGTTTTTATTGTTGTTGTTATTGATGTTGTTGTTGGATAGGACAGAGAGAAATGGAGAGAGGAGAGGAAAACAGAGAAGGGGAGAGAAAGACAGACACCTACAGACTTGCTTCACCACCTGTGAAGGGACTCCCCTGCAGGTGGGGAGCCAGGGGCTTGAACCAGGATCCTTATGCCAGTCCTTTTGCTTCACACCACGTGCGCTTAACCCACTGGAACACCGCCCGACTTCCTCTTTTTTTAAAAAAAAATGTTTAATATTTATTTTCCTTTTTGTTGCCCTTGTTTCTTTATTGTTGTTATTGATGTTGTCGTTGTTGAATAGGACAGAGAGAAATGGAGAGAGGAGGGGAAGACAGAGGGGGAGAGAAAGACAGACACTCGCAGACTTGCTTCACCACCTGTGAAGCGACTCCCCTGCAGGTGGGGAGCCGGGGGCTGGAACTGGGGTCCTTATGCCAGTCCTTGTGCTTTGCGCCACCAGCGCTACCACCTGACTCCCACACAAAAAATTTCTAAGAGATGAGGTAATGGGGAGAGAGACAAAACCAGAGCACCATTCTGGCATATGTGATGCTAAGAACTGAGGTTTAGGGGGGCCAAGCGGTGGCGCACCTGGTTAAGTGCACACTGCAGTGCACAAGGACCCAGGTTCCAGCCCCTGGTCCCCATCTGCAGAGGAGAAGGCTTCATGAGTGTGAAGCAGGCCTGCAGATATTTCTCTGTCTCTCTCCCTCTATATATCTCCATCCCCTCTTAATTTCTGTCTGTCTCTATCCAATAATAAATTAATAAAAAGTATTAAAAAAGAAAAAGAACTGAGGTTTAATCTACTGTGCCAGCTCCTGGGCTGCCAAAAAAAAAAAAAAAAAAGGCCCTTTTTGCTCAAGTAGAGTGTAGACAGTTGAACATATTTTAGGGATAAGTAACTTGAAATAAATGTAAAAAAAAAGAAACCTTACAATTGCATTTAAAAAAGTTCTTTAAAAATATTTATTTATTAGATAACAACAGAGAAAAAGAGAGGGAAAGAACAGATAGAGAGGGCAGAGAACATCTGTAACACTGCAGTACTACTTATGAAGATTCCCTCCTGTAGGAGGGGAGCTAGGGGCTTGAACCCCAGTGATTGTTGTGGTGATACGCTCAACCTGGTGCACCACCCCCTAGATCCCCCCCCCCCATATTTGTTTGCTTATTCACTGCCTCCACTGGAGCTTGCAGCTGGTGCTATGAACCCACCACTCCTGGCAGACATTTTTTTTCTTTTTTCTCTATTTTATTCGATAGGACAGAGAGAAATGGAGAGGGGAGGGGGAGGTAGAGAGAGAGATACCTGCAGACTGGCTTCACCACTTGTGAGGCATTTCTGCTGCAGGTGGGGAGTGGGGGGGGCTTGAACCCAGGACCTTGTGCACTATAGTGTGTGTGTTTAACCAGCTGTGCCACCACCTGGCCCCCACTCAACAAATATTTATTGAGCACCTAGAATGTGCGTAGAACTGTGTTAGTCAAGCATAGGGTTACTTGTGAGGAAGCAGCTTTCCCACAAGACGCAGGCACATATGGGTATCTTACCACGGAAGTTGTGGTCCCTCGTCCAGGCATCCGACTGCACAACCACAACTGGGTGAGTGTCCTGTATTCCCAGGAAGGAAACAACAAAGAGGGCATTAAATTAGGACATTTGAAATAGTCACATCACCATTCATTCAAAGTTTGCAGGAGCAAACGACTCCAGGGGTAGCCACAGAGGACACGGACAGGCACATGGCATATAGGGTTAGAAGGAAAGAGTCTTGCTGGGGCTAGGCAGTGGTGAACCTGGTGAAGCACATGTACTACAGTGTGCAAGGGCCCAGGTTCAAGTCCCTGGTCCCCATCTGCAGGGGAATGCTTCACAAGCAGTTAAGCAAGGCTGCAGGTGTCTCTCTGTTCCTCTCCCTCTCCTCTTCCCTTCTCAATTTCTCTGTCTCTATCCAAAAATAAATTAATTTAAACAAAATGTAAAAAAGAAAAGAGCTTTGCTTAATATATGGAATATCTGCAGTTCCCAAGCCCTTACTCATCCCTTACAGAAAAGAAGCTTCTGGCAGGGGCCAGGTGGTAGCGCAGGTTAAGCGCACATGGCGCAAAGCACAAGGACCAGCGTAAGGATCCCGGTTCCAACCCCCAGCTCCCCACTTGCAGGGGGGTTGCTTCAAGGGTGGTGAAGCAGGTCTGCAGGTGTCTTTCTCTCCCCCGTCTACACCATCTCTCTAGGTTTCTCTCTGTCCTATCCAACAACGACAGCAACAACAGCAACAGCAACAACAACAAGAGCAACAAAAGGGGGGGGGGAGCCTCCAGGAGCAGTGGATGCATAGCGCAGGCACCGAGCCCCAGCAATAACCCTGGAGGCAAAAAAAAAAAAAAAAAAAGAATCTTCTGGCAGAGGTTTGTGGTCAGAGAAAGCTTGGTGCAAAAGTTTCTGGGGGCCAGGCCAGGTGGTGGTGTACCTGGTTAAGCACATAAGGAACCCAGGTTCAAGCCCCCTAGTCCCTAACTACAGGGGGAAACTTCACAAATGATAAAACTTCACAAATGATAAAATGCTGCAGGTGTCTGTCTCCACCTCCTCAATTTCTTTTATTTATTTTTTTTTGGTCTTTATTAGTGATTTGATAATGATTAACAAGATTGTAAGATAAGGGATACAATTCCATACAATTCCCACCAACAGAGTTTGGTGTCCCATTCCCTCCACTGGAAACATCCCTGTTCCTTTTATTTATTTTTATTTTTAAATTAGTGATTTATGTGGTCTAGGAGGTGGCACAGTGGATAAAGCAAGGACTCTCAAGCATGAGGTCCTGAGTTCAATCCCCAGCAGCACATATGCCAGAGTGATGCCTGGTTCTTTCTCTCCTATCTTTCTCATGAATAAATAAATAAATAAAATCTTTAAAAAAATTAGTGATTTAATATTTACAAAATTACAAGTAACAAGGTATTTATAACTCCATACTGTTCCCACTATCAGAGAGCTCTGAATCCCTAGTCCCTCCAATATAAGCTCCTAAGGTTCTCCAACTATCTGTCTATATTTGTTTTTATTTGCCTATTTTTTTAAATGTCCCATCTTCTCTTCCTTTCTAGATCAAACACACTACCCGTTACTATATCCAAATGTCCTTGCCTTTTTCCTCTTCTCTTCTGGGTCCTGGTCCTGATAGAGTTGGAGTTCAGAGTGCTCAGGTCATCTCCGTATCATTTCTCCCCCACTGGGAGTATGAATCAAAATTATTTGGGGGGGGCTAGGTGGTGGCACATCTGGTTAAGCGCACATAATTACAATGTGCAAAGACCCAGATTCAAGCCCCCAGTCCCCACCTGCAGGAGAAAGCTTTCCAAGCGGTGAAGCTGGGCTGCAGGTGTCTCTCGACCTCTCTCCCTTTCTATCACCCCTGTCCCTCTCAAATTATGGCTATTTCTATCCAATAAATAAATAAATAAACTTAAAAATACTTTTTAAAAATTATTTTTGGGGTGAAGGTAGGAGTTCCGTCTTCTGTAATTGATTCTCCACTGAACATGGGCATCAGCAGGCCAATTCATACCTCCAGCCCTCTCAGTTTGTCTCTATCCAAAATAAAATAAAATAAAATAGAGAAAGAGAGGAAGGGGGAGTGGGAGATGCTTCTGAGGCTACACTGGGGGGCTTCAGAGACCAGTGGGTACCTGTCTTGCTTGAACAGAGTACGAAATACTGTATTCTCCCCCGATAGGGCACCAAATGCTTACCTTGCTGAAGGTGAATGATGAAGTCTCCTTCACCACAGAAGCTCCACAGAGGCACACCATCCATTCTAGTTGATCTAAATACAACATTTAGACTTAAAACCACTACAGTAGTCTGTACATTTAATCCAGACCCTCTACCTCACACTCCCTTGGATGAAGACTCATGAAAAGATTTCTTGGTGGGAGAAAGTTCTGTTACAAAGGGACAGAAAGGCCTTAGACTAAAATCTGCTCTAGGGGGTATAGACTCTACTAAGTCAATTTGCTTTCGTAGGCTACCTACTCAGGTTATCGGTGTTCAGAGGGTCACTTGGTAGATAAGGTTTGATAGTCAACTAAAACACATCAGAAGGGGCCAGGTGGTGGTGTACTGATTGAGTGCACATGTTGATTCCATGAAAAACCATCACCTGCCTTTTCTCTCTCTCTGCTTAATTCTGTGCTGGTAATGATAATCACTGTCACTGAGCGCACCATACTGGGTGGTAATTACTTACTTTAAATGTAAAGAGACAAGGAGATAATTCACTTATTCAAAACAAAACAAAACAAGTAAAAAAAAAAACAAACATCATTCTGAACAGAGACTAAGAAGGGAAAGGCTACATGCTAAGCTGGAACTAACACACTCGAGTTGAGATACTAGGAGATTGTAGAGATGCTCCACTTGCACCTGGAAGGTCAGAGAACTGATCAGCAGGTAGTTTCTGCACCCCTTTGGGTGCTCTTTCCCATCACGCCAGTTCTAGAGATTGCTAAGTTATTTCTTTTTTCCCCCTGCAGGTGGGGACTGGGGGCTTCAACCTGGGTCCTTGTGCATTGTAATATGTGCACTCAACCAGGTGTGCTACCACTCAGCCCCTATTTTATCATTTCTTTTGCCTCATTTTTATTACTTTCAAAAATAAAACAGGTCTTCCCTTACACAACACTGTAAGATTTCTTTAACAGAAAATTTGACAGCAAAAGAGGTTGATGGGTGGGAAGTAAAACTCTAAATTGTGACATATGAATTTTCCTTTTTTAAAAATCTTTAATCTGAGGTACTTCTGTTTGTCTGAATGAACTGAGGCCAATTAACTCCAAAATGATTCCTATAAGAGACCCTGGTTTCCATTAGAACAGAGTTAAAATAAAGCCAAACAAATAAACACTGAGAAATCTTTGAGTGACACTTGAAATTTCATAAAAATTCAATCAATAACCAATAAAGAGAGAAGCAAAATTACTTTGCCTGGTTCTCTTTCTGCTATTCATCTGTCCTTGACCAAACGCCAAAGCCATTTTCTGAGGATTAAGATAAGTCTCAGGGGCATAACTGGGTGCAGGAGGCAAAAATGGATAGCTTTTATTCTGGAGAAAAGACCACCCCCCAAAAAAAAACAACAAAAACAAGCAAAAACAAAACAGAAAACAAATACCCCCTCCCACACACACACTAAACCTATATACACATCAGGACCTCAAAACCACACAACTACAGAGCTGAGCCCCATAGCACTTCTAACATCATTATCATACTGAGTGTCAAGCTTAATTAGAAAGTATTCATCAATGGTCTTCCCCTGCTCTGGGCCTGTGTGGGGCCTCAGACCTACAGGCCTTATTGCAGCTGTTGTACTTTCTTCTCTGTATCAAATGAAGGTGGTTACAGAAGAGGATTCTTTTCTTCTTTCTTAAATATGTATTTATTCATGAGAGAGGGGGAAGGATGGGGTTATTATGCAAGACTCATCCCTGAGATTCTGAAGTTTCAGCTTCAATCCCCAGCACCACCATAAGCCAGAGCTGAGTACTGCTTTGGTCCCTATCTTTCTTTGTGTATCTCTCTCTCTCTCTCATTAAAATAAAGTAAGTAAAACAGTAAAAGTTAAAAAAAAAGTGTGTGTGGGAAGAGAGAACCAGGTAACTGTGGCATGTATTCCTAGGGATCAAACTCAGGACATCATACTTGAGGGTCCAACACTCTATCCACCCCATCATCTCCCTTTCCTTTAAAGATTTGCTTATTTATTAGGGCTGGCAAAATAGCTCACTTGGATAGTGTGCTGCTTTGCCATGTGTGTAACTCAGGTTTAAGCCTGGCCCCCACCACTATGGAGGAAACTTCAGTGCTATGGTCTCTTTCTCTCTGTCTTAAAAAATCATCCTGGAGCAGTGAAACCCTAGCAATGACTGTTTACTTATTAGAGAAGGGAGGGTGGTATGAGAACCAAAGCATTACTCTGGCATATGCAATACTGGGGATTGAATTTGGGACTTCGTGCTTTATAACGCACTACCTCCTGGGATTTTTTTTTTTTTTAAATAATGCTGCCAGGGTCTTGTATCTGTTCAATTCTACTAGTCTCATTGGAGTTTGTTTTTTTTTTTTCTTAAGCAGAAAAAGACAAAAGGAGAGAGAAGAAGAGATAACACAGCACAGTAATACTCAAATGGAGCTGTTCCTTAGTGTCAGGCATGATGTTCTCATGTGGTGGCAGGGGCTCAAAACCTGATCCTGTGCTACATAAAAGTATATACTCTAGGGGCCAGGTGATGGCGCACCTGGTTGAGTGCACATGTTATAATGCACAAGGACCCAGGTTCAAGTCCCTGGTTCCCCCTACAGGGGGAAAGTTTTGCAAGTGGTAAAGCAGGGCTGCAAGTGTCTTTTTTTCTCTCTCTACCCCACCCCCTCTCCATTTCAGGCTATCTCTATTAAATAAATGAATAACAAAAAAAATAAATGTTTATTTTTAATTTTCCCTTTTGTTGCCCTTGTTGTTTATCATTGTTGTTATTGCTGTCATTGTTGTTGGATAGGACAGAGAGAAATGGAGACAGGAGGGGAGACAGACAGGGGGAGTAAGACAGACACTTGCAGACCTGCTTCACCAGCTGTGAAGCAACTCCCCTGCAGGTGGGGAGCCGGGGACTCGAACCGGGATCCTGGATCCTTATGCCGGTCCTTGCACTTTGTGCCACAGTCCGCTTAACCCACTGCGCCAACACCCGGCTCCATCCCCCCAAAATTTTTAAATAAAGAAAAGTGTGCACTCGATTGGGTAAGCCATCTTACCCAGAACTCTTCCTTTTTCAAATTGCCACCAGGATAACAACAATAACTACAACAACAATAAAAAACAAGGACAACAAAAGGGAAAATATATAAATATAAAAAAAAATAAATAAAACAAATTGCCACCAGGGATGTTATCACTGGGGCTTGGTGCCTGCACTACAAATCCACTGCTCCCAGAGGCCATTTTTTTCCTAATTACTTTTTCTTTTGTTGATAAAGATAGAAATTGAGAGAAGGGAGGTTAACACTGAGGGGGAGAAGCTTTCAGGTGGGGATTGGTAGCCTGAACTTGGGTGCTTGTGCACTCTACTGGGTACTCCAAAACTGCCCTACCCCCTTGGACATCTTTCTTGATGTCTATAAACCTGAAACTTCTTACTAGTCCTCCCCCTTTCTAAAAACAGGCAGGATAAGCAGCCCTACCCCATCTGAGCACAGAACATACTTTTGTTTTTAATATCCATATTATCTTTTTTACAACAGCACTGATCAGTTTTGGCTTATGGTGGTGCAGGGGATTGAACCTGGGACTTCAGAGCTTCAGGCATGAAAGCCTCTTTGCATAACCATTATGCTATCTACCCCTGCCCTCCATATTATTCTTATAAAAAAAATTTGTTGTTGTTGTTGTTTTTGCCTCCAGGGTTATCGCTGGGGCTCAGTGCTTGCACTTTGAACCCACTGCTCCTGTAGGATACTTCCCCCTTTTGTTGCCCTTGTTGTTTATCGTTGTTATTATTGTTGTCCTTGGATAGGACAGAGAGAAATGCAGAGAGGAGGGGAAGACAGAGAGGGGGAGAGAAAGATAGACACCTGCAGACCTGCTTCACTGCCTGTGAAGCGATCCCCCTGCAGGTGGGTAGCCGAGGGCTTGAACTGGGATCCAACACCGGTTCTTGTGCTTTGCACCATATGTGCTTAACCTGCTGTGCTACTGCCCAGTCTCCTTAAAAAAATGTTTTTTTTTTTAGAATTTTTTTTAATTTCTTTTTTGTTGCCCTTGTTGTTTTTACTGTTGTTGGATAGGACAGAGAGAAATGGAGAGAGGAGGGGAAGACAGAGAGGGGGAGAGAAAGAGAGACACCTGCAGACCTGCTCCACCGCCTGTGAAGTGACTCCCCTGCAGGTGGGGAGCTGGGGGCTCGAACCAGGATCCTTATGCTGGTCCTTGTGCTTTGCACCACGTGCTCTTAACCCACTGCACTACCGCCCAACTCCCTTAATTTTTTTTTAAATTTAATTTTATTTGATAGGACAGAGAGAGACTGAAAGGTATGGAGGAGCGAGAAGAGAGAGATACCTGTTGCACTGATTTATCACTTGTGAAACTTTCCCCCCACAACTGGGGTCTAGGGACTTGAACCGGGTTTTCGTGCATGATAATACATGCACTTAACCAGAAGCTTGTGAGCCACCCGGTCCCATCCTGTTTCTGTTACTGACTCTTCACAGATTCTTGTCCTGAAAAGGGGCATAGGTCGTTTCTTGCCACAGGGTAACATGTAGGTGCAATTTTTTGTGATAGATGGTAGAGAAATAGCACTGAGCATATCTCACCAATCTGAGAAAATCCTAAAAGGTGATCTCTCCTCTAACAGCCCACTGTGTTAGGAGAAATAAGGGTTGGACAGAGCACTTCTCCTAGCCTCTTACCTGTGGGCATGTTGGTAAAGGGCCCGTAGCAACAGATTTCGAGGCCCTTGAAGATCTGGGAGAAAGGGGGGGGAGAACACTAGTTATAAAGAATATAATATTTATATAAAAGGACTCACAAAAACAAAGAATTTTTATTTTCTTTATCCTCTGATAAATTTTGCTACTTTCCAGAAATAGTCTAATATCCAGAGCACTAAAAGATTTTAGAATTTTTTTTTGCCTCCAGGGTTATTGCTGGGGGTGCTGGCACTACTAATCCACTGCTGCTAGTGGCCAGCTTTTCCTTTTTCTTCTTTCCATTTTATTGGGTAGGACAGAGAGAAGTTGAGAGGGTAGAGGGAGACAGGGAAAAAGACACCTGCAGACCTGCTTGTGATGTTTCTCTGCTGCAGGTGGGCAGCAGGGACCCTAAGCCAGGTCCTTGTGCTTAGCACTATGTGTGCTTGACCAGGTGCACTACCACCTGGCTCCCTAGAATACCTCCACCTTTAAAAAAAATTTGATAGAACAGAGAGAAATTGAGGGACGGGGAGAGAAAGGGTAAGAGAAAGATGCTTTACCACTTGTGAAACACCTCCCCCCACCCCCCGTAGGTGGGGAGCTGGGGGCTCAAACTGGGATCCTTGCACGAGTTCTTATGCTTCGTACTATGTGCGCTTCACCCAGTGTGCCACTGCCTGACCCCCCCCCCCTTTTTTGTTTTAAACCAGAGTACTGCTCAACTCTAGCATATGGTGGTACGGGGATTGTACCTGGAACTTTTGAAGTTCAGGCATGAGAATCTCTTTGCATAACCAATATGCTATGTATCTCTACCCCAGAATACCTTTTTTTAAAATTTTTTTTTCATTTATTTATTTTCCTTTTGTTGCCCTTGTTGTCTTTTTTTTTTATTGTTGCTGCGACTCCCCTGCAGGTGGGGAGCCGGGGAGCTCAAACCGGGATCCTTAAGCCAGTCCTTGCGCTTTGCGCCACGTGCGCTTAACCCGCTGTACTACCACCCGACTCCCAGAATACCTTTTTTGCCTGCACTACAAATCCACTGCTCCTGGAGGCCATTTTTCCCATTTTATTGTTCTTGTGCTTGTAGTTGTTATTATTGTCATAGCTGTTGTTGGAAAGGACCGAGAGAAATCAAGAGAGGAGGGAAGACAGAGAGGGAAGACAGAGAGGAAGAGAGAAAGATAGACACCTGCAGACCTGCTTCACTGACTGCGAAGTGAACCCCTGCAGGTGGGGATCTGGGGGCTCTAACTGGGATCCTTATGCCGGTCCTTGTTCTTTGTGCCATGTGCGCTTATCCCGCTGTGCTACCGCCCAGCTCCCTAGAATACCTTTTGATGTATATACGTAGCCAATCTATTCCACAGCCTTTTTTTTTTTTTTTTTTTGGTCATTCAGGGATTCTCACCTAGGCACTAAATCAGGTCCAGGGTCTTCCCTGATGACTTTTGCATATGACCTCACCTCTTGTTAAAGACAAGAGAAACATTGGTCTTCCTTTATATACTTAATTCATTATTGTGATGTTAGGCATTGCACATGTACAATTTCTCTGTTCCAGGCCTACTTTTCTGTCACTTTTACTTCATAGAGAGAGCAGGAGAGATACCACAGCACTGTCCCACCATAGTGGGGACTGCTCTCTGTGCTATAGTGTTCCCATGTTGTGCTGGGGCTTGAATCCAGGGCCTCATCCATATTCTATTGGGCAAGTTAGGCATCCCCCTCCCCCCACTTTGTTATATATAAGGCCTGAATGGCAAGAAATTCAAGTATTAGCTGATATCTGATGCTTAGGCAGATGTGGTACATCAGCACCAACCATGACCCTCAATTGGTAGACTTCTTTTTTTTTTTTTTTAAATTTCTTTATTGGGGGAATTAATGTTTTACAGTCGACAGTAAATACAATAGTTTGTACATGCATAACATTTCTCAGTTTTCCACATAACAATACAACCCCCACTAGGTCCTCTGTCACCCTTTTTCAGGACCTGTACTCCCCCCTCCCCCACCCCAGAGTCTTTTACTTTGGTACAATACACCAGTTGGTAGAGAATTCTATGTTTATTTTATATACAGGTGCTACCCTCCTTCCTTCCTTTTTTTTCTTTTCTTTTCCTCACTATAGCTTCACAGCTCTGGGCTTTTTTTTTTGCAGAGTGATCAAGTAGACCACAGCATTAAGCTTTCTTCAGTGTGGTGGGAACCAGACTCAAACCTGGGTTGAGTACACAGCAAAGCAAGCATATTACCCAGTTGAGCTATAATATCAGTACTTCTTTTTTTTTTTCCTGCCTCCCACACACACACACTGGTTATCACTGGATCCGTGCCTGCACTACGAATCTATTGCTCCTGGCAGCCATCTTTTCCATTTTGTTGTCTGTCCTGAATAGGACAGAGAGAAATTGAGAGAGGAGGGAAGACAGAGAGAGAGGGAAAGACAGACACCTGCAGACATGCTTCACCGCTTGTGAGGTGACCCCACTGCCAAGTGGGGAGTTGGGGGCTCGAACCGGGACACACACACTATAACTTAAACAGTTTTGTGTCTGACCAAATTTTGTTAGCTGGGGATCAGGCAGTAGCTCAGCGGTTTAAGTGCACATGGCATGATGCACAAGAACCGGCATAAGGATCCCAGTTCAAGCCTTCAGCTCCCTACCATGCAGGGGAGTGGCTTCACAAGCAGTGAAGCAGGTCTGCAGGTGTCTATCTTTCTCTTCCCCTCCTCTCTCTATTTCTCTCTGTCCTAACAACAACACCAATAACAGCAATAAGTATAGCAATAAAAATAAGGGCGACAAAAAGAGAAAATAAATAAATAAAAAAAGGCTCCAGGAGCAACGGACTGAGCCCCATCAATAATACTGGGGGAAAAAAATTTTTTTTTGTTGTTGTTGTTGGCCACTGGGGACCAAGAGATAGTTCACTTAGTAGAACTCAGACTTTACCATATGTGAGGACCCAGGCTTAGGCCTCCAGCTACCACATGAGGACCTTTACATTACAGGGGAAACTTCACAAATGGCTGAACTGTGCTGTCATCTCTTCTATCTCTCTCTCTCTAACCAGTGTACTGCTCAGCACTGGTTTATGATGGTGCTGAGGATTGAACCTGGGAGCTGAGAGCCTGAAGCATAAAAATGAAAGTCTTGGAGTGGGAGGTAAATAGCATAACGATTATGCAAAGAGACTCTCATGCCTGAGGTATGGGTATAATGTAAAATAAGAAATCTAAGGTGCTGGAGAGATAATTCACCTAATAAGTCAGGCCTGTCTTGCTACTCAAGTGGCCTAGGTTCAAGCCGAGATACCACATGGGAATCCCATATCCTTGGAGAAGCTCCAGTGCTTTGATATCTCTCTTTTTCTCTAATGATCAGAAAATGTTGGCATGGGGCAGTGAAATAGTTCATAGTGAGATAAAAACAAATAAAAAACACACACGGAGTGTGTGTGTATGTGTGTGTGTGTGTGGGGGAAGACCTGGCTAGATATAAAACTGCGTAGGCCTAAAAGTCACCCTAATTCAAATGAGACTTGGACTGAGAAAAATCATCAGGAAGCTAGAACATAAAGTGTCATTTAGGAAATGCCTTCTCCCTCCCAACTATTGCCAGAAACATAGAAATGGCAGCAGAATAAGTTTTTATTATTTATTTATTTATTTATTTATTTATTTATTTCCCTCCAAGGTTATTGCTGGGGCTCGGTGCCTGCACTATGAATCCAATGCTCCTGGAAGCTATTTTTCTCCCCTTTTGTTGCCCTTGTTTATCGTTGTTGTTATTATTGTTGTTACTGCTATCACTGTTATTGGATAGGACAGAGAGAAATTGGGAGAGGAGGGGAAGACAGAGAGGGAGAGAGAAAGATAGACACCTGCAGACCTGCTTCACTGCTTGTGAAGAGATCCCCTTGCAGATGGGGAGCCGGGGGCTGGAACCGGTATCCTCATGCCGGTCCCTGTGCTTTACGCCATGTGTGTTTAACCTGTTGCATTACTGCCGATCCCTAAGTCTTTCTTAATTTTAAGTGATAGCCTCTGTGCCATTCTCCCTAACTGTGTGAATAACTATCTATAACCTGTTGACAGAATTTAGATGCTCATAGTGCTAAAAGTTCTCTCTGGACAACTAAACAGAGTTGCTGTGAAAAGTACAAAAGATTAGGAATTTTTTACATTCAAGCTAACATTCAATGATGTCTAGTTATGAGATAAGAAAATCTGAAGTTCTACAAATACATTGCTTTTCCACAGGAAAATACAGCGGTGACATTTAGTATCTTTCGAATGCTATTACTTTCAGTATTTTCACTGCTAATTTCACCTTGTAAACTGTGGAGTAAAAACAAAGGCTTGCTCACATGGAGCTCCCTTGAGGTGAAAGCAGAAGTAAAAATAGGGCCAGTATCTTAGCATCTGGAAATTACTTTATAGGCTAAGAGGGTGCAAGTGAGTAGTCTCCAAGGCTTCAGAGATCTTGCACTTGATTTGTGATTATCTCCTAAGACAGTTTTCTTTAGAAAAATCACCTCTACTAATTCTCACTCAAGTTCTGTAAAGAGATAGACGGTGACCCATATGGGGGTGTTTTGAAATGCCCAGCAGTATACAGCTGAAAAAGCAGCCATCTTAGACCTGACAGGCAGATGCAAAATCTTGCATGAACTCTCTCCCCTGAGAGAAGGGCAGATTGGCTACATCATGTTCCAAGGGAAGTTGCTGAGTCTTCCTGGGCCTGTAGCCTACCATTTGCAAAGTTGAAAGTATAATCCTTTCTTTTCTCCCTTCATGAAAGTTCCAATTTTCAAAGAAACTATGGGCCATTAAGAGCCCAGATTCTAGAATTAGAGTGCCTGGATTTAATTAGTTGTGGATTCACAACTAGTTGTGTAAACTCCAGCAATTTGCTCAACCTCTCTGAGCCTTAGTATTCTATCATATAGTTAATACCTCGTGGAGTTGCTATGAAAGTGTCACTATATATAACACAGGTGTCAGTTATTAAATATTAATTTTTTTTCCTGTTTCACAGATAGCACTGAGTATATCCTCCTAACAGCACTTAGCACACTGATTTAGAGAAAGACACTATGGTGAAGTAAAAGCAGCAAAGCCTTTAGACTTACCTATATTTCAAACCCCAGTTTTTTTTTTTTTAATTTATTTTTTATTTAAGAAAGGATAAAGCCTAGTTCTATCACTTATCAGCTAAGATCTGAATTCCAGACTGGAATTTAAATCATAAGCTCCTCTAAACCTCTAAATCCCTTCATTCCTAAAATGGAGATAACTTTCCTTGTTGGACTAGAAAGGAAAAAACAAACAAACACTATATGAAAGCACCTAGCTAGTGCTCTAGCAATGAGAATAAGAGAATACCCCTTAAAAGATGAATGAAGTCGGAGAGTAGATAGTGGGCGGCGGGTAGATAGCATAATGGTTATGCAAACAGACTCTCATGCCTGAGGCTCCAAAGTCCTAGGTTCAATCTCCCAAATTACCATAAGCCAGAGTTGAGCAGTGGTTAAAAAAAAAGTGTACACACACACACACACACACACACACACACACACACACACACACACACACACACACACACGAATGAGCAGCTAGGAGATAGCATAATGGTTATGCAAAAAGACTTTCATGCTTGAGGCGCCAAAAGATGAATGAGATAATTTGTGCTAAGGGGGGCTGGCTGATAAGCAAGGTGGGTGGTAGTTCTTGTCAACATAAAGAGGAGGAGCGATTTTACATTTCTTTTTCTTAAAATTTTTTAATATTTATTTATTTTCCCTTTTGTTGTCCTTGTTTTTTCATTGTTGTAGTTATTATTGTTGTTGTTACTGATGTTGTCGTTGTTGTACAGGAAAGAAAGAAATGAAGACAGGAGGGGAAGACAGAGGAGGGAGAGAAAGATAGACACCTGCAGACCTGCTTCACCGCCTGTGAAGTGACTCCCTTACAGGTGGGGAGCCAGGGGATCGAACTGGGATCCTCATACTGGTCCTTGCGCTTTGTGCCATGTGCCCTTAACCCGCTGCGCTATCACCCGACTCCCTCTTATTTATTATTTTTTTTTAAAGATTCATCTCTGGGTCTGGTGGTGGCATACCTGATAGAATTCATATTATCCACATGCAAGAACAACCCAGGTTCAAGTGCCTTATCCTTACATGCAGGGAGCAGTCTATCTTTCTCACTCCCTCTCAAAAAGAAAGAAGGGGGAAAATGGTCACTGGGAATGGGGCATCATATAGGCATAGAGTCTCAGTAATAAGCCTGGTAGCATAAATAAATAAATAAAATAGATTTTAAAAATGGTGGCATGTGGGACTGAACCTGGGACTCTGGAGCCTCAGACATGGAAGTATTTTAAATAAGCATTATACTATCCCTCCTGCCCAACTTTTACCTTTCTGTCCTGAGATTCTCTAGCTCGCTTTGGACCTTGGTGATTTCTTCCATTGACAACATCTCCTTGAACTTCAAATTCAAGCTGAAAGTAAACAAACCCAAACAGTAAGGATCAAAGAGAAGTCTCCCTCAACAGAAGCAAAGATATATTGTGTTTAAGAAATTCACCAGGGGATTCGACTTCCGGAGGCGGAGCTACGAGCAGCAGATCGCTTTCTCTCCTCTCCTCTCCAGGATCAACTAGGAATACCAAAGGAGACCACCCGGGACCGAAACAAGACAGGACTAGAATGACCACAAAAACCCAGTAAATCACCCGTGAGTACAAACACGCGTGGCTGGTGACAGAGAGGAGAGAGGGGCCTAAGGAGAGATTAAGAGACTGCTAACAGTTCAGCAGTTTATCAGTGGAGACACCACCTCCAGTCTGCTCCACAACAAGGGGACAGCTGAAGGGAGGAAAGGACTCCCCAGAGGCTCACCAAGTGCAACTCTGAGTCTCCATTGCTACTACCCTCAGAATCTGGAGCAGCAACAGGAAGGGACACCAGGTGACAGAGATCTAACCAGGAAACTAAGAAGACCTATACCTCGGTGGCATAGCTGAGGGGCTGTGAAAGTCTCTTTGCATAACCACTGGATTATCTCTGCCACACCCTGCTTTATCTCTTGGTCAGGAGTCAGTTATTAAACTAAGAAGGATACTGATAGTTTAAAAGCCCTCAGGCTCCCATAGGCTACAGGGAAGGAAAAAAAAAAAAAGAGGCTTTTAAGCCACTGAGCTCCAACTCAGGGATTGAAATAACTGTTAACTTCCACCACTGTGAACCCTTTAATTAACTTACTTAGACACAAGTCAATCCAGGCAATAGTGATAAATAATTTGAAAAGTACTGATAAAGGAAACTCATAACATAATATATAAAATGGTTAAAACAACAAGAAAAAATATTGGAGAAATGAACCAGGGTAAGAGTCCAGCTAAAAGTCCTCCAGAGGGTGAAGCACAAAATAACGAGTTCAACATCCAAACATTAGCTAAGGAAATAATAACAGGAGTGAGTAAAGAATTTGAAAAAATTGTAACCAGAAATGCAGGAACAACAAATGAGAATATGGAAGAAAATACTAATTATCTCATGGTTATTAGACAGCTGAAAGCTGAAATTGCTGAGCTAAGAAGGCAACTAGCTGAACAAGCTAAAACAGTAACAGAGCAAGGCAACAAAATAGATGAACTCCAGAAAACAGTAGAGGGCAGAGAGAATAGAATCAATGAGGCTGAAGACAGAATCAGCAAGATGGAGGATGAATTAGAGACAACCAAAAAAGAAGTAAGAGATGTCAAAAAGAGATTAAGAGATGCTGAAAACAACAAAGAGTCCTATGGGATGACTTCAAAAGAAACAATATACGCATTATTGGCATACCAGAGGAAGAAAGAGAAGGAGAGGAAGAAAGCATTTTCCAGGCCATAGTAGCTGAAAACTTCTCTAGTCTAGACAACATCAAAGACATAAAAATTCAAGAAGCCCAGAGGGTCCCAAACAGAATTAACCCAGACCTCAAGACACCAAGACATGTCATACTTAGAATGGAAAGGAATAAGGATAAAGAAAGGATCCTGAAGGCTGCAAGAGAAAAACAAAGAGTCACCTACAAAGGAAAACCCATAAGATTAGCAGCAGACTTCTCCATACAAACACTACAGGCCAGAAGAGAATGGCAAGATATCTATCGAGTGCTCAATGAGAAAGGCTTTCAGCCAAGAATACTATATCCTGCTAGACTGTCATTCAGACTAGATGGAAGCATCAAAACCTTCTCAGACAAGCAACAGTTGAAGGAAGCAACCATCACCAAGCCTGCCCTGAAAGAAGTTCTGAAAGGTCTCCTATAAACAACCAGATCACCACAAATAGGACATATATCAGAACACTCTAAAACTCTACAAGAATGGCGTTAAAATATCTTCAATCTTTGATATCAATAAATGTCAATTTCCTGAATTCACCTATTAAAAGACACAGAGTAGGAAGATGGATCTGAAAACACAACCCAACAATATGCTGTCTACAGGAAACCCACCTAACTCAACAAGACAAACACAGACTTTAAGTGAAAGGATGGAAAACTATCATACAAACCAATGGCCCACACAAAAGGGCAGGAGCAGCTATTCTCATATCTGACATGATAGACTTTAAAATAGATAAGATTAAAAAAGATAGAAATGGACACTACTTAATGCTCAGAGGATCAGTCAAGCAAGTGGACTTAACAATTATTAACATCTATGCACCCAATGAGAAGCCATCTAAATACATCAAACTTCTACTGAAAGAGCTACAGCAATATATTAACAGTAACACAATCATAGTAGGGGACTTCAACACCCCACTCTCTCAACTTGACAGATCATCCAGGCAGAAAATCAATAAAGACACAAGGGAGCTAAATGAAGAGATAGATAAACTAGAACCATTGGACATATTCAGAGTCATTCATCCCAAGAAACTGGAATACACATTTTACTCAAATCCACATGGGTCATTCTCAAGGATAGACCATATGTTAGGCCACAAAGAAAGCAGCAGTCAATTCAAGAGCATTGAAATCATCCCAAGCATCTTCTCAGACCACAGTGGAATTAAACTAACACTTAACAATCAACAAAAGATTAGTAACAGTGCCAAAATGTGGAAGCTCAACAGTACACTTCTTAACAACTTCTGGGTCAAAGAGGAAATCAAGGAAGAAATCAAAAATGTTTCGAGAGTTCAATGAAAATGAAGACACAAGCTATCAAAATATTTGGGGCACAGCTAAAGCAGTCCTAAGAGGGAAGTTCATAGCTATACAAGCACATATTAGGGAACAAGAAAAAGCACAAATAAACAGCCTGATTGCACATCTTAAAGACCTAGAAGAAGAACATCAAAGGAACCCTAAAGCAACCAGAAGGACAGAAATCACTAAAGTTAGGGCAAAAATAAATAACATTGAGAATAGGAAAACCATACAAAAGATCAACGAAAGTAAATGTTGGTTCTTCGAAAGAGTAAACAAAATCGACAAACCTTTAGCTAGACTCACAAAACAAAAAAGGGAGAAGACCCAAATAAATCGGATAGTAAATGAAAGAGAAGATATCACAACAGACACTGCAGAAATTCAACTTATCATGCGAGGCTTCTATGAACAACTATATGCCACCAAGCTAGAGAACCTGGAAGAAATGGACGATTTCCTAGATACCTACCAACTTCCAAAACTAAGTCAAGAGGAAGTGGATAACATGAACAGGCCCATCACAGCTAATGAAATTGAAACAGTTATCAAAAATCTCCCCAAAAATAAAAGTCCTGGACCAGATGGTTTTACAAATGAATTCTACAAAACTTTCAAAGAAGAACTAATACCACTACTTTTAAAAGTCTTCCAGAAGATTGAAGACACTGGAATACTCCCTGCCAGCTTCTATGAAGCCAACATCACCCTGATACCAAAAGTAGACAGGGACACAACCAAAAAAGAAAACTACAGACCAATATCTTTGATGAACACAGATGCTAAAATATTGAACAAAATTCTAGCCAACCGGATACAGCAGTATATCAAAAAGATTGTTCATCATGACCAAGTGGGGTTTATCCCAGGCATGCAAGGTTGGTTTAATATACGTAAATCAATCAATGTGATCCACCACATCAACAAAAGCAAGACCAAAACCCACATGGTCATATCAATAGATGCAGAGAAAGCCTTTGACAAAATACAGCATCCCTTTATGATCAAAACACTACAAAAAATGGGAATAGATGGAAAATTCCTGAAGATAGTAGAGTCTATATATAGCAAACCTACAGCCAACATCATACTCAATGGTGAAAAACTGGAAGCATTTCCCCTCAGATCAGGTACTAGACAGGGATGCCCACTATCACCATTACTATTCAACACAGTGTTGGAAGTTCTTGCCATAGCAATCAGGCAGGAGCAAGGAATTCAAGGGATACAGATTGGAAGAGAAGAAGTCAAACTCTCCCTATTTGCAGATGACATGATAGTATACATGGAAAATCCTAAGGAATCCAGCAAGAAGCTTTTGGAAATCATCAGGCAATACAGTAAGGTGTCAGGCTACAAAATTAACATTCAAAAGTCAGTGGCATTCCTCTATGCAAACACTAAGTTAGAAGAAATTGAAATCCAGAAAACAATTCCTTTTACTATAGCAACAAAAACAATAAAATATCTAGGAGTAAACCTAACCAAAGAAGTGAAAGACTTGTATACTGAAAATTATGAGTCCCTACTCAAAGAAACTGAAAAAGACTCAAAGAAGTGGAAAGATATTCCATGTTCATGGGTTGGAAGAATTAACATCATCAAAATGAATATATTACCCAGAGCCATCTACAAATTTAATGCTATCCCCATCAAGATCTCAAGCACATTTTTTAGGAGAATAGAAAAAATGCTACAAATATTTATCTGGAACCAGAAAAGGCCTAGAATTGCCAAAACAATCTTGAGAAAAAAGAACAGAACTGGAGGCATCACAATCCCAGATTTCAAACTGTATTATAGGGCCATTGTCATCAAAACTGCTTGGTACTGGAACATGAATAGACACACTGACCAGTGGAATAGAACTAAGAACCCAGAAATGAGGCCCCACACCTATGGACATCTAATCTTTGACAAAGTGGCCCAGACTATTACATGGGGAAAGCAGAGTCTCTTCAACAAATGGTGTTGGAAACAATGGGTTGAAATATGCAGAAGAATGAAACTGAATCACTGTATTTCACCAAATACAAAAGTAAATTCCAAGTGGATCAAGGACTTGGATGTTAGACCACAAACTATCAGATACTTAGAGGAAAATATTGGCAGAACTCTTTTCTGCATACATTTTAAAGACATTTTCAATGAAACGAATCCAATTACAAAGAAGACTAAGGCAAGTATAAACCTATGGGACTACATCAAATTAAAAAGCTTCTTCACAGCAAAAGAAACCACTACCCAAATCAAGAGACCCCTCACAGAATGGGAGAAGATCTTTACATGTCATACATCAGATAAGAGTTTAATAACCAACATATATAAAGAGCTTGCCAGACTCAACAAGACAACAAATAACCCCATCCAAAAATGGGGGGAGGACTTGGACATTATATTCACCACAGAAGAGATCCAAAAGGCTGAGAAACACATGAAAAAAATGCTCCAAGTCTCTGATTGTCAGAGTAATGCAAATCAAGACAACAATGAGATATCACTTCACTCCTGTGAGAATGTCATACATCAGAAAAGGTAACAGCAGCAAATGCTGGAGAAGGTATGGGGTCGAAGGAACGCTCCTGCACTGCTGGTGAGAATGTAAATTGGTCCAACCTCTGTGGAGAACAGTCTGCAGAATTCTCAGAAGGCTAGAAATGGACCTACCTTATGACCCTGCAATTCCTCTCCTGGGGATATATCCTAAGGAACTCAACACATCTATCCAAAAAGATCTGTGTACACATATGTTCTTGGCAGCACAATTTGTAACAGCCAAAACCTGGAAGCAATCCAGGTGTCCAACAACAGATGAGTGGCTGAGCAAGCTGTGGTATATATACACAATGGAATACTACTCAGCTGTAAAAAATGGTGACTTCACCATTTTCAGCCAATCTTGGATAGACCTTGAAAAAATCATGTTGAGTGTAATAATTCAGAAACAGAAGGATGAATATGGGATGATCTCACTCTCAGGCAGAAGTTGAAAAACAAGATCAGAAAAGAAAACACAAGTAGAACCTGAAATGGAATTGGCATATTGCCCCCAAGTAAAAGACTCTGGGGCGGGTGGGTGGGGAGAATACAGGTCCATGAAGGATGATAAATGACATAGTGGAGGTTGTATTGTTAAATGGGAAACTGGGGAATGTTATGCATGTACAAACTATTGTATTTACTGTTGAATGTAAAACATTAATTCCCCAATAAAGAAATAATTAAAAAAAAATTCACCAGTGGGGGGCTGGATGGTGGGATACCTGGTTGAATGCACATATCACAGTGCACAACAACCCAGGTTCTAGCCCCTGGCCCCCACGTGCAGGGAGAAAGCTTCTCAAGTGGTAAAGCAGGGCTGCAGGTATGTTTCTCTTCCTCTCCTTTCTCCCTTTCCCCTCTCAATTTATTTTATTAAACTTTATTTTCCCTTTTGTTGCCCTTGTTGTAGTAGTTATTATTGATGTTGTCATTGTTAGGTAGGACAGAGAGAAATGGAGAGAGGAGGGGAAGACAGAGAGGGGGAGAGAAAGATAGACACCTGCAGACCTGCTTCACCGCTTGTGAAGCGGCTCCCCTGCAGGTGGGGAGCCAGGGAGTCAAACTGGGATCCTTATGCCGATACTTGTGCTTCATGCCACCTGCACTTAACCCACTGCCCTACCGACTGACTCTCTAGAGTCCAACACTTTATTGACTGCATAACCTTCCGAACCACTGAACCCTCTTTTTTTTTTTTTTTTTTTGCGTCCAGGGTTATTGCTGGGGCTCGGTGCCTACACTACGAACCCACTGTTCCTGTAGGCCATTTTCCCCCTTTTGTTGCCCTTGTTGTTTATTACTGTTGTTACTATAAGGCAGACAGGGGGAGAGAAAGACAGACACCTGCAGACCTGCTTCATGGCTCATGAGGCGACCCCACTGCAGGTGGGTAGCCAGGGGCTCAAACAGGGATCTTAAGCTGGTCCTTACGCTTTGCGCCACGGGCACTTAACCCACTGTGCTACTGCCCAGCTCCCAAACACTCTTTCTATGTGAACAATTTGACCCAGAGCAGTAAAGCTTCAGTGATGATGAAATAAATAATATACTGAAGATTTTTTTTTCACAGTCATTATTTTGATAAGAATGAAGTAGTATCAAGGCTGGCCCACATGGCATTACTGGGAGCTTTGGTGCTGTGGTCTCTCTACTGTTCTGTCTCTATGTGAAAATAAAACTAACTAATAATAGAGAAATGGAGAGAGGAGGGGAAGACAGAAGAGTAGAGAAAGACCTGCTTCACTGCTTGTGAAGCGACTTCCCCTGCAGGTGAGGGGCCAAGAGTTGGAACTGGGATCCTTAGGCCGGTCCTTGCGCTTTGTGCCACCTGTGCTTAACCCGCTGCACTACCGCCTGACTCCCCTAAGTCTTTATTTTTAAAGATAAAGTTTATTGTCTTGGTCAGCAGGGAAGCAATTACAGAAGCCAGCCCTTCAACCTTCTGCATCCCACAATGACCTTGGGTCCATACTCTCAGAATAGGAAAGCTATCGGGGAGGGGATGGGATACAGAGTTATGGTGGTGGTAATAGTCTGGAGTTGTACCCCCTCTTATCCTATGGTTTAGTCAATGTTTCCTTTTTATAAATAAAAATTAAAAAAAAAGTTTATTGTCTTCTCTCCCTCCCAACTCTCTCTCTTTCTTTTAAGATAGAAGAAGGCAGAGAGAGTGAAAGATACCACTGTAGTAAAGCTTCCTTCTGTAGGTGTGACTTAGGAAGAAGAGATGGCAGGGTGATAGGGGGGAAAAAAAGAGAAAATATATATACATATAGATAGAAAGTTATAGAAATAATAGTCAAGGGGGCTGGGTGGTAGCACAGTGGGTTAAGCGCATTTGGCCCGAAATGCAAGGACCGGCATAAGGACCTCGGTTTGAGTCCCCGGCTCCCCACCTGCAGGGGAGTCGCTTCACAGGCGGTGAAGCAGGTCTGTAGGTGTCTATCTTTCTCTCCCCCTCTGTCTTCCCCTCCTCTCTCCATTTCTCTCTGTCCTCTCCAAGAAAAATGACAACAATAATAACTACAATAATAATATCTACAACAATAAAACAAGGGCAACAAAAGGAAGTAAATAAATAAATATAAAAACATACAAAAAAATAAAAAATAAAGATAAATTAGGGGGCCGGGTGGAAGCACAGCGGGTTAAGCGCACATGGCGGTAAGCACAAGGACTGATACAAGGATCCCACTTTAAGCCCCTGGCTGCACACCTTCAGGGGGGTCGCTTCACAAGCGGTGAAGCAGGTCTGCAGGTATCTATCTCTCTGTCTTCTCCTCTTTCAATTTCTCTCTGTCCTATCCAATGACAGCAATAACAATAACAACAATGATAAACAACAAGAACAGCAAATGTGAAAAAATAGCCTTCAGGAGCAGTGGATTCATAGTGCAGGCAGAGCCCCAGCAATAACTCTGGAGGTAGAGACCCATCCTACTAGGGAAAGAGAGAGGCAGACTGGGAGTATGGACCGACCAGTCAACGCCCATGTTCAGTGGGGAAGCAATTACAGAAGCCAGACCTTCTACCTTCTGCAACCCTCAATGACCCTGGGTCCATGCTCCCAGAGGGATAGAGAATGGGAAAGCTATCGGGGGAGGGGGTGGGATATGGAGATTGGGCGGTGGGAATTGTGTGGAGTTGTACCCCTCCTACCCTATGGTTTTGTTAATTAATCCTTTCTTAAATAAAAAAAAATAATAATAAAAATAAATAAATAAACAAAATAAAATAAAATAAAAAAGAATTTTTGTCCAGGGACTGGGCGGTGATGCACCGGGTTAGGCACATTTAGTACAAAGCAAGGACCAGCACAAGGATAATAAAAAAAAAAAAAAAAAACTCTGGAGGTAAAAAAAAAAAAAAGTCTTGCTTGCTTGGCCTCTTTAACTAAAGTAGTCAATCTTTGCCTACCCTACTCAACTGTAAGACTATTGCTCTGTATTTTTCTTTTTTTTAAATTTTTTAAAATTTATTTATTTTCCCTTTGTTTTTGCCCTTGTTGTTTTTATTGTTGTAGTCATTATTGTTGTTGTTATTGATGCTTTGTTGTTGGATAGGACAGAGAGAAATGGAGAGGAGGGGGAGACAGGGAGAGAGAAAGACAGACACCTGCAGACCTGCTTCACCGCTTGTGAAGCGACTCCCCTGCAGGTGGGGAGCCGGGGGCTTGAACCGAGACCCTTATGCCGGTCCTTGTGCTTTGCGCCACCTGCGCTTAACCGCTGCGCTACCGCCCGACTCCCTAAAAGAATTCTCTTTTTTTTTAATATGTATTTATTTATTCCTTTTTGGTTGCCGTTGTTTTATTGTTGTAGTTATTGATATCATTGTTGTTGGATAGGACACAGAGAAATGGAGAGAAGAGGGGAAGACAGAGAGGAGAGAAAGACAGACACCTGCAGACCTGCTTCACCGCCTGTGAAGAGACTCCCCTGCAGGTGGGGAGGGGGGGTGTATTTTTCTTTATAGAATTTACTAGTATCTAATATCTGTCTCTCTCTGTGTGTGTGTATGCCAAGGCTTCTTATTTGTCTGATTCTGCCACTCTTGGTAGACTCATAAAGATTTATTTTATCTACCACATATGTGAGAGAGAATTTCACATGAGACAAACTAGAGTGCCACTGTGGTACACAAACAAAGTTTAGGCACACAAGCCTGATGCTGTACCAGGTGAGATATTTCCTGGCTGTTTGTTTCCTTCCTTCCTTCCCTCCCTCCCTCCCTCCCTTCCTTCTTTCTTTCAGTAGAAAGAAACACCACAACACTCACATTGCACAGTACTCCCTTGTGATGCTAGGGGGCTTCCAAGTGGGTCCATGAACATGATAAAGTGTGTGCTCTACCAGCTGAGCTATCTCCTGACCCTTCAATGCATTTTATTATGCATTTTCTCTCAGAAGAAGGGGAAATCCCGTGGTCTGGGAGGTGGCGCAGTAGATAAAGCACTTAAGCATGAAGTCCTGATGGGGAGCCGGGGCTTGAACCAGGATCCTTACGCTGGTCCTTGCTTTGTGCCACCTACGCTCAACTCGCTGTGCTACTGCCCAGAAAATCATTTTTTTAAATATATATATTTTTAATTAAAAAAATTTTTTTTGCCTCCAGGGTTATCGTAGGAGCTCAGTATGATTCCACTGCTCCTGAAGGCTATTTTTTCCGTTTTGTTGCCCTCACCTTGTGAGGTGACCCCCTGCAGGGGTGGCTTGACCTAAGACCCATACACCAGTCCTTGTGCCTTGTGCCATGTGTGTTTAGCCCGCTGCGCTACCGTCCGGCCACCAATAAATAAAATCTTAAAAAAAAAAAAAAAGAAGGGGAAATCCCACCAAAGTAGAAACCTGTCTTTTTTTTTTTTTAATGTTTCTTAAATTTTTAAAAAATATTTATTTCTTTTTGTTGTCCTCGTCATTTTACTGTAGTTATTGTTGGTGTTGTTATTGATGCTGTTGTTGTTGGACAGGACAGAGAGAAATGGAGAGAGTAGGGGAAGGCAGAGGGGGAGAGAAAGATAGACACCTGCAGACCTGCTTGACTGCCTGTGAAGCGACCTCCCTGCAGGTGAGGAGCCGGGGGCTCAAAGCGGGATCCTTAAGCTGGTCCTTGTGACATGTGTGATTAACTGGCTGCGCTACCACCTGGCTCCCCAGAAACCTGTTTTTGTTTACTGTTATAGTCCTGGTGCTCAGAAAAAAGGAAGCTCTCAGTAGTGTAAGCACTGAATGAAAATTAAACCAACCAAAATATCACTAATTAATTATGAATACACTAAATAGTGCATAATAGTTTGAAACTGCTTTCGCTAATTTTATTTTGTCTAATCTGTTGTCACCAGGAGCTTAGATGGCTGTTCTAAAATTATTCCACCTCCTACAATCTTATTTACCTCTCACTGTTCTAAGTATCATAGAGTAATAACCTTTTGAAGGAATCTGATTTCTAAATAGATATACTTGCATATTAATTGGAGAATATTTCTTTTTTTTTTTTTGATGTTGTTATAGCTGTCGTTGGATAGGACAGAGACAACTCAAGAGAGGAGGGGAAGACAGAGAGGAAGAGAGGAGGAGAGAAAGATAGACACCTGCAGATCTGCTTTACTGCTTGCGAAGTGACCCTTTGCAGGTGGGGAGCTGGGGACTCGAACCGGAATTCTTACATCGGCCCTTGTGCTTTGTGTCATGTGCGCTTAACCCGCTGCACTACTGCCCAGCCCCTGAGAATATTTCTTTAATATTTTATTAATGTTTTAATTTTTTAATGTTTTATTGTTGTTGTAGTTATTATTGTTGTCATTGACGTCATCGTTGTTAGATAGGACAGAGAAATGGAGAGAGGAGGGGAAGACAGAGATGGGGAGAGAAAGACACCTGCAGACCTGCTTCACCGCCTGTGAAACTACTTCCCTGCAGGTGGGGAGCCGGGGGCTCGAACCAGCATCCTTATGCTGGTCCTTGTGCTTCATGCCATGTGTGCTTAAACTGCTGCACTATCACCGGACTCCCTCTTTTTTTTTTAAAAAAAAAAGCTTGATTTATTGATGAGAAAGATAGGAAAAGAGAAAGAATCAGATATCACTCCGGTACGTGTGCTGCCAGGGACTGAACTCAGGACCTCATGCTTGAGAGTCTAATGTTTTAATCACTACCCCACATCCCGGACCACTCTTTTAACATTTTTTCAAATTTATTTGGTAAGACAGAGAGAAACTGAAAGGGAATAGAGATAGAAAAACAGAGACACCGTGGTCCAAGGAGGTAGCACAGTGGGTAAAGCATTGGACTCTCAAGCATGAGGTCCCGAGTTCAATCCCTGGCAGCACACATACCAGAGTGATGTCTGATTTTTTTTATTATTATTATTTTTATTTATTGGGTAGAGACAGAAATCAAGAGGGAAGGGGGAGATAGGGAGAGACAGAGAGATACCAGCAGCACTGCTTCACCACTCACAAAGCTTTCCCCATGCAGCTGGGGGCTAGGGGCTTGAACCCAGGTCCTTGTGCATTGTAACATGTGTGTTCAACCAGGTGCGCCAACACCCAGCCCCTCATATCTGATTCTTTCTCTGGCTCTCTGCCTATCATTCTTCATAAATGAATAAATTTTTAAAAATCTAAAAAAAAAAAAAGAGAGAGAGACAGAGAAACACCTGCAGCACTGCTTCATTGCTTGTAAATTTTCCCTCTGCAGGTGGGGGCCAAGCGTTTCAGCCCTGTTCCTTGTGCATGGTAACATGTACTTAACCTGGTGCGACACCACCCGGCCCCATCTTCTGTTTTATAGAAGTCCTTTTTTTTTTCTCGGAGGAAAGGATGATCTCAATTGACTTGGAATAATTGAGCAAGAACATTGAATTTACTGGCTTGCTCTGAGTAACTGCTGACAATTTCCACCATCATGAAAAACTTGTGTAAAGAGGTGCAAGGAAGGAAGCAGATACAGTTGTGTGTTTAATTGCCACCAGGGTTATTGCTGAGGCTCAGTGCCTGCACGATGAATCTACTGCCCCTCCCTCCCTCCCTCCCTCCCTCCCTCCCTTCCTTCCTTCCTTCCTTCCTTCCTTCCTTCCTTCCTTCCTTCCTTCCCAGCATTCCTCCTTCAGGTGGGGAGAGGCGACTCAACCCTGGGTTCTTGCACATGATAATGTGTATGGCTCAACTGGGAGTGCTACTACCTGGCCCCTGCAGATACAATTCTGGAGACTATGTAACTTAATGGTACCCAGTCTTTCAGATTATTTACTTATTTGATAAAGACAGAGAGAAAATAAGAAGGAAGGGGGAGACAGGAGACACTCGCAGCACTCCTTTACTGCTAGTGAAGGGTCTCCTCTGCAGGTGTGGGCCAGAGGCTTGAACCCAGATCCTTATAGATTGTAGCATGTAGACTCTACTGGTTGTGTCACCAGCTGCCTCCTTCAGATTATTTTATAACATCAAATACCTAACTCAGGGCAAGGAGACAGAATAGTGGTTATACAACATGTTTTTGTGCCTGAGCCTCTGAGGTCCAGGTTGAATACCCAGCACCACCATAAGCCAGAGCTGAGAAGCATAACCAAACCCCAAAGCAAACCTACCTCATCCAGCATCTTATTTTCTTTAATAGACTGGGTAACCCCTAAAGAGATAACAAAACAAGTTACATGATTTCTTCATGGAGGCTGATGGTTTAGCATTCATATAGAGCACAGGAGAAATAATAATGAGTAGAGTTCTTCACTTTAAATTCACAGATCCTTAGATAGGGATTGTAGTAGACTTCCTTCGGAAGCACAGTTGATACTTAATTTAAACATCATGAAAGTGCCTGCTACACATGGATTTCTGCTTAGTATTAGATTAATCCCTAGTTTATATGTTAGCATTGCTAGGAACAGACTAGGCTGCATTACTTAGGAAAAGAAATCCATTTCTCCAACATCACCAGCTTATTATCTGAACAAAGTGAGATGCATTAAAGATAAAGCTACTTTAGAATCACCAATAAAGACCTCTTCAATTCAAAATCAGCATCAGAAAAAAACCTTAGCTGTTAAAATGTTAGGTGTGAAAATGCAGTCCCGAGGTGTTAAGAGAAGAGGAGAAAGCACACTGTACTTACAGAAATAGCTAACTACCCATTTTCCTCCTGCAATTCCCAGAAAATATTTCAGAGTCCGCTCACACACAAATTCGGCATCTGCAGAATGATAAAAGAAATTTTTGAAGGATTAGTTAAATTGAAAAAAAAATGAGGAAGTGATGCCACAAGAAGCTAAATAAAGCTTAGCTTCTCATGCTCCTTGAGACCAATCATTCCAACATCCCTAATAACCAGCAGGTGTGGGTCTTGGAAACATGAAAAGGCCTATGTGAAGTTAAGATCCGAAGAAATGTCTGCCCTTTCTTCTAGATGCCAAGGCTACTAAAGATCTCCATCATAGTTTCAAAGGAATTATCCATCTAAGTAGCACTATTATAGCTGGCTGTGGAACATTTAGTTTACTAGCATATAAAGACAAATGAAAATAGTATTATTGAAATCATTAATTTGAAATGTCAATGTAACCGATAACTTTTTATCTCTCAGATCTTCTGCTTCTCTTTGCATACATGTATTTCAGAAGGCAGTAACAGAAGAATCACTTCTGCTTATTTCATAGTGTTTCAAAGGTCCCTTTGAAGAACTAAGCAAACTGAAGAACATAGTTGAAATAGCAGAAATGTATTTAAATATTAAACACGGGAGCGGGGTAAAAAAAATCTTAAACACATCAGGCCATCTGCCAGTAGTAGCAAGTTATTCTACACCACTATAAATCAGAGCATTCTGGTCACAACAAAAGAAAACAAAACAAAACACATACACACAGCTTCCTCACAACTTTAAAAGCTTCATTTAACTGCAGCAAAGTTAATTTATGGTTTGTTTTTTTTTAATTTTTTGCCTCCAGGGTTATTGCTGGGGCTCGGTGTGAATCCACTGCTCCTGGAGGCCATCTTTTCCCCTTTTGTTGCCCTTGTTGGCTTTTTTTATTGTGGTTGTTATTATTATTCTGGTTATTGCTGTCATTGTTGTTGGATAGGACAGACAGACATTAAGAGAGGAGGGGAAGACAGACACCTGCAGACATGCTTCACTGTCCATGAAGTGACCCCCCTGCAGGTGGGGCACTGGAGCCTTGAACTGGGATCCTTACGCAGGTCTTTATGCTACGCGCCATGTGCATTTAACCCATTGTGCTATTGTCCAGCCCCTAATTTATGTTTTAAACTCAGAAATTCCAGCTCATTTTTACTTCAAAAGTAGTAAATATCATGCTACCTTTGAATTTAATGACAACCATTTCAGATTTAATTTGCATTTGAAAGTTTTCTTTCCATCTTTCAACCATTATGCTATAAACCTGAAGGTATACTAAAGTTTAATGACATTCACCTGTAAAATAGTTCTTAGAAAAGCCTTGTTCTGGGAGTCGGGCGGTAGCGCAGCGGGTTAAGCGCACGTGACGCAAAGCGCAACGACCGGCATAAGGATCCCGAACGTGCCCCCAGCTCCCCACCTGCAGGGGAGTAGCTTCACAGGTGGTGAAGCAGGTCTGCAGGTGTCTATCTTTCTCTCCCCCTCTGTCTTTCCCTCCTCTCTCCATTTCTCTCTGTCCTATCTAACAACAACGACATCAATAATAACTACAACAATAAAACAATAAGGGCAACAAAAGGGAATAAACAATAAAAATAAACATAAAAAAAAAAAGAAAAGTCTTGTTCTGGCACAGGTTTCCATGAGCATCATTACACCCTGATTCTGGTATAATTTTCATGGACTAGAAACTTATGATCTTCAAGGTCCTCTGGTAATGTGATCGTACCAATGAGTCTGGATCATCTCTCTACTCAAGTGCCTGAAGCTATATGGACAGAACCATCTTGGAATGGACCATTTTAGTTCCAGAGAGTCAATTTTGTTGAAAAGGCTTAAGAGCTGAGCTGCAATGGCATCTCCTGTGTTTTAAGTACTGGGTCTTTACTTTCTAGTTCCCAAGAGCTAGTTTAACTTCTCTTCCAGATAACACTTCAGATATTTGAAACAGTGGCTTTGCTCCCTTTATTTACAACAAACAAGCAGACAAAAATTGTAGGCATTAAATTAGGGGGTGGGGGAGATAGCAAAGAGCTCATGCAAAGACTTTAATGTTAGAAGCTCCAAAGTCCTAGGTTCAGTCCCTTGCACTACCATAAAGCAGAGCTAAGCAGTACTCTGGTTAAGAAATTAATTAATTAGGGCTATTTGCACATGGTCATGGAATATATAATAGATGACAATACAGCTCACCCTTGGTGAGACCCCAGCCCAAGCATGTTGGTGGTGGCATGCCTGGTTGAGTGCACGTTGCAATGTGCAAGGCCCCAGGTTCCACCTGTGGGGGGAAAGCTTTGTGAGTGGTGAAGCAGTGCTGCAGGTGTCTGTCTCCCTCTCTATTTCCTCCTTCCTCTCAATTTCTAGCTGTCTCTATCCAATAAAGATTAAAAAAAAAAAAGCTACAACTAAGGATACATCAAGCTTGTATTTCAGCAATACAAATCCAATTTAGAACTTCTGGTTCATTTGTTTGACATTCATGTTTTTGTCTTGAAATATATATATATATTTTTAAAATTTTATTTATTTATTTTCCCTTTTGTTACCCTTATTTTTTATTGTTGTTGTAGTTATTATTGTTGTTGTTATTGATGTGGTTGTTATTGGATAGGACAGAGAGAAATGGAGAGAGGAGGGGAAGACAGAGGGGGGAGAGAAAGATAGACACCTGCAGACCTGCTTCACCGCCTGTGAAGCGACTCCCCTGCAGGTGGGGAGCCGGAGGCTGGAACGCGGATCCTTAACGCCGGTCCTTGCGCTTTGCGCCACCTGCGCTTAACCCACTGCGCTACCGCCCGACTCCCATCTTGAAATATCTTTTTGATTGCATCCTGGGAACTTGCACAGATTTTCCCACTTTTCAGAGGTGCTATTCTGGTTCCCACAAACAAAACTAGAACTAACTTTTCCCCTGGATTCCTTGGTTTGGAAGGTTGCAACATACAAAGCATATCAGAATCAGTTATAGCTAAGTTTCTTGATTTCTTCTAATTAATGTAGAGCACTTCTGAATTTTCATGGAAGATGTGACCTTCACATCAACATGAACTCTTCAGATTATTTTTGCTGTGTGTCAGTCACAGGGGCAACGGAGTTGGTGGTGGCCCTATCACAGCAGGATGATCAGGAGGAGGCAGGTTAAAATGCAGGGCCTTCTCATTTAAGTCTTCTCACAGCTTTAACTGTTCTTCAAATGTTATTGTTTTGAATTCTTTCTCCCCATTCTCATCATTTATCTCTCTCTCTTTCTAATATTTATTTATTTATCTTATCAAAGCACTGCTCAGCTCTGACTTATGGTGGTACAGGGGATTGAACCTGGGACTTTGGAGCCTCAGGCATGAGAGTCTGTTTGCATAACCATTATGCTATCTACCCCTGCCCATCATCTACCTCTCTTTTTAAAAAATATTTATTTATTCCCTTTTGTTGCTTTTGTTGTTTTATTGTTGTAGTTGTTGTTGTTATTGATTCCATAGTTGTTTGATAGGACAGAGAGAAATGGAGAGAGGAGGGGAAAACAGAGAGGGGGAGAGAAAGATAGACACATGCAGACCTGCTTCACCACCTGTGAAGCGACTCCCCTGCAGGTGGGGAGCCAGGGCTCAAACCAGGTTCCTTAAGCCAGTCCTGCGCTTTGCACCATGTACGCTTAACCCATTGCGCTACTGCCCGACTCCCCATCATCATCTATCTACCTCTTAATACTTTTGAGCTAGTTAGTGACTACTGTGTTGTCTCCCCAGCCCGTTTTTTTTTTTTTTTTTTTTTTTAACAGAGACAGAGAAAGAGAGTATTAGAGACCACAGCACCAGTTTCCTTAAATGCAGTGGGGTCAGATTTGAACCTGGGTCATGTACATGGCAAAGCAGCACACTATCCAAGTGAGTTATTTCACCAGCCCCAACTTTAAAAGGAAAGGATTGCACCAAAGTAAAAGAGACTATGGGGTGGACATGGGGTAGAGGAGGATTCAGGTCCTGGAACATGACGGCAGAGGAGCGCTTAGAGGGAGTTGAATTGCTATGTGAAAAACTGAGAAATGTTATACATGTACAGACTATTGTATTTTACTGCTGACTGTAAAATCATTAATCCTCCCAATAAAGAAAAAAATGTAGGGCGCGGGTAAGATAGCATAGTGGTGGGAGTCCGGTGGTGGTGCAGCGGGTTAAGCGCATGTGGCGCAGAGCACAGGGACCAGCGTAAGGATCCCGGTTCGAGCCCCGGGCTCCCCACCTGCAGGGGAGTCGCTTCACAGGCGGTGAAGCAGGTCTGCAGGTGTCTGTCTTTCTCTCCTCCTCTCTGCCTTCCCCTCCTCTCTCCATTTCTCTCTGTCCTATCCAACAACGATAACAAATAACATCAATAATAACTACAACAATAAAACAACCAGGGCAACAAAAGGGAATAATAAAAAAAAAAAGATAGCATAGTGGTTATACAGAGACTCTCATGCCTGAGGCTTCATAGTCCCAGGCTGAATCTGCTGCAGCACCATAAGCCAGAGCTGGACAGTGCTCTAGTAAAAAAAAAAAAAAAATTAAGTGGAAGAAAAAAATGTAAAAAAAAAAAAAAAAAGGAATAGGAATAAAAATAGAGAGAAGAGGAGAGGAAGTATCTTTACTTGCTTGAGTAATTAGGTTCTTTTTTTACCTTGAGTTATTAGGTTTCCATTAATATGGCCCATTTTTTTAAAGCAGTCTAGAAATATTTACTCAGATTTAGCTGACAGTAAATTAAAACCCCTAGAAGTCTCAGTTATCACACAAGTCTGTAATTAAGATTTAGAAAGGGAAGTACAAATGAGTTTCTCTCTTTTCTTCCTTTTCCATTTGCTATACTTTCTCAATGCTGATATTATATACTTGTTTCCCTGAAAAAAACTCTCACAGGGCCGGGTATTGACACACCCAGTTGAGTACACATGTTCCTATGTTCAAGGACCCAGGTTTAAGCCCTGGGTCCCCATCTGGAGAGGGGAAACTTCACTAGTCATGAAGCAGTGCTGTAGGTGTCTCCTCCTCTCAGTTTCTCTGTCCTATCAAATAAATAAAAATTATTAGAAACAAAAACAAATAGCAATGACAAGAGAAAAACTCTCTACATTCAATTACCTAAACATTTTAATGGAGCTAGTACATGGAGTTATGGTTTATAACTGCCCAGATTTTGAGTGAATACTTATTTCTGCTCCATTTCCTCTTCTGATCTACTTCTTGTTTACAGGACTTGGGTTACAGCTTACCAAAAAGTTCTTCACACAATACAGTGCAGTAGCGTGGAGGTCGCTATCTGAATTCAAAATTAAAGGTCAGGAAATCCCCTGTGCCAACAACTGTACTGTAAACCATTAACCCCCCCAATAAAATACAAAGAAAACCTATATTTATGAAGGTCAGGAAGTAGCAAAACTTATGTTTCATAAAGTAATATTGATTGACTGTTGGAAGACTACCGTAATATGTTTATAAAATATTCCCATATATTCATAAGGTTTTATGTAACAGATGCATTATATTCTGTAAAGGTTCTTGGAATACCTGTTTTCATAATGACATGAGTAGTCTCTTCAGTAATAAGATCAGTTATAGTGATGTGGTGTTTTCTGGCAAACTTGTGCATAAGCATCTGAAATCAAATAAAATAATGCATTATAAGCAATGACCTTTATGTGATCCAGGAGGTGGCACAGTGGCTAAGGCACCAGACTCTCAAGTATGAGGTCCTGAATTCAATCCTTGGTAGCACATGTACCAGAGTGATGTCTGGTTCTATCTTTCTCATTAATAAATAAATAAAATCTTTAAAAAAAAAAAGAAAAAGAAATGACCTCTAGCACACAGTTTAGATTATTAGTTATCCTGGTTTTGAATTTTCTATTTTTTTCTTAGATAAGGTACATCTTTTCTATTTTAACAAGTCTGAAGTCTCAAAATAAATAGTAATTTAACACAAATCATGTACAAATCACAAGAAGAAATATTAATACACTCCATGCTAAAAGACATGGAATTACAATGGATGATTCAATATTCTATTACTTTCCCCACAACAGCAGGAATCATTTGACTACTTAGGGCAGTTTCTTTGCAAAGTGAAACTCTATGATACTGTAACTGAGATTTATCATCCTACACTTTATGAGCTGAGAGGTAACATGCCTGTACAGAAATTTATGAAACAGATGGTTTAAAACCAAGATTCAACCCTAAGTTACAAAAAATTCAAATATGTAAAAAACATTTGCTGTTATTTCTTTCTACTAGAGCACTGCTCAGCTCTGCCTTATGGTGGTACTGGGATTGAACCTGGGACCTTTGGCACCAGATATCAAAGCCTTTTTGCATAATCACTATGTTATCTCCCTAGCTCAAGTCAAGATACTTTTAAAGGTCAGTGCAAAAAATATCAATTCTTTTTAAGAAGGAGGGTCAGAAAAGCTCACATTCTTCCAAATGAAATAGAGTCTTCTAATTATTATTTTTCAACCAACTAAAAAATCAGTAGGCACTAGAAGAAATTAACAGGATCTACTATGGACACAGTTTACATAATCAGTAGCTACTGTTTGGTAACTTACTTGTTTGCCAAGGGTTATCTTTTACTAGTCATTGTCACCCATGCCAATATTTATATGCTGCACAATGTTCCAATTGAGGTTAGACCATCTTTCTTTCATGCCGCCTTATTTCATACTGTCAAAGAAGGCAGGCTAGTGAAGCTAATGGCATCTTTCCCCTTTTGCCACTACCCTCTGTCAAAATCATTAGCAATTCTGAGCTGAGTAATTGCTGAAATCCCAGTCTTGAAACAGTATTCAGTTAGAAGAGCAAGTGCTGAAAAGATCATCTTAATGTGAGCTTCAGAACTAATCATGTGTAATACAGTCAGCAGCTTTCATAATAAATTTACCACACTTCAGCACGTCGGAATAGAGATGAAAAGTTTTCCTCCTGTTTAAAGACAACATGTACCCAAGCCACTTATAGTCTAATCTATAGCTCAGAATTGCCCATGGCAAGCAAGAAGGTTAGCTCATTCTAACCTATGAAAAGCTGAGCTTACAAAACCAAAGAGCAGGAATGCTAATTTTCAATGAATGGGAATTTTAATGTGTATAGGCAAATGATCAAGAGCAATAAAACAATATGAATTTTCAGAGTAAATAATCGTTGTGGTTACGCATCTGTGAGATGACAATTTTAGGATTATCGATGAGAATTTATTCAATGTGTTTACTATGCAGTTTTCTTTGTCTTTTTAGTACTGGGACACTTCTAGCCATAGAGAATGTTATGCTGAGCCTAGTTTTTTTTAAGTTCTTTTTTAAATCTTTATTTATTGGATAGACAGCTAGAAATTGAGAGGGTAGGGGAGATAGACAGGGAAAGAGGAGAGACACCTGCAGCACTGCTTCACCACTTGCAAAGCTTTCCTCTGTAGGTTGGGACTGGGGGCTTGAACCCGGGTCCTTGAGCCTTGAGCACTGTAACATGTGTGCTCAACCAAGTGCACCACCACCCGGTCCGGAGCCTATTCTTTGTTTTTTTTTCTTTTCTTTTTTTTTTTATTAGCATGAGGTTCCAAATTCAAGCCCTGGCAGCACATGTACCAGAGTGATGTCTGGCTCTTTCTCATTAGTAAATAAATAAAATCTTAAAAAAAAAAAAAGTGAGGATGAGAAATGGTTCTTATCCCAAGAGGGATGTAATCATGAGATACTTAAGAATGACTGCGTTATCTTTCGGTGTACAATAAATGCCCCAACACTGACTTCATTTGGTATTCTAATCAGTTAGAAAAAAAACTCAGGGGCAGGGAGTAGATAGCATAATGGTTATACAAAGAAACTCTCATGCCTGAGGCTCCAAAATCCCAGGTTTAATACCCTGCACCACCATAAACCAGAGATGAGAGGTGCTCTGGTAATAATAAAAAAAAAAAAAAATCACTTAACTATCTTATTATGAAATGATCCAATGGTGATTAATTGCAGGGGAGGCAATATTCCCAGGATGTCTGAAATCTTCACTCAGCCTAAGTAGAAATCAGGTTATAGTATTCTTAGTATTTTCAATATTTCTCCATAGTATGAAACATGATGGCAGGAGCAGCCCAAGGAAACATTAAAATCTTAATAACTCCTAATAGCATGGGGGTGTTGATAAAGCAGGTTACTGAGTAACTTGTAAGCTAGGATAAAGATTAGAAGCCAGGAAATAGCTCAGCCAGTATAGCATGTGCTATTTCATATACAAGGCCCTAGGTTTGAGTCCTGGCAACACACAGGCACCACATATGGTGTCCAACACCATGGACAGCATGGGGGTGGGGAGACAGCTTTGTGAGAATAAAAAGTTGTAATGGAGGGAGTGGTCAGAAGATGCTTCATCAAGTAGTGTGGATACCTTGCCATACATATGTGCTGGGTTTGAGTCCAAGCACCATATGGAAGTATCATAATACCAAGGAGAAACTTCAGTGCTATGGTCACTCTCCCTTTCTCTCTGCCTCTAAGGAAATTTGAAAATGAAAAAGTCAGCCCAGTATCAGTGAAATCATGTGTGCACAAAGCCCTGGTATAGCAGAAGAAAGAGTTGGCACCCAGAAGCTGCCTTGGTGGCATCATGAATACAGGACTCCCTGAGTTCATGGTGTCTTATAAAAAGAAACAATGAGGGGGCCGGGTGGTAGTGCAGCGGGTTAAGCACACATGGTGCAAAGCGCAAGGATCAGTGTAAGGATTGCGGTTGGAGCCCTGGCTCCCCACCTGCAGGGGGGTCGCTTCACAAGTGGTGAAGCAGGTCTACAGGTGTCTATCTGTCTCTCTCCCTGTCTTCCCCTCCTCTCTCAATTTCTCTCTGTCCTATCCAACAACAGTAACAATAATATTAATTTAAAAAGTGCAACAACAAGGGCAACAAAAATGGGAAAAATGGCCTCCAGGAGCAGAGGACTCATGGTGCAGGCACTGAGCCCCAGCAGTAACCCTGGAAGCAAAAAACAAAACAAAACAATGAACAGCAGGTAGAGCCTCTGACTTGTGAGCATGAACATGAGCATGAACATGAGGTCCCAAGGTGGATCCTCAGCCTTGCATGTGACTGAGTGATGCTCTGATTTTCGTTTTTCTCTCACTAATAAATACATAAATAAGCCTTTTTTTGGTATTATCTTTATTTATTGGTTAGAGACAGTCAGAAATTGAGAGACATGGGGGGACAGGCAGAGAGAAAGAGAGACACCTACAGCCCTGCTTCACTATTTGCAAAGTTTTCCCCCTGCCGGTGGAAACTGGGGGCTTGAATCTGGGTCCTTTTGTATTTTAATGTGCATTCAACCAGGTGAGCCATCACTCAGCCCCATAAATAAATCTTTATAGCTAGTAAGTATACTCATCTGTGAATTAAGTAGTAGTGCTGGTGGTGGGGGGAAGCCTTATGATAAGTAGAACTATTATTGGCTTTTCTTTTTTCCCCTTTACCAGAGCACTATGCTCTGGTTTATGGTGGTTAGGGGGATTGAACCTGGGATCTAATAGCCTCAGGCATGGAAATCTTTTCTCATTAACTATGATTCTACCTCCTTAGCCCTGTACTTGTTTTCTTTTAAAAAAAAATTATTTATTCCCTTTTGTTGCCCTTGTTTTTTATTGTTGTAGTTATTATTGTTGTTTTTATTGATGTCATTGTTGGACAGGACAGAGAGAAATGGAGAGGGGGAAGAAAGAGAGGGGGAGAGAAAGATAGACACCTGCAGACCTGTTTAACTGCTTGTGAAGTGACTCCCCTGTAGGTAGGGAGCCAGGGGCCTTGAACCAGGATCCTCATGCTGGTCCTTGTGCTTTGCTCCACGTGTGCTTACCTGCTGCGCTACCGCCTGACTCCCTACTTGTTTTCTTTAATAAGAAATTTAAAAGTTCTATAGCACATCACATTTATTAATAACCATTTTCTTTAGCAAACACACACACACCTTGTGCTATTTTATCTAGGCCAAGACTTTCAGAAATTAGAAATGGAATTTAAATTACAAAGAATTATTGTTGTTCCTAGATTTTTTCCTCTACATTCTTCATTGCTGGCACTTATTTAAAATAATTTATAGGGGAGTAGATAGCATAATGGTTATGCAAAGAGACTCTCCTAACTGAGGCTCCAAAGTCCTGGCCAGGTTCAATTCTCCTGCACCACTATCTGCCAGAGCTGAGCAGTGCTCTGGTTAAAAAAATAAAATAATTTATAGTATATTAATGAAGTCTTAGTCACCAAGAAGACATATATAGATACACTCACAAGTTCTTTCAAGGTCAAGCCTGATGCAACCATAGATATTCTTCTGTTGGTTCTATTTGTTGAAGGTGTCACTTCTGACTTCTCCATGTTCACACTTTCTTCCTTTACACCATAACCATCAGTATTAGTAGGATGAGTAGTAAATGAACACTTGGCAGATTCTGCAACTTGTAGTTCCACAGCAGAGGCTGATGTTGGCATGCCACAGATTGGAGCAGGCTCTGGAGTGCTGTCTTCAAGGGAGTCAGATTTAGGGTCATCAGAGAAGAGGCTGACTCCAGATTCTAGGTAAGGAGTCCCTTCTGAAAGGGAAAAAGTTTAATTTATGTGACAGTAAATGTGAGTTACAGTCTATAGTCATGGCTAAGAATTAAAAACGTAGATCATTTAGGCTTAGAGAAAAATAGGACCACAACATTTTAGGTAAAGTGTAAAGTAGCTTAATTTTTCTTGCCCCCCAATAGATTTTTTTTTTTTTTTTTTTTTTTACACCAGAGCACTGCTCAGCTCTGGCTTATGGTAGGTAGGCTGGGGATTGAACCTGGGACCTCAGAGTCTCAGGCATGACAGACTTTTTTGCATAACTATTATGCTGTCTTCCCAACCCAAGTAGCTTAATTTTTCTAAAGGACAATTTGACATTATATTGCAAAAACATTAGATGTGTTAACATTTTTAGTTAACAATTCTAATCTTGGATGGGGGGAGATAGCATAATGATTATGCAAAGAGACTCTCATGCCTGAAGTTCCAAAATCCCAGGTTCAATCCCACCCCCCCACCCCTTCCACCATAAACCAGAGTTGAGCAAAGCTCTGGTCAAAAACAAAACAAAACAATTCTAATCTTACACACATAAAAAGACATAAAAGGAGTAAAGGTATAGCATAATGGTTATGCAAAGAGACTTTCATGCCTGAGGCTCTCGTTGTTTGATAGGACAGAGAGAAATGGAGAGAGGAGGGGAAGACCAAGAGGGGGAGAGAAAGATAGACACCTGCAGACCTGCTTCACTGCCTGTGAAGCAACTCCCCTGCAGGTAGGGAGCCAGGGGCTCCAACCGGGGTTCTTATGCCAGTCCTTGTGCTTTGCACCACATGTGCTTAACCTGCTGCACTACTACCCAACTCCTGAAAGTAATTTTTAAAAAATATTTATTTTATTTATTCCTTTTTGTTGCCCTAGTTTTTTATTGTTGTAGTTATTATTGTTGTTATTGATGTCATTGTTGTTGGATAGGACAGAGAAAAGGAGAGAGGAAGGGAAGACAGAGAGAGGGAGAGAAAGATAGACACCTGCAGACCTGCTTCACTGCCTGTGAAGCGACTCCCCTGCAGGTGGGGAGACGGGGGCTCGAACCAGGATCCTTACACCAGTCCATTAACGCTTTGCACCACGTGTACTTAACCCGCTGGGCTACCACCGGACCCCCGTAACGTTTTTTTTTTTTAATACTTAATTGTTTATTATTGGATACAGACAGAGAAATTGAGAAGGGAGGGGGAGATAGAGAGACATCTGCTGCCCTGCTTCATTACGCTTGAAGGTTTGCCCCTGTAAGTGGCGACTAGGGGCTTGAACCCATGTCCAGATGTGCCACCACCTGGCCCCTGAAAGTAAAGTTCTCGAAACAACCTAAATGTTTCAAAATGGTCACCACCTGCAGGAAGAAGCTTCAGGAGTGGTGAGGTAATGCTGTAGGCGTCTTTATCTTTCTCTTCCTTTCCCCTCAAATTCCTCTCTGCAAAAAATAAAGAAAATATTGGGGCCAGGTGGTGCCACATCTGGTTGAGTGCATGTGTCACAATGCACAAGGGCTCGGGTTCAAGACCCCGGCCCCCACTTGCAGGGGGAATGTTTTGTGAGTGGTGAAGCAGTGCTACAGGTCCCTCTGTCTCTCTCTCTCTCCCTGTTTTGTTTGTTTTGCCTCCAGGAATATGGCCAGGGCTCTATGCCTGGATTACTAATCCTCCTGGAGGCCTTTTTTTTTTTTAATTGAATAGGACAGAGAGAAACTGAGAGGGGAGGGGAAGATAAGGAAGGGGAGAGAGGGACAAGGTGGTGGTGCACCTGGTTGAGTGCACACATTGCAGTGCACAAAGACCCAGGTTCAAGTCCCTGGTCCCCACCTGCAGGGGGAAAGCTTTGCAAGTGAAGTAGTCTTGCAGGTGTCTCTCTGCCTCTTTATCCCCTCCTTTCCTCTTGATTTCTGGTTGTTTTATCAAACACAATAAAGATAATAAAAAATAGGAAAATAAAAAAAAGGGAGGTGAAATATAGACACCTGCAAACCTGCTTTACCACTTTTGAGGTAACTCCCCCCCTACAGGTGGGGAACTGGAGGCTTGAACCAGAATCCTTCCTCTGGTCCTTGCATTGTGTGTATTGTGTGCTTAACTGGATGCGCTACTGTCCAGCCCTCTCCCCTCTACTTCCCTCTCAATTTCTTTCTGTCTCTACCAAATAAAAAATAAATAAAATATTTAAAAAATAATACAATATTAAGACACAGAGAGGTGTGACTTCCTTTGCTATTCTATTCTAAGCCTATTTTCCAAACAAAGAAAACAAGCCAAACAAAAACCTGAACAGCATGACCTGGGCAGTGACACTGCTGGTAGGACATCTCAACTGTGACATGAGGGCTCAAATCTGATTCCTGGCACTGCATGTTCCGGTGATTCTCTGGTTCTCTGCTTTTTTAATGTGTAAATATGCGTACTTATTTATTTATTTATTTATGATACAGACAGAGACACTGAGAAGGAAGGGTGAGATAGGACACTTGTGGGGAGCCACATGTGCCCTCAAGGTTGCTATTGGCATGGCCACACAGTCGTTGTTCACAGAAGGCCTTGCTTACAAGATAAGTTTTTGTTTCCTAACTAGAGTCTTGACAAAGAAAAGTTTCTGTTTGTTACCACTGTACCGTTTTTTGTAAGTCAGGTAACTTGCCCACCTCCCTATGAACCACCTTCCAGTTAACGGCTGATCACCAAGACAACATGCCACGTCAACCAACTGCCCCCAGCTGCTAACCTCCCCCTTACCCCGGCCTTAAAAACAGCACCTTTGGTGCTAATAAACAGACTTGATCAGAATCCTGTCTTGTCTCATTTCTCTCTTGCGTCTCTTGTCCCCATTCCCTCTCCCTTGTCCTGATGACTCCCTCTCCTAGGTTTACCCACGTTGAAGGTCCCGCGGGACAGGACATCTGGCGCCCAACGTGCCCCAAGGAACGAGGGACCCCCGTGAAGGACTTCATTAGAGAACCACTGCGGAAACTGCTAGCTAGCGAACTCAAGGAGACGGGCACTAAGACTGGGTGCTCCAGGAACTCAAAGAGACGGCTGATTTCAGTCCAGGACTCAGGCGGTGAGTATTAAGACTAACAGACACTTTCTCTCTCTCTCTCTCTCTCTCTCTCTCTCCACTTTGGCAATTTGTGAAAGAATTGACCTTGTCAGTGCAACTGACAGATTCTGGCCGGAGCTACTCTCCGGTGATTTCTGAAGGCCTGACTTGCGACATTCCAGTAGCGGCGGCCGGACAGGCAATTGCCCCCTCTTGACTGAATAAATGCCTTTATGAATGCCTGTGTGCGTGTTGTGTGCCTCACGGTCACTAGACTACGGGGCGTGATTGGGCTCCCAACCTGCGTGTCCGTGGAGTCGTCTCAGCTCAGTGGAGATTCTCAACCTGGTTGAGACGGAGGTCGAGATTTATACGGTTACTCCTAAGCTAAGACTCCTTAAGGTCCCACGAGGGGCCCGGCCAGGCAAGCGCAGTTGATTGTCTGTCACTCTTTGGGGTGCCAGTTCTCTTTCCATATCCTTTCTCATCTATCTTTTCTTCCTCCTCCACTAATTCTAATATGGGACAAGATCTGAGTCAACATAAAAAATTTGTTGACGGGCTCAAAGACGCTTTAAAGACGCGAGTGACGAAAGTTTAAAAAGAAAGATTTAATTAGGTTTTATAAATTTCTCTTTGATGTCTGCCCCTGGTTTCCCCAAGAGGGATCTATTAATGAAAAAAGGTGGAAAAGAGTAGGAGATGCAGTAAAAGATTACTACGGCCTTTTGGGACCAGAAAAAGTCCCTGTTACAACCTTTTCTTATTGTAATCTTATAAATGAAGTAATTGGAGTTAGGCCCCGACCCCAAGAGATTACAGAATTTATTTATAAGGGAGAAGTCCTTCTTTCTAAAGATCTGGCAGCTAAAGGTATGGGCTTACCTCCTACTCCTTCACAGAGAGCCAAGAGAGGTGTCCATAAGATCTGAGTCAAAGAGACATTAAAGTGGACCTAGACATAGTCTTAAAACTGCTATTTCCTGCCTAAAAACAAAACTCCATAAGATCCAGCTTTAAGCTTCAGCCAGAGCTCTCACAAAGTGTTAAACCAGTTCTGAGCGAGATCTTATCTGGCTAGCAAGCTATTCTTTAAAGAAAGAAAGAAAGAAATCAAATAAGACATTCTCTCTAACTTAAAAGCTATTAATCAGAGAACCAACACACACTTTTGATAGAAATTTAATGATTTGTTTCTTTAAAATCTAAAATTTACCTTAGCCCAGAAAAGAAACTTCCAAAGATTTTTCTCCGCACGCAGCGGTAAACTAAGCCCGCCTGTTGCATCCGTGCAGCCAATCACGTCATAGAGCTACTGCTACTGCTCCACAGATTGGCAAAGACTTCAGTCAATCATTCCCCTAGCCACACCCACCCCTCCTGGGCGGGGGGTAAGAGTTGCTGTGAGCTAAAAATCGAAAAACTGCTTTTCAAAGGTAAATATTTCTTTTCACCAAGAATGTTTATATTTTAAGTCTGTGTGCTAACCTTGTTTTCATTAATGTGTGCTAACCCCTAAGTAACTAAAGTTTGTTTTAAGTAAGATTTAGTTAAACTAAATGTGGTTTTAAAGATCCCAACTCATAGAGTTGACACACAGACTAAAATATAAGACAGCTTTGTCCTTCTGATAGCTAATATCAACATCAATTCATTAGTTAAAGATTTTCTGAGATCTCTAGGCGTGGTAAGATGCCTCTGCAGTCTCTCTCACTCTTGTGAGAATTCTAAATCTTACCAGCACCCCAATACCAACTGCCACTGTTTGTAACAAATTCCACGTTTGGACTGGCTTTCTAATAACCCAGTCTGGGTAGAGCAGTGGCCTTGCCAGGAAAAAAGGGTTAAACATGGTATTCCTGGCCTGATAAAAATTTTTTTATTTGGCAGATGTTATTCAACAAAATTATTTAGTCTAATATTGTCATCTAAAAGTAATGTAACAGTAAATATTTATTTTTGAACATTTAAGCTATGAGGCTTATCTTAGCCTTTTAAGTGAAAGATCAATTAAGTTGTGTACCCACCCTTGTTCATAGCTGCCCTAAGGGTGTGATAAGCTTTGTGATAAACAAAGATCCTAACAAACTAAGTTTAACATTTTACTTAAAATTGTTTAAGTGATTTTAAAATAAAAAAAAAAAAATGACAAAATTTCCTTTCCAGCCTTTGCTCTTTGCTTCAGTTTCTCATCACTGGGGCCAAAAAAAATCACCATTAAAAAACCCTGGTTAAATAAAAAGGTTTGCTGATAGACAAATAGAAAAGATCAGATGCTCTACTAACATTGGGGCAAAGATTTGCTTGTCTTTACATAGAAATATTCTCCTATTTAAATTCCCATCTCTGCCACAAAAAGTACTCTCGTTTAAAAAAGTGTCAGCTAGACAAGAAGATGTTTATGTACCTTTGTCTAAATTTATAGATCAGGTTTTAAAAATCATGCCACAAAAAGAAGAAACAGAGATAATTATCAAACAATTGACTCCTGACTTGTCAGACCTTAATTCGCCCTTTAAGAAAAACGGGCTCTTTAAGTGATTATATATGAACCTGTTCAGAGGTTATTCCACCCTTCCTACAAGATATAACTATAGCTGCTGCCCTACAGGGAGAAACTTATACTTAATTCTTAAATAAACTAAATTAAAAAAAATGGTACCACCAAAAAAATTGAGAGATATTTTTCCTATAGACAACAGGTAAATAATAATAATATATTAATAATTATTTAATAATAAATTAGTTATTATTTAATAATAATTAAATTTAATAATGATAAACATTAAATAGTAACAAAAATAATAACAATTACTAAATAGTAATAAAAATAATTATTTATATACATGTTTATGTGTGTTTTGAGTTTGGCTTTATGGCCTGAGAAACATTAATTTTAAGGTTAAAAGTGTAAATAATCTTAAAGCCACATTCTTAACAGACCAGGTTAAAAAAAAAGAGGGTTTACATCACAATTCTTATGTGGTAATCTAAAAATAAAAATTATTTTGCTAAAGTAAATAAATATTTAAAGTAAAAGCCTAAGTATTTAAATTGACTAACTTCTTAAAAGTGTCAACATGACAATTCTTCATCTCCAAGTTAAAATACAAATTATATGTATGGCTTTAAGTAGGAGAGAACGAGGCATTATGGAGGGCCCCCATAATGCCCTGTGAAACTATTTCTGTAGAAATTAGTCCACAACAAAATTTGTTGTTTGTTTGGCACTGTAAATCTTCTGAGAAGCACTGTCACAAATGTGTGTTAACTCTTTAAGTAACTTGAGTTTGTTTAAAGTTTAAAGTAAAATTAATTAAAAAATCAATATACTTTAGTTAAATTTGGTTTAAAGATCCTGACATTCAGAGATTGGTAGATAAGGTTAAATAAGCTAGACTTTAGATTTAGTTCCTTTAAAATTCAAATAGAGCCTTTTAAAATAGATCTCACACACTTAGGGTGTGTCTCAATTTTAACTGAGTGTGACAAAAGACTAAAAGAGATTATTATTGATATATATAAAGTTGTCAAGTACCTTCTCATTTAAAAAGATAAAATAAACCTAGATAAACAAAAAATAATTTGTCAATGGTTATGCTGATAAATTTCATGCCTAAAGCTTTTGCTCTGGTACCCCTCTATATGTCTTTCCACATTTAAAAATATCTAATTTATTTCAAGACAGTGTCAAAAGTTTATTCTTGATAAATTAAATAGATACATATATATGTTTCTGATCTGATAAAAAGTTTAATATTTGATAAATCCTTATTAAACAAAATTAGTCTAAAGATGTCATTATAAGGTGGTGTAAAAGTAAAAGATTATTTTAAACATATATGACTTTTATAATGAGTAAAGTACTATGATCCTAACATTAAACTAAGTTCTAATAATATGCTTAAATTTTTTAAGTGATTTTAAAATCATATTATAAAGATGATAATCATTTTATTGTTAAAAAGGCCTTCTAAAATTATATAAAGATATTTAAACAAATTCTAAGTCATTAGATTATCAATTTTAATATTTTTCCTGGCCTTGTGTATGTCTTGCTGGTCACAAATAAAAGACTACAACCATGACAAGCCTTCACATAAAGAACCGGCCTTTCATATGGTGCAAAGCTTTCTTAAAATAAAAAATTCCCTATATGTAGCCCAATTTCAGTTTATGTGACTTAATAATGTTTTTATGTTTTTCCAAAGATAATAAAATCTCAGCTGATTCCAACAGCCTTAGTAGTCTTTACTGATGGATCCTCCTCAAAGACAGGCCATTGTTAAACATGCTAATAAAACGCTAAAACAGACAATTCATGTGTTTTGAAAAATAAAAAGAGGGAGACAGGACCACAGACTCCACACAACATTCTTAATAGAGCACTCTTTACCATTCATATTTTAAATTTGGGTGCACAAGGAAAATCTGCCGGTGACAGGTTCTGGAAAAGCACAACTAACAGTAGATATGCATTGGTTAAATGGAAAGACCCCCTGTCAGGGTCCTGGAAAAGACCAGATCCTGTCCTCATATGGGGATGAGGACATGTTTGTGTTTTCTCCTGTACAGATAATGAAGCCTGCTGGCTACCAGAGAGGTCCATCCAACAAACGGAAGAGAAGGAGACAAAATGCCTGCAGATGCCGAGACCTATGAAAATTGACAGAGAGGATGGAGAGGCTGAGGCTTGAGATCACCCCAGGTGTTGTTGATAATGATTACACAAGAGAAATTAAGCTCATGATCTCCTCCCCATATGGGGTCGCTGCCATTACTAAAGGTCAACGGGTGGCTCAGCTACTCCTCTTACCCTTGACATCCACAGATCCACAGACAACCCCAGCTAAAAGACAGACAACCCAGGGAGATAAAGGCCTTGGCTCCTCTGATACATATTGGGTACAAACTGTCTCTAATAATAAACCCATGTTAAAACTTTGGCTAGATGGAAAAGAATTTGAAGGACTCATAGACACAGGTGCTGATGTAACCATTATCAAAAAAGATTCCTGGCCCTCGACCTGGCTGCCCTCAGTTGTGGGACCCTTGTTTGTTTTACTTCTGCTCACAGTAGGTCCTATAATTCTTAACAAGCTCATGGCCTTTTTGCGGCAACAGATTGATGCTATAAAAATGCAACCTATACAAGTTCACTATCATAGGCTGGACATGGCAGAAAATGGAGTTGCTGTGGAGGATTTGCCCCCTCCGTCAGGATGTCCACCATGTAGAGGGCTGGCTAGCCAATGACGGGTAAAGGGGAAACTAGCGCTATCCAGTCAACCTAAGACAGGGCACCTGGTACTACTGGGCAGAAAAAACGACCAGGTGTTCCGATGACGGGTAAGACGAAAAGGCTGATCCCCAACTTAAGACAGGCACAGCCCACCCTGCCACAAAATAAAGTCCGCCAAACATCAAGACATGTATCCTTTTATGTATATATATAAGGAAGGGGGACATGTGGGGAGCCACATGTGCCCTCAAGGTTGCTAATGGCATGGCCACATAGCCATTGTTCACAGAAGGCCTTGCTTACAAGATTAAGTTTCTGCTTCCTAACTAGAGTCTTGACAAAGAAAAGTTTCTGTTTGTCACCACTGTATCGTTTTTGTAAGTCAGGTAACTTGCCCACCTCCTTATGAATCACCCAGGATCTTCCAGTTAACGTCTGATCACCATGACAACATGCCACATCAACCAACTGCCCCCAGCTGCTAACTTCCCCCTTACCCCGGCCTTAAAAACAGCACCTTTGGTGCTAATAAACAGACTTGATCAGAATCCTGTCTTGTCTCACTTCTCTCTTGCATCTCTTGTCCCCATCCCCTCTCCCTTGTCCTGACTCCCTCTCCTAGGTTTACCCACGTTGAAGGTCCCGCGGGACGGGACAGACACTTATAGGAATGCCTCATGGCTCATGAAGCTGCCCCCACCCTCGTGCTGATGCACTGTAACATACATGCTTTTCTAGGTTTGTCACTGCCTGGCCCCTAATTTTATCTTAATTTTTTTTATCATCTTTATTTATTGGAAAGACAGTCATTTCTGTTTTTTGGTGGTGCAGGGAGTTGAGTTTGGGACTTTGGGGTCTCAGGCATTCAAGTGTCTGTATAACGATTATGCCATTTCCCTTGCCCAGTTCTGGTAATCTTTAAATATTCCCTTTTCTTATTACCTAAATTCTCTGTTTGACAACAGACATAGTATCATTATAAGGAAGGGAAAAAAGGATAGACAAATGAGACAAAATACTTGAATTTTTGTTTTTTTACCCATGGTATCACTGCCTCTTTAATTAAATGATCTGATATGAATACCAATTTAAAATGAGAGACCTCCCCTAGTAAAATTAAAATTACATTACCCTAGAGGGAAGAAATCATACCTAAACAGTGTATGAAAGGGATGGGGAAACAAAATAATGGTTATGGGAGGCCAGACAGATGGTACAATGATTTGGGTTTGAGCCCCTGGCTCCCCACTTACAGGGGGAATGCTTCACAGCACTGAAGCTGGTCTGCAGGTGTCACCTTTTTCTCTCCCTTCCCTCTCAATTTTTCTCTGTCCTATCCAATAAAATGGAATAAATGGCCTCCAGGAGCAGGGGATTTGTAGTGATAGCACTGAGCCCCAGCAATAACCCTGGAGAAAAACCAAACCAAACCAGAATAATGGTTATGCAGAAAGACTTTCATACCATGAGACACCAAAGGTTCCAAATCTTAGGGTGGTGCTGGAGATTGAACCTGGGACTTTGTTGCTTCAGGCATGAAAGTCTTTTTTTGCATAACTATTATGGTATTTCCTTAGGTCAATTTTTTTTTCTTTTAAAGATTTATTTAACATTTGTTTTTGTTATCTTTATTTATAATTTATTGGATAGGGACAGCCAGAAATCGAGAGGGAAGGGGGTGATAGAGAGGGAGAGAGACAGAGAGATACTGCAACACTGCTTCACCACCCGCAAAACTTTCCCTCTGCAGGTGAGGACCAGGGACTCAAACCTGGATCCTTGAGATAGTAACGTGTGTTCAACCAGGTGTGCCACCACCCAGCTCCAAGATTTATTTATTTATATAAAGAGAGGACAGGACCAGAGCATTATTCTGTTATATGTAATGCTGGCAATCAAGCACAGGACCTCATATTTGCAAGTCTAGTGCTCTAGTCTCTGTACAACTTTCAGGGCTATGGGCCATAATTCTCTCTCTCAACCAGAGTACAGCTCAGCTCAGCTCTGTCCTCAGTGTAGAGGATTGAACCTGGGATTTAGGAGTCTCTGACATGACAGTCTTTTTGTGTAACTAGCTATGCTATCTGTCTTACTTCCCAGAACTCTTATCTAACAATTTACATAAAGTATTTAGAGCACATGGAGACATTTTCATCTCCAAAACCGCTATAGTTAACCAATACAGATGGATCAACTATTGCAACAATTTAAGTAGACTTAGATTAACATTCAGTCAAGTTTTCTTAATTTGGCTTAAATATAAGAGATGCATTAATGATAGTGTGTACAATGGAGAGGTGAAGAACCAAAACCAGGAAAAAATAAGAATAAAATTTTTTTTAAAAAAAAGTATTGTCTCTACAACAGCAAGTGAAATATTACCTAAGTCTTGTCCTGGCAAATAGGATTGCTTCATTAAGTCTTGGGCTTCAGACTGTGTCCGTTGTTGCTCCTCCTTATCAGCAATCTCAGTAAGCTCCTCTTGAGATGGGCAATTTCCCTTCCGCAGATTCTTTGAAGGACTATGAACATATAACTTACTATCCAATAACTGGGATCTAGAATATGTACAAGGAAGGATAAAAGCAGGAAAATATTACCATAGTTGGTGAAAGAAGCCATCATACTTCCTGGACAAATCACAAGTGGAACAACTCATTGTTAGAAAGATTAGAAAAGACGAAAGAATCCAGGTGATGGACAAGTGTGGCTTCATACGACTGCTAATTCGTCAAGGGTGACATATAGCATCTCCTATCAGGGTTGGGTCTGAGGCAGAATATATGTCCTAGTTGTTTCAAAGCATGTCAGCAAATTTAATTAAGTTACTCACTGCCACTCACTCAAATTTTATTTTATTTTTGAGAGAGATGCAGAGAGAGAAAGACAGAGAGAAACACCAGAGCACTGCACAGCTCTGGCTTATTGTGGTGCAGGGGACTGAACCTGGGACTTCAGAGGCCCAGACATGAGGGTCTCAGCATAACCATTATGCTATTTATCCCTGCCCCACTCACTCAAATTTCATTCACACAGCTCAGGAGGTGGTACAGTAGATGAAGTGTTGGACACCCAAGCATGAGGTCTTAACTGGGGGAGATGGCACAATGGTTATGCCTGAAGTTCTGAAAGTTAGAGCTGAGAAGTGTTACACACTATTCCCCTTGAGTCCAAATGGTTGTATTAGAATCAGATCTCATGAAAATAGTTAAGTGGGGTGATGTGGGGGTAGGTGTTGGCACATCTTGTAAAATTGACATATTATCATGCATATGGACCTGAAGCCCCCAGCCCTCACCTGCAGGAGGAAAGTTTCACAAGTGGTGGAACTGTACTGCAGGTATCTCTGTCTCTCTCCTTTTCCCTCTCATTCTCTGCCTGGAAGTGGCGCACCTAGTAAATCGTCATGCGCAAACATACAGGTTCAAACCCCCAGTCTCCCCGTGTGTGTGTGTGTGTGTGTGTGTGTGTGTGTGTGTGTGTGTTACGTCACTTCATGACTGGTAAAGTAGCACTGCAGGCGTCTCTCTCTCTCTTCTTTATTGGGGGATTAATGTTTTACAGTCAACAGTAAATACAATAGTCTCTCTCTCTGCCACTTGCAAAGCTTTTCCCCTGCATGCCGGGACCTCAGGCTCATACCTGGGTCCTTGCACACTGTAACATGTGCATTCAACCAGGTGTTGTCCTACCACCTGGCCCTTCTCTCCCTCTCCCCCCCTTTTTTTAAAGCTCAATTTGTCTCTCTAAAAATGAGAACCAAAAACACCACCAGGAGTAGAACATCCATTATGCAGCTTCAAGCCCCAGTGATAACCATGCTGGAATAACAACATAAATGAAAGGAAAAAAGAAAAAAGAGGGGTCAGGGGTAGACAGTATAATAGTTATGCAAAGAGAGTCCTCTGGTTAAAAAAAAAAGAAGCGTCCCCTGGTGGGACATTCAGAAGGGGGAGCTCTTTGACATCCATGCCATGTTCAGTTATCCCACCACCCCCTTCCCAGTCATGAGCACAATGGTCTTAATGTTGGATTTTTGTAAAAAACAAAAATAAAATAAAAAAAATAAAATTAAATAAATTGAAACTTTAACTCAAAAAAAAAAAAAAAAAGAAGAAGTAGATTAATTTTGATATTTTTTTGTATTGCACCAAAGCAAAAGAATCTGGAGAGGGAGAGGAGAGGGTTCAGATCCTAGAGCATGATGGCAGAGGAGGACCTAGTGGGGGGTTGTACTGTTATGTGAAAAGTAGGAAATGTTATGCATGTACAAACTATAGTATTTTACTGTTGACTGTAAACCATTAATCCTGTAATAAAGAAAAAAAATTTTTTTTTGACATTTTTACACTCATTCTTTCTCCCTGTTTTAGAAAAAAAACAAACCTCAGACTCATGCCTACTTTATACCTTTTCTTTTCTTTTGGGCAGAGACAGAGAAGCAGAGAGAGTGAAAGAGACCACACAGAGCACTGAAGCTTCCGTTAGTGGGGGTCATACTCAAACCTGGGTTGGCTGAGTAAGTACATGGCAAAGGAGCACACCATCCAAAAGAACTATTTCATTGACCGTTTTATATCTTTTATTTTTTTTAAAGATTTTATTTATTTATTAATAAGAAATATAGGTGAAGAGAGAAAGAACCAGACATCACTCTGATATGTGTGCTGCCGGGGACTGAACTTGGGACCTCATGCTTGAGAACCCAGTGCTTTATCCACTGCACCACCTCCTGGACCACTATATCTTGTTATTTTTATTTATTATTATTTTTTTACTTTCTTTTTAAAAATATTTTTAAATATTTATTTCCTTTTGTTGCCCTTGTTGTTTTACTGTTATTATTGTTGTTGTCATTGTTGGATAGGACAGAGAGAAATGGAGAGAGGAGGGGAAGACAGAGAAGGGGAGAGAAAGATAGACACCTGTAGACCTGCTTCACCGCCTGTGAAGTGACTCCCCTGCAGATGGGGAGCCAGGGCTCGAACTGGGATTCTTACGTTGGTTTTTGTGTTTCGCGCCAAGTGTGCTTAACCCGCTGCGCTACCGCCCGACTCCCGCTATTATTATTTTTTATAATAATTTTTATTTATTTATTAATGAGAAACATAGGAAGAGAAAGAGCCAGACATCACTCTGGTACATGTGCTGCCGGGGATTGAACTCAGGACCTTATGCTTGAGAGTCCGATGCTTTATCCACTGTGCCACCTCCTGGACCACTATCTTTTCTTTTTAAATCTTACTATTATTTTTAATTTAAAAATATTAATTTTTTCCCATTTTTTATTGGATAGGACAGAGAAACTGAGAGGGGGAAGGGTGACAGGGAGGAAGAGAGAGAGACAGACCTGCTTCACTGCTTTTGAAGCGACCCCCCTGCAGGTGGGGAACTGGGATCCTTTCTCAGGTCCTTGCACTTCGTACTATGTGTGCTTAACCCACTGTGCCACTGCCTGGCCCCTAATTAAATTTTTTAAATATTTATTTATTTATTTATTGGACAGAGATAGTAAAAAATCAAGAGGGAAGTGGGTGATAAGAAAGGGAGAGAGACAGAGAGACACCTGCTGCACAAGTTCATAAAGCTTTCCCCTGCAGGTGGGACTGAGGGTTCGAACCTGCGTCCTTATGCATTGTAACAATGTGAACTCAACCAGGTCAACATTACTGGCTCCATATTATTTGTTTATTAAATAAAGAAAGAGAGATCCAGTAATTCCTCTATTCTTTTAGGTAGTATAGGACTTTTTCAAATATGACAATTATCAACGAACAATTATCAAAGAACTGCAGGGATTAGCTAATTAATTAAAACAACTGAGTGTGATGAGTCAAGCACTAAAGAGCAAGGCCTGTGGATCAAAGATGAGCAAGAACTGACTTGTTGCTATCATGTAGTCTCATACAGTTCAATCAGTGACTAGGTTCTTTTTTTAAAGTTTTTTTTTTAATATTCATTTATTTTCCCTTTTGTTGCCCTTTTTTATTGTTGTAATTATTTGTTGCTATTGATGCTGTCGTTGCTGGATAAGACAGAGAGAAATGGAGAGAGAGGAAGGGAAGACAGAGAGGGGAAGAGAAAGACAGACACACACAGACTCACCACTGCCTGTGAAGTGACTCCCCTGCAGGTGGGGAGCCGGGGACTCGAATTGGGATCCCTACGCCGGTTGTGACTAGGTTCTTAAACAGAAGTTTTGGTATGGTAAGGTTTATTTTGTTTGTTTTTTTGTTTTACCAAGGCACTGTTCAACTCTGGCTTGTGGTGGTGCTAGGGACTAAAGCTGGGAAATGAAGCCTCAGGCATGAAAGTCTTTTATATTATCACTAAGAAGCTGTCTCCCCAGCTCTCTATAAGGTAGTTTAAATATTAAATGGATGATTAACTTAGTGCTTAAAACACGGCAATGGGGAGTCGGGCGATAGCGCAGAGGGTTAAGCACACATGGCACAAAGTGCAAGGACTGGCATTAGGATCCTGGTTCGAGCCTCCGGCTCCCTACCTGCTGAGGAGTCATTTCACAGGAGGTGAAGCAGGTCTGCAGGTGTCTATCTTTCTCTCCCCCTCTCTATCTTCCCCTCCACTCTCCATTTCTCTCTGTCCTATCCAATAACGACGATATCAGTAACAACTACAATAATAACTACAGCAATAAAACAAGGGCAATAAAAGGGAATAAATAAATAAATATAAAAAAAATACATGGCAATAAAGTCCTCTAAACATGAGTTTAGCGTTTACGAAGAACAGATCTTTTCGTTCTGTCACAGCCACAAAATATCTCTGCAATCCAGTCCCAGAGGTTTGGAAAAGATATGGTAAGATTATTGATAACTTATCACTATTCCCAGAAATAAATATGAGTATATAGACAGTGTTCTGGGAGATGGTGCAAGGGATAAAATATTGGACTTTCAAATTTGAGGATCCAAGTTCAATACCAGGTATCATATATGCCAGAGTGATGCTCTGGTTCTGTTCTTCCCTTACCATTAAGCAATAAGTATTTGGGTTTGGGAGATAATATACTGGCTATGTAAACAGATTCCCCATGCCTAAAGCACTAAAGTTCTCAGATTCAATCCCCAGAAGCAGCATAAATCAGAACTGAGCATTGCTCTGATTAAACAAAAAGAGCAACAACAACAAAAAAAAAAAAAAAAAAAGAGGGGGAAGGCATGCAGTGGCACACCTGACAGAGTACACATGCTACAATCTGCAAGGACTTGGGACTTGCGTTCAAGCACCTACATCCCACCCATGGGGGGGAAGCTTCAGGAGCAGTGGAGCACAGCTGTAGATATCTCTTTCTTTCTAATTCCTCTGTCTCAATTTCTGTCTCTACCCAATAAATAAATTAAAAATAAAGAATATTTTTCAAATGCTTCTGTAGGAATTTAATCAATATAAATTTCTGTTCTTTCCTTTAGTGATGAGAGATGACTCTTAACAGAATTATCAAATAGGAATAATACCCAAAACTTACCTTTATCTCCATAGAACCATAAAGATCAAATAAAGAAGTATAGGTGGTATTTTTTAACTATTAAAATGTTATACATATAGCACAGCGGGTTAAGCGCACGTGGTGGGAAGCTCAAGGACCGGCGTAAGGATCCGAGATCAAGCCCCCGGCTCCCATCTGCAGGGAAGTTGCTTCACAGGCAGTGAAGCAGGTCTGCAGGTGTCTGTCTTTCTCTCCCCTTCTCTGTCTTCCCCTCCTCTCTCCATTTCTCTCTGTCCTAACAACGACATCAATAAAAACAACAACAATAACTACAACAACAATAAAAAAATCCAAGGGCAACAAAAGGGAAAATAAATTTAAAAATTCACTAAAATATTTTTTTGAAATTCAGCAAATGTTATACATAATATCCAGATGGACACACCTAAACAATATTCTATTTACTATGAAAAATCAACAGTTAATCTTTTTTAAAGTATTTATTTATTTATTTATTTATTTATTCCCTTATGCCTGGTCCAAAAAGTGTACATATACAGTGGGCTAGAGGAGACAGCATAATAATTATGCAAAGGATTTTCATATCTGAGGCTCTAAGGTCCTGGGTTCTATCCCCAGTACTACCATAAGCCAGAGCAGAGCAGCGCTCTGGTTTCTCTCCCACCTCCCTTCTCTTTCATTAAATAAATAAAAATATTAAACAAATATATATATGTGCAGTTAAAGAAAAGAAGTATCCTAGAGCAACAAAAGGTCATAAGAATCTTTATATAGACAATGGATGTTGAAAAAAAAAAAGAGAGAGAGAAAGTCAGATAGGGTGCCTGCCTTGTCATGTAAGCAGCCTACGTTCCAGCTCCAGTTCACCACATGGGAAGTACTACTGGGACACTGGGGGACACTCCAGTGCTGTGCTGTCACTTCCTCTAAGTGTGTGCATCTCTAGTTGAAGGTAAAAGTCAGTCCAAAGTGGTGAAATTGTGTATGGGCGAGGCCCTGGTGAACCAAAAAGGGGTTCAATTATAAGGTGTTATTTAGATACTACATCTTAACATTTATTATTTCTTACCTTTCCGCTCCTAGTTCTTGACTTTTATTAGTGGAATTATCCAGAGATACTTGAGGCTTGTCAGCAGAAATGTTTTCTGAATTCTGGCTTGCAGGATATTTATTACTTTTCTCTGAAGTTAAAGCTTCTTTAAATGGAATAAGAACAAACAAAGAAATCTACTTTACTGCCTTATTCTGATAGTGATTATTAGAATGAGGCTCCCCCCCAAGCAGCAATATAGGACAAATAAATTAATTTTCATTTTCTTAATATTTATTTATTCCCTTTTGTTGCCCTATGTTGTTTTATTGTTGTAGTTATCATCCCTCTCCATCATCACTGGTCACTTTCCTTAGGAACATCACCATAAGTCGTCTTGTGGGCCTCTCCAGGACCTTGCCCTTCCTTGCAATGATAGGGACTATCCCACTCTCTGAAGGGAGGCTGAGTCAGCACACACTGCCACTCAAGGAAGACTGGCTGAGTGCAGCCTAGGATGCTCATACTGACAGGGACTCAGAGGTCACACAGGTCCTGTGCTAAATAGGAATATATATTGGCCCTAGATTAGACCGATGGAGTAGACAGTCAATGGTACTGATATACTTTCCTCATGTTTGGGAGCTACTCTCTGCCATTATCCAGCTTTCTAGCCCTATTCTCAACTCTGACACCATCTTCCCAGACACTTTTAGTCACCTACATGTGAGCTATGGGGCTCAGGAAAAAATAGTCAAGTCATGGGTCCCTTGGAACACAGCTAAAATAGACTTGCTAGCTTCTTCCCACACAAAGACCCCTAATTTCATCTGCTCTAGTCCTACCTTTGAATTCCTGTTATTAAATAATTTGTTATGCTCAATCTTATCTCCTTTCAGTCACCAATTTGCAGATGTCACTATGATGCCAGCCTGAGTTCCCTGGGCAGACGACCTCACCAATGTATCCCAAAGTCTCACTTCTCTGGAGCCCTATCCCACTAGGGAAAGATAGAAACAGGCTGGGGATATGAATCAATCTGCCAACATTCATGTCCAGCAGAGAAGCAATTACAGAAGCCAGGCCTTCCACTTTCTGCATCTCATAAACAATTTTGGTTCATACTCCCAGAGGGTTAAAAAATAGGGAAGCTTCCAGTGGAGGGGATGGACATGAAACTCTGGTGGTGGGAACTATATGGATTGTACCACTGTTACCTTGTTGGTATGCTTTAAAAACCCCTTCTGTTTCATTTGGTTTAATCTCCCCTGCTTAACACTATTCTATTTACATAACCACTTCATTCTGTTTACATAACCTCTGTTAACAAGCACCACCTTCCCTCCAGGGCATTGGTGGTTCAGTGATAGAATTCTCGCCTGCTCCGCCCCTTCTCCTTGTCATACCCTGATTTTCACCAGTCACTTTTCTCTCCACCCTCTCTGCGTCACATCCTGTTCCCACCCTACTGGGCTAGTATATTTATAAGGAAAAGATTGTAGTTTTGAGTTTAGCTTAGCTTGGTATAGATTGCCCTGCGTCCTGCATGAATAAAGAGATACTGCGTACAGCTCAACCATGAGTCCCTGGTCGTCTGTCTCCCGTCAATGAAGCTCAGCCCGACATTACCTTATAATCTTGTTAATCATTATTAAACCACTAATAGTTTTTTTAATTTTTTTTTCTTCTTTGCTTGCAGAGTTACTGCTGGGGCTCAGTGCCAGCACTGTTCCTGGTGGCCATTTTTTCCATTTTATTGGATAGGACAGAGAGAAATTGAGAGGGGAAGGGAGGGTAGAGTGGGGGAAAGAAAGATAGGCACCTGCAGACCTGTTTCACTTTTGGGAAGCGATCCCCCTGTAGGTAGGGAGCTGGGGGCTCACACCAGGATTCTAGTGCTTCATACTATATGCGCTTAACCCAGTGCACTACCGCCCACCCCCAATTTTTTTAATTTAAAAAATAAAATATCAAGCCAAAAACATATGTGACTCCAAATGATAAAGAAAAAAGAATAAAATACTTTAATCTCTGTAGACTCAAATCTGCAGACTCAATTTATACTCAGATCCCCTTATCTGATAGGGATGAGAAAGTGCTGGAAAGCATAAAGCACATTCCTTTTTCCATTCTTATTATATCTGCATCAAAGGTTGTTATGGGGAAGGGGTTTGAGCTTTTTCATGTGAGGGAAAACAAGGGAGGGGTTGGAAGAGAAAGAAAAAGTAAGTGACATTTTGCTTCAGATTTTCAACAATAAAAAAAAATATCAAAACAAACAAAACCAACCAGATGCTGACTGACAGAAAATTTGCAGTAATATATGGAAGTAATGGAATAGCACAAGAAGGGAAAAATCTCAAATAGGCCCAAGGCAAAGCTCTGGTATGTGAGCACTTCCTTTTCATTTATTAATTTCTCCAAATGCGTTACTGTGCCATTGCTTTCTAGGAAGTAGCTTAAAGGCAGAAATTTTTAAAAAGTAAAGACAAATTCTTAAAAATTACAAATATCCTCTATTGACTAAGGAGCTATTGATGACTATAATTTATCTCAAGTTATTTTAATTTTTTAAAAATTTATTTATTTTCCCTTTTGTTGCCCTTGCTGTTTTTCATTGTTGTTACAGATGTCGTTGTTGATGGATAGGACAGACAGAAATGGAGAGAGTAGGGGAAGACAGAGAGGGGGAGAGAAAGACAGACACCTGCAGACCTGCTTCACCGCCTGTGAAGCGACTCCCCTGCAGATGGGGAGCCAGGGGCTTGAACCGGGTTTCTTATGTGGCTTTGCACCACGTGTGCTTAACCCACTGTGTTACCGCCCGACTCCTATGTTTTTTTTTTTTTTTAGAAAAGATAAAATTCACAAATTAAGGTAGAAAAATCTAAACAAATGGCTTTATTAACTAAACTACCTTTTGAAGACACTGACTAGCCTGGGAGGGGTAATCATTGCTTTCCCTGAGCTAGTCCTTAAAAGCATTACAATTTTCTTTATGCTTACCTTTTCTGGACCTTTGAGTTTCCATTATCATAAGAACTGCCTGAAGCTACCAGCTGCTGAAAAGTAGGGTCTAACTATGAACCGCCAGGGTTTTCTTTCTTTCCACTACACAGTTTAAGTTTTTATGGATGTAATGCTTTTTTTTTTTTTTTCTTCCAGGGTTATTGTTGGGGCTGAGTGTCCTGGCTAGTAAAAAAACTCTAGTGTGTGTGTGGGGTTTCAAGTCCTGGAACATGATGGCAGAGGAGGACCTAGAGGGGGTTGAATTGTTATGTGGAAAACTGAGAAATGTTACACATGTACAAACTACTGTATTTTAATGCTGACTGTAAACCATTAAGCCTCCCCTCCATTAAGGAAAAAATAACTACTGTGACTTTCAGCGGTCTAATGAAACCTTAGATGTATGGTTATCTGAGGTGTGCAAATGTCTGTGACCTCATAGTTCTCATATTTTTTTGCCTTTTCTTATAACTCGTGTGCTCAACCAGGTACACCACCACCCGGCTCCCAGACCTTTTCTTGTATCCCTGCAGCTTTCTGTAAATTTGCTGTTGCTGAACCAAGAAAGAAGGCATATGTAGATTTCTACAGGAATGAAAAAAATTGAGATGATAGAGAAGCCAGGTATTTTTTTTTTAAGACATATTTTTTGGGGGTTGGCCGGTGGCACCCTTGGTTAAGGGCAAAAGCACCCAGGTTCGAGCCCCCATTCCCCACCTAGAGAGGGGATGTTTCGCAAATGGTGAAGCAAGTCTGCAGGTGTCTACTTTTCTCTCTCCCTTTCTATCTCTCCTTCCCTCTGTCCTATCAAATAAAAATGTGGAGAAAGAAAAAAGGAAATAATGGCCAGTAGGAGCAGTGGACTCATAGTGCTGGCAGCAAGCCCCAGTGACAGGAAGCATTTGTTGAGACTGAGAATGAGGGCTTAGCACTGATCTGTGCTGGCGTACGTAGTACTGGGGACTGAACCTACAGGTTCATACATATCAAGTCATGTGTTCTACTTGTTGAGCCACTTCCCCAGACACAAGGGTGGTTGGTAACTTTCTTTTTTTTTTTTTTTAATATTTATTTTATTTATTTATTCCCTTTTGTTGCCCTTATTTTTTGTTGTTGTTGTTGTCATTGTCGTCATTGTTGGATAGGACAGAGAGTAATGGAGAGAGGAGGGGAAGACAGAGAGGGGGAGAGAAAGATAGACACCTGCAGACCTACTTCACCATCTATGAAGTGACCCCCCTGCAGGTGGGGAGCCAGAGGTTCGAACCGGGATCCTTCCTTCGGTCCTTGTGTTTTGCGCCACCTGCGCTTAACCCGCTGCACTACAGCCCGACTCCCGGTTGGTAACTTTCAGAATGCAAAATGACTCTGGAATGAAAACATCTTTAGGTAGACTTGCACAGAAGTATGTCATAGTCCTGTATTCCTTAACTATGAAATATGAATATCTAGACAAAGGAATAGTTTCTCTTGATAAATAATTAGCGTGCACGCACACACACACAAACACCACACAGACACACAATAGGATGGCTTAATGTAAACAAGACTCCTTTCTCCTGGATTAAGAACCTTACTTGAATTTGTTTGAGACTCATACCTATTCAAGGGGAGGAAAGGCTTCTATCTCCAGCTGGCATTAAATTTCTGCTCAAACTGTCTCAGAAATAAGGCCACAAAGAAACATTTTGTCTACAGATCTTCAGGAAAAAATAAGCATGTACTCCCCAAAGGCAAAGCGTAAATTGACACAAAAATTCAAAATCAGACAATAACATTTTACATCTTGTGTATTAAACTTGAAAGTAGTCTGTTTTTATACTGAAGATGGTGAAAGCGCTCCAAAGAACTGTACTGAGGACAAGACTTTGGTCTTCATTATCTAGAAGATGAACTAAAAACGAAGATACAAAGAAAGCATTTAAGGAAATGCATTCTGAACCACTGCCATAGCAACAGAATTTCTAGCTTCTCATGTTTGAGTTTGTTTCTCTCTGAATATAAAAATACTGTAATGCATACTCTAGTTCCAAGGATACTATTCTGAATAATTAAGATTTCAGTTCTTAGAAAGACTCAAAGGAAGCCCCTACAGCCATTCAGAGGACTGGGAAAGGAAATGTGAGACAGAGTTAGTTGGGCAGAGATCACTGAGAGCTGCAAAGTGCGAGGGCTCACTACCCCTGCCTGTTCTCAAGCACCAAACATATGCCTGTCCTAGTTTCTATATTTGTTCCTAGATACCTACAAACTTCCAAAATATTCATCACAGAATAAATCCAAAAGGCTAACAAACATATGAAAAAATGCTCCAAGTCACTGTCAGAAAAATGCAAATAAAGACAACAATGACATTCAATGACTTCAACAATGACTTCATTCCTATGAAAATGTTGTACATCAGTAAAGGTAGCATCAACAAATGCTGGAGAGTTTGTAGGGACAAAGAAATCCTCCTGCACTGCTGGTGGGAATGTTAATTGGTCCAACCCCCATGGAAAGCAGTCTGGAAAACTCACAGAAGGCTAGAAGTGGATCTTTCCTATGACCCTACAATTCCTTTCCTAGGGATATATCCTAAGGAACCAAACACACACCCATCCAAAAAGATTTGTGTACACCTATGTTCATAGTAGCACAATTTGTAATAGCCAAAACTCAGAAGCAACCCAGATGTCCAACAATGGTTGGATGAGCGCCTCCTCCCCCCACTACTCCCCACCCCCAGTGATTTCACTTTCTTTACCTCATCTTGGATGGAGTTTAAAGGAATCATGTTAAGTGAGATAAGTCAGAAAGAGAAGGATGAATATGGGACGATCTCACTCATAGACAAAAGTTGAGAAATACTCCCTTGAGCGCCAATCATCTCGTTAAATGTTGCTCCTCCCTGCAGTGTCCCACCCAGCCCCCGATTCACTGTTGTGACCTCGTCTTCACTACATTTGATGCCTGCTCCTGCAGAACACTCATCACTTTGGCTGCAGCTGTTTGTTTACAAAGTCCTTTGTTCCCCTAATATTTATGTTGCATCAAGGGTTAAGCCAGGTCATCTATGTACGCTGCCATGTTGATTATTTAATCATTATCAAGCAAACCGCAACTCACTGGAACTTGAAAGGCTATTGATTTTTACTGGTAATCAATGTGTATTTATTGAATTGAATAAACAGAAAAGATGAGAACTAAAAAAAAAAAAAAAAAAGTTGAGAAATACTACCATGACACCAATCTGACTTCCCTGGGCAGACAGCCTCACCAATGTGTCCTGGAACCCCACCTCCCCAGAGCCCTACCCAACTAGAGAAAGGCTGAGACATGCTATGGGTATGGATCAACCTGTCAATGCCCATGTCCAGTGGGGAAGCAACTACAGAAGCCAGACCATTGTCCTTCTGTGCCCCATAGAAATCTTTGATCCGGGAGTCTGGCAGACATGCAGCGGGTTAAGTGCATGTGGCACAAAGCGCAAGGACCAGCATTAGGATCCAGGTTTGAGCTCCCAGCTCCCCACCTGCAAGGGAGTAGCTTCACAAGCGGTGAAGCAAGTTTGCAGGTGTCTATCTTCCTCTCCCCGTCTTCCCCTCCTCTCTCCATTTCTCTCTATCCTATCTAAAAAAGACAACATCAATAACAACAATAACTACAAAAAGAATATATTAAAAAAATAAAAATAAATTAAAAAAGAAATCTTTGGTCCATAGTCCCAGAGGGATAAAGAATAGGGAAGCGTGGGGGTAGATAGCATAACGGTTATGCAGACAGACTCTCATGCCTGAGGCTCCAGAGTCTCTGGTTCAATTCCCCATGTACCACAAGCCAAAGCTGAGCAGTGCTCTTGTTAAAAAAAAAAAAAAATTAAAGGGGGACAAGGATGGCGCATCTGTTGAGTACACATATTACATTGTACGATGACCTCAATTCAAGCCCCTGGTTCTTATCTGCAGGGGAAAAGCTTCACAAATGGTGAAGCAGTGCTGCAGGTGTTTTTAGGTTTTTTTCTCTCCCTATCAATTTCTTTTTAAAAAAACTATTTTTATTTATTTCCTTTTGTTGCTCTTGTTGTTTTACTGTAGTTATTATTCAACAACAATGTTATTGATGTCGTCATTGTTGGATAGAACACAGAAATGGAGAGAAGGGGGATGGCAGAGAGAGGGAGAGAAAGACAGACACCTGCAGACCTGCTTCACCACCTGTGAAGCGACTCCCTGCAGGTGGGGAGCTGGGGGCTTGAACCGGGAGCCTTACGACGGTCCTTGTGCTTTGCGCCACCTGTGCTTAACCTGTGCTACCACCCAACTCCCCTCTCCCTATCAATTTCTATCCAAAATAAATACATAAAAATTAAAACAAAAAAATTCCTGCCTGATACACTATTTTTTCACAAGTTCCTTCCCAATTAAAAACACAAACTTTCATTTCAGTCTTCTTCATTTATTCTATGTAATAATCCCTCAGATTAGTGCTCATTTCTTATAGGAAGCAGCTCTGCTCTATGGTACCTGCTTGTTTACTCCAAAACCTCCATCTGGCCTTGTAGATAACTATGTTATAAAACACTGGATGATGGGCAGGGGTACATAGCATAATGGTTATGCAAACAGACTGTCATGCCTGAGGCTTCGAAGTCCCAGGTTCAATCCCCTGCACCACGGTAAACCAGAGATGATCAGTGCTCTGGTAACAAACAAACAAAAACACTTGATGGCCACAAAACTGCGCTATCTGTAGATCAAAGTGCAATACCTAAGGTATAGGATAGACCTCTTTATAAAATAAAATAAATTATTAAAAATAGAGTAGATGGGGAGCCTGGTGGTGGCATATCAGGTTAAGCGCACATAGTAAAAATAGGGTAGCAGAGTAACATTTCTAGTGACCCCTTATACTCAATCTCCTCTGGGATTCTCAGTGTCTTTTTGAAATTTTTCTTTTGCTTCCAGGGTTATCGCTGGGGCTTGGTGCCAGTACTATGAATCCACCGTTCCTGGTGGCCTTTGTTTTCCATTTTTTGGATAGGACAGAGAGAAACTGAGAGGGGAGACAGAGGGAGACAGAGATCCTCAGTATCTTTTTATTGTGTCTGACTCAGTCAGACAGTGACACTGAAAGACTATCTTGAGCTCATCTGAATGGTATGTTATTTGTGAGCAGGGACGCAAACCAAAGCTTTAAAATTTTTCATGGGTGAGTCAGTAAATGATATGCTGAGCAAAGATCATAAGATGTTGAAGCTAGGCCAATACTTTTGAGAAGGAGATAAAAGCAAAGGAACAGGAAGAATTTTGCTTAAGTTTGGCCAGTATTACAAACCTTTTTCTGACTTATTTTGTTCTGGATTTAGTAGGTCCGCAGGGGCACGAGAATCAGCTGTGGAGGAAGTGGAGCTGTTAGAAGGCTGGCTCCCATGTTGTTCTAATACAGCTTCCAGTTCAGCCATTTCCTTCTGGAGCTTTATCAAGTTATCTTGCATGGTATCTCTCTGCTACAAAAATAAATTACACTCTTTTTAGAAACTTGTCAGGAAGCAAGAATATGACACATCACATGAAATCCCAAGTTCAATTCCTGACACTGCGCATGCCAGAGTTATGTCTGTCCTTCTCTCGTGTTAGTAAGTAATCTTTAAAAAAGAATGCTAATGCAAATTAATTTTAGCATGGAAATTTAAATCACCTAATATGGAGTTATGAATTTTGGCAGAAAAGTTTTAATACAACTATATTCATATAATCAATGCCCATAAAGTTATTTCAGAATGATGTTAGAGGGGAAAAGCAATCTCTAAACTCTCCCAGATAGATCTGTTTTACTGTGGTGTTCCTCTAAAGTTGGTTATTTAAAAGAAAAAAACTTAGAAAGAAAAATCAGTGGTCTGAGAGCTGATGCAGTGGATAAAGCATTGGATTCTTAACCATGAGATCCTGAGTTCGACCCCCAGAAGCACATGTACCAGAGTGATGTCTGGTTCTTTCTCTCCTCCTATCTTTCTCATGAATAAATAAATATGGCTATTTTATCTTTTTGTTGCCAGGGTGATTGCTAGAGATCTGTGCCCGTACAATTCCAGCATTTCCAGTGGACCTTTTTATCTTTTAAAGGTAGAAGGTGAGAGACAGAAGAGGGGTACCATAGCATTGGTCTACCACTCATAAAGCTTCCACTGTGTAGGTGCTCTCCTGTGCTATCTAGGGGATCAAATCTGGGTCCTAGCACATGGTAAGATAGGCACTGTATAAGGCAAGCTATCTCTTGGTTCTCAGAGTTGACTATTTTAAAGCTAAAAGGGAATGAAAAAAGTCAAGCTATTGGGGCCAGGTGGTAGGTAGCACACCTAGTTAAGTGCTCACATTACAGAGCGAAAGGACCCAGGTTCAAGCCCTTGGTTCCCCCCCACACCTGTAGGAGGAAAGCTTCATAAGTGGTAAAGCAGGTCTGCAGGTGTCTGTCTCTTTCCTTCTCTTTCTCTCCCTCTCCTCTCAATTTTTCTGTCTCTATCCAATAATAAAAATAATTTAATTCTATTGACATTCCTTAATCAACTACTGGCTTGGAGTTCTCTGAACTTTTGATTTTAACCCCTGTTTTTATTTAGGTGTAGAGAGAGAGGGAGAGAGTCAGAGAGATACCTGCAGCCCTGCTTCACTACTCATGAAGCTTTCCTCCCTGTAGGTGGGGACCAGGGGCTGGACCTGGGTCCTTGAGCACTGTAGTGTATGCATTCAACCAGGTGCACCTCGCCTGGCTTGAGCTTTTGATTTACAGCAGAAAGATACAGAGTGAATTCATGAACTCATCTATTTATTCATTAAAAAAAAAAAAAACAGCTATCTTGGGCTGGCAAGATAGCTCATCTGGGAGGTTGCCAGAGGGAGGATGCCTTCATCCTTCAACCCACATGCAAACCTGGTCCCCCCAATGTACTGGGGGGGAGCCTTAGTGCAATGGTGTCTTTCTCTCCACCCCTTCCCCCAATTTTGTCTTTTCTTTTTTTAAAATATATTTTTATATTTATTAATTAATGAGAAAGATAGGAGGAGAGAGAGAAAGAACCAGACATTGCCAGGATTGAACTCAGGACCTCATGCTTGAGAGTCCAATGCTTTATCTACTTTATCACCCATTTTCTCTTTTCAGTTTAATTTTTTGCCTCCAGACTTATCACTGGGGCTTGTTGCCTGCACTATGCATCCATTGCTCCTAGGAGCCATTTTTTCCATTTTATTGGATATGACAGAGAGAAATTGAGAGGGTTGGGGAAGAAAGAGAGGGGGAGAGAGATATAGCTACCTGCAGACCTGCTTTACCGCTAGTAAGGTGAACCCCCCCGCCCCCCACACACAGGTTGGAAACTGGGGGCTCGAACCAGGATCCTTGCACTTCATACCATGTGCATTTAACCTGTTATACTACTGCCCGGCCCCCTCCCCCTCTCTTTATCTGAAAAAAAAGTCACCCCTGAGTGGTTAAGCCCCACTGATAACAACAACTATTTGCTGATCAACTATCTATTACACGCCACAAATTGTCAGAGTGCTGGTGTTGCCATTTCTGATGGTGGTGACAGGATTATCACAGTGAAGGGAGAAGATCCAATGGAAAGAGGTCTGAGAAAGCCTGTAAGGCCAAATTATCGCAATCAGTTCAAGATTAAAATAGATTTCCAGTCTTTGAAACTCCATTTCAAAATCTGCCAAATCTAAGGTTCCCCCACCCTTTTTTTTTTAACTGTTCAGCTCTAACTTGTGGTGTGGAGGGCTGAACCTGGCACTTTGGAGCCTCAGGCATGACAGTCTGTCTGTATAACCATTATGCTATCTACCCTCTGCCCTCTAAGCTCCTCAGTAAGTAAAGACTTTGATAAGGAGTTCTTCAAAATACACACTTCTTGGGTCACAGAGATAGCTTACCCACTAGGGTATTTGGCACTCCCATGCACATGACTTAGGTTCAAGCTTCTGAACCACATGCTATAGCAACAGAAGAAGCTCTGGGGCTATGACATTTCTCAGATTCCATAAAAAATAAAATGAGGTGGTCCAGAGGTGGAGCAGTGGATAAAGCAAGCATTGGACTCTCAGGCTTGAGGTCCCAAGTTCAATTCCTGGCAAAACATGTACCAGAATGATGTCTGACTCTTTGTCTCTCTTCTGTATTTCTCATTAATAAATGAAATCTTTTAAAAAATAAGATAAAGTAATAACACACACGTATCTTCACTTACTAAAGGGGTTACTAATGGTCATTAGCAAACTCCAAGGAAACAGATTGTTTTATCCTCTAGTTCTTTTGATCCTAGACGTTATTGCCCTCCACAGAAAACATGGAGTCTACTTTCTCCTGCAATACTGAATTCATAGTTTCCAGGTTTGATGACCAGAAAATGTATTCCCAGCTTCATAAAGGCTTCCACTGCTTCCCTAACACTGCTCTGCTACCGTGCCACTGCCACCATGTGGTGCTTGTGTGTAGTTCCATCACTGACCAAACCCTAGCCAAGGATCTGCCTCAGTAAACCTGAAATGCAACCACACATAAGTCACTATTCTCAAGACTATCACATCCAACCTCTCTGTAGCCATTAAGCAGAATAGAAAACTAGAAAAATAATGTAGCTAGAGATAGAAATAACTTTCTTTTGTGTTTTTCCAATGGAATTACTTTATATAAGTTAAATGAATTCTCTTGTAGGCAAATGCATTTGGGAAACCAAAATTATATTGGTCACTGAGTCATTTTCTTTTAAAAAAATATTTATTTATTCCCTTTTGTTGCCCTTGTTGTTTTATTGTTATAGTTATTACTGTTGTTATTGATGTCATTGTTGGATAGGACAGAGTGAAATGGAGAGATGAGGGGAAGACAGAGAGGGGGAGAGAAAGACAGACACCTGCAGACCTGCTTCACCTGCAGGTGGGGAGCTGGGGGCTCCAACGGGGATCCTTCCGCCGGTCCTTGGGCTTTGTGCCACGTGCACTTAACCCGCTGCGCTACCGCCCAACTCCCCACTGAGTCATTCTCTACACTTTGTGCTGCCCATGGTTGTGCTGGGGAATAAAATCCAGGGGCTCACATACAGAAGGCATGCACTCTACCAGTTAGTATCCCCATAGTTTCTTTAACTGAATTAAGGAGAAAGAGATACACCTGCAGCTCTATTTCACTGCTTACAAAGCTTTCCTCCTGCAGGTGGGGACTAGGCACTTGGACCCAGGTCCTTGTGCATTGTAACATGTGTGCCATTACCCGGTCCCTTTTAAACTGATTCTTGAATTAGTGCTACTCTTGTTTTCTATGCCCACCAAAAAACTCTGGTCTCTATTTTTAATACAGCTACATATTGTGAAAGTTCCACAAAAAAAAGATATGTCTATCATATCTTTCTTTTGTAAGGACTTTTGATGTATAATAATGTTTGGAATACAAAAATACTGCCAGAAGACTCATAATAGTGTCAGAACATTACTGCTGGGAGTCTGGCAGTAGCACAGCGGGGTAAGCGCACGTGGTGCAAAGTGCAAGGACTGAGTAAGGATCCCGGTTAGAGACCCCTGGCTCCCCACCTGCAGGGGACTCACTTCACAGGCGGTGAAACATGTCTGTAGGTGTCTCTTTCTCTCCCTCTCCTCTCCATTTCTCTCTGTCCTATCCAATGACGATGACATCAATAACAACAATAATAACTACTACAACAATTAAAAAAAAACAAGGGCAACAAAAGGGAAAATAAATATAAAAAAATTTTAAAAATCTAATTATATGTGAATCAACAGTATCTTAGATATAAATACATCCAACAGAAACAAAATACATATTCAGGAGAACTCATAAGAATGGAGGTGGGGGAGGGGTGGACGGTAGCGCAGAAGGTTAAGTGCACATGGTGCAAAACGCAAGGACCAGTGTAAGGATCCTAGTTCCAGCCCCTGGCTCCCGACCTATGGTAGTGGGGGCAGGGGGGTGGTCACCTCACAAGTGGTGCAGCCGTTCTGCAGGTGTCTGTCTGTCATCCCCTCCTCTCTGGATTTCTCTCTGTCTTATCCAACAACGCTAGCAATAATAACAATAACAACAAGGGCAACAAAAGTGGGAAAAATGGTCTCCGTGAATTCATAGGCAGGCACCAAGCCACAGCTATAACCCTGGAAGAAAAAAAAAATAATAATGAAGGTAGGGTGGGGTGGTGTAGGGGGTTGAGAAGGCATTGGGAAACCAATGGACAGCGGTGGTGGAAGGCCTGGGTTGGTGGTGGGAGTGATATAAAGACAACTACCATGGGAAGATGAACAATTGGGGGAGTTATGTGTTGGTGCATTTGGTTAAGTGCATATGTCACTATGCAAAAGGACCCCGGTTTGAGCCCCTACTCCCCACGAGCAGTGAGAAGTTTCATGAGTGGTGAAGCAAGTACTGCAGGTGTCTCTGTCTCTATCACCCCATCACTCTCAAATTCTTTGTCCCATCAAACAAAGAGAAAATAATAATAAAGCAATCACACCCAGGTGACAGCTATCTTATATGTCATTATTTCCTTAATAAGACAACTAAAAAATATAAATACTATATTCATAATATATCTGATTTTGCAGCCCAGGAGACAACAGTGTGATGTCTTTTTTTTTTTTTAAGCAGATTGTCTCTTTCTTTGATAGAGACAATCAGAAATCTAAAGGGAAGGGGGAGGTAAGAGAGGAAGACAGACAGAGAGATACCTGTAGCACTGCTTTACCACTTGTAAAGCTTCCACCCTGCAGGTGGGGACCAAAGGCTTGAACCTGGATCCTTGTGCACTGTAACACATGTGCTTAACCAGGTGTGACACCAACCGGCCCTGTAGGGTTTTTTTTTTTTTTTTTTTTTTACCAGAGCACTGCTCAGCTCTGGCTTATGGTGGTACAGGGGATTGAACCTGGGACTTTGGAGCCTCAGGCATGAGAGTCTCTTTGCATAACCATTATGCTGTCTAGTTTTTGGGTGGGAGTAGACTATTAAAAAATATGCTTAAGGGGGCTAGGCAGTGGCACACCAAGTTAAGCGCACATACTGCAAAATGCAACAACTGGAGCAAGGATCCCAGTTCAATCCCCCAGCTCCCCACGTGCAGGGGGGATGCTTCACAAGTAGTGAAGCAGGTCTGCAGGTGTCTCTCTCTCCCCTTCTCAATTTCTCTCTGTCCTATCAAACAACAACAGCAGCAATAACAACAATGGAAAAAAGATGGCAGCCAGGAGCAGTGGATTCACAGTACAGATACCTCATATATGAGACCCACAAGTATGTGGGTCTACTTTCTCTCATAAAATAATGTGACAGCTCTCAAAAAGGGGGGGGGAGGATAGGAGGAAGCTGGAAGCTGTTAGCCCCTAACAGCTTCAGCCACAAGTCATATTGCCAGTGCCATGTGTGATTCTGTTGCTCCTGGGTCAACCTTTTCAATTCATTCATAAAATTTTCAGAGGAGGGAGTTAGGTGGTAGCGCATCGGATTAAGTGCAGGTGGCACAAAGCGCAAGGAGCGGCGTAAGGATCCCGGTTCAAGCCCCCAGCTTCCCAACTGCAGGGGAGTCGCTTAACAAGCTGTGAAGCAGGTCTGCAGGTGTCTATCTTTCTCTCCCCCTCTCTCCATTTCTCTCTCTCCTATCCAATAATAACAACATCAATAACTACAACAATAAAACAAGGGCAACAAAAGGGAATAAAAAATTTTTTTCAGAGGAGGGGAAGGGATGAGGAAGAGACACTTAAGCATGCTCCATCATCTGTGGAGCTTCCCTGGGTACTGTGCTGTGCCTATGTGGCACCAGGGCCTCATGTATGGTTTAAAAAAAATGTAGTCTGCCAGATGAGCTACCTCCCTGGCCCACATTTCTTTTTTTTTTTGGAGTGAAGTAGTTTCTTTATTTGCACTTCTCTGACAGTGACTTGAAGCATTTTTTCATGTGCCTGTTGGCTTTTTTGGATCTCTTTTTTTTTAAATTTATTTCTTTATTGGGGAATTAATGTTTTACATTCAACAGTACACATTTCAATTTTTAAAAATATTTATTCATTTATTTATTCCCTTTTGTTGCCCTTGTCCCTTTATTTTTGTAGTTACTATTGTTGTTGTTATTCATGTTGTTAGATAGGACAGAGAGAAACGGAGAGAGAAGGGGAAGACAGAGAGGGGGAGAGAAAGATAGACACCTGCAGACCTGCTTCACCACCTGTGAAGTGCCTCCCCTGCAGGTGGGGAGCCGGGGGCTCAAACTGGGTTCCTTACGCCAGTCCTTGCGCTTTGTACCATCTGCGCTAAACCCGCTGTGCTACTGCCCAACTCCCAATTTTTTTTTTTTATACTAGATGACTGCTCAGCTCTGGCTTATGGGGCTACTGGGGATTGAACCTGGGACCTCACAGCCTCAGGCATGAAATATTTTTTGCATAAGCATCATGCTATCTTCTCAGCACTCTTTTCTTTTTCTTTTTTCCCATTAAGGGAAAAGATGACTTACAACTACTAAAGAACTAGTAGATTAAACCGGGGGTGAGGGGGTAGGGAGAAAGACAGAAAGAAAGGAAATTCCACAAAACAGTTATAAAAAATTCTCTATGAAGCAGACTCTACAGGCTTCCATTTGGTAGTCAAAGTGAACATAGCCCTGTTTGGCACAGCAAGAGTTCCACCCAGTTACTTACAAGCTAATTTGAGGAGGTAAGATATCATATACAACTGTAGTACCATTAATTCTACGGGATGGCACTACTGAATGCAGAGGACACCACACCCACATATTCATACCAGCTTTTTACCTGAGTGGTTAAAATAACACTTTGAGAGGACAGCCCTGATGAGTCTTCAGAGAGGCTTGTTTCACTCTGATACTCGAATCCTCTTTCACCTTAAATAACAGAAACACAGATTTGAAATCAGTTAGAAAACACTGCAATTTACAGTATGTTTCTTTCTGTCAGCATGATAAAATTTCATTTTCATGTTCACATGAAGTAACTGCTCTCCTTGATTTGGAACACTTAGATTCAGAAACAATAATAACAAAAATCAGAAGTTAGTTTACTAGCTATCAAAGCATTAGCTCCCATTCAGAGAAATCCAGGCTGGATAAAGGATTTTTAAGGGAGAGCATGTTAGGAGAAAAATGTTTAAAGTTGAAGAGGTTATTTTAATTATACTTGTTTTTTACTATTTTTTATTGTCTTTATTTTATTTGTTGGGTTGAGACAGTGAGGGAGAGACAGAGAGACACCTGCAGCAATGCTTCACCACTTCCAAAGCATTCTCCCTGAAGGTGGGGACCTGGGGCTTGAAACCAGGTCCTTACACACTGTAATATGTGCACTCAATCAGGTGTGCCACCATCTGGCCCCTTTAATTGTACTTGTAAAGTCATAAAATATGCTCCCACAAAGGCATAAATATTTAGTTCACTTCTAAAGATTTTATTTATTTGTTTATTATTGAATAGAAACAGAGAAATTGGGAGGGAAAGGGGAGATAGAGAGGGAGAAAGACAGAGAGACACCTGCAGTCCTGCTTCATCACTCATGAAGCTTCCCCCTGCAGCTGGGGACCAGGGGCTTGAACCTAGGTCGTTGTGCACTATAATGTGTGCACTTAACCAGGTCACCGCCTGGCCCCTCATTTCTAGACAACAGATGAACAATATAGAAAAATGGCCCCAATACCTAAGTTTGAGTCCACATTCTGCTCTTTTTGATTATCATCCTCTTCTAGGCCAGGTTCTCTTTCATCATCATCTGAAATCAACTCCTGATCACTCAGAATTTCTTCGTCTTCAGACTGAGACCTCCCTTGTTTGGAGGGAGGATCAAACATCAAGAAAGGATCGTGGTTGCTTGGATTAGTAGTCATGTCTTCTATTATACTACACTGTGAAGAAAATAAGCTGCTAGAAAATTTTGCTTCCTCACTAAGGTGATGTTCCTGAGATGCCTTTGCTGATGTTACCTGTTGACTGTCACAAGTTAAACTACCCTTTAATGATACTAGCAACTCCTCCGTTTTCTTGGATAAACCCTCTGTGGGAACAGCATTACTTCTAGTAGATTGAGATGGTGTGCTGCTTGTATTACCAAATATTAAGTGTTGGAAGCAGGGAAGCTCTTCATCCTCACTAGACATGAAATCTTCAGAGGGCTCTGATTTTTGTGCCCCTCTTTGCTGATCCTGTCTCAAACATGTGTGGCCTAAAGGGCTAGGGCTCCTTCTGAAACCTTTCTGGGTACTTTTGCCAAAAACAGCAGATTGTTCCTTAATGCCACTTTCAGTAAAGCTTGTATTTTCCTTCATTTCATCGTCATTTAACAGATCGTCAGGTGTTTCAGAACAAACATGACTAGTTTCCACCGGTTGTTCTAAGTTATCTGGTCTTGGGCATGAATCGGATTCTATATTAACAGTCTGAATAACACCTTCATTTTCTCCTTGTCTTTTCATTTCAGAATGTTTACAGTTACTCATCAGAAGACACTGCTCAAAGACTTCAGGTTGCATAAGACTTGCTCTAAGAGTAGCATTTAATCTGGGTCCTCTGTTTCTACATAGTTTAGCTTGAATGTTTTCACTACTGGAACCTACTTCATTAGTACTGGAACCCATATCATTAACACTGCTTGAACTGACATCTTTAAGAGCATTTTCACTGGCATTAGTCTGGCTAATGGTGTTCACTGTACTTTGGATGATGCTTTTGTTTGTCACTGCTCTTTCAGGCGACAGTGAATTTTCCTCAGACAGGTTTTTCTTGCATATACTCTTAGTAGATGACATGATGGTAGGAAGTGTTGGTATATGATATAGGTTTTGTAAAATTAAATTTTTATTTGCAACAATGAGTTCAGGTTCACTGCCTCTGAACCGAGATGGCTGACAATGCCTGGAGACTCCTTTTACGCTACATTTGGCATAATCACCTGATGTATCTTTATAACACACCACAGGAAAGCCTGTAGTTGTATGTTCTGATGGCAAATACTTGATTTCAGATGCTTTCTCTCCTTGATTTTCTTCTTTTTGTTCACAGTCCAGAATAACTTTTGGACTTTGTTTCCTTAAAGACTTAGAATGGACAGAGCCTCTTGTACATGCCTTTTCTGAATTCTCTGGACTTGAAAACAGAGCAAATGACCGACGTTTTGAAACCTTGAAGGTATTCTGTAAATACTGTGTATCAAGTTCACTCTCCTCCAGTTCTGTGCTTGTCTCCTGCGTGTGATCAACTTCACATCTGAGTGAATCCCTAAAGCCTTCAGTGTCATTTCTAGTATCTTTAGAACAACTATGGCTAAGTTCTTTGGGGGTTTCAGTTGCTACACACAGACTTACACATTGATTTGGTGTCTTTTTTGCCTTCCCTAGAGTATCAGTTTCCAGTAATGAGATACTATCCTGACTGCCATAGTCAGTGTTCTCTACAGGACTCTCTACAGATCTTTCAATTTGTAAACCTCTCTTTCCACTTACTATCAGATCTTTAGGGTTTTTGGTATTATTACACACTTGAATAGTCCCACGGCTTTCTCCTAATACCTCTCTTTGTAGGTTAGGATTAATACATTCCTGATGTTTATTGGAACTTGAACAGCTGGTAAGAAAACCAGGGATGTTTGTTAAATTTAGGTCTGAAAAAGTCTCACCAACAAACTGTTTACTTATTTGTTCATTTGACTTGCTACTACTAAAGGCTCTAGTTGCAGGTTCTTTGTCTTCAATGAGTGGAAGTTGTTTGCTGTGCCTGACTGGCATTTGATCAGCTTTCACCCCCCTCATCTCTTCATTGCTAGAACAGCTATCAATTTGTAGTTCTGTATGGCTAGGTGGGCTTGAGTTTTTATTGACTACTACTTCAAGTGCATGAATATGCCTGGCAGATGACTTTCTCCTGAGTTTATTCTTCTTAGGTGCTTTTGAACTGTGGACATTTAATTCTAGTTCCATATTGCTTATACTGCTGCTTATAGGTTCAGGTTTATTTCTAAAAGCAGATTCTTTTTCTGGTGATTCTGCTGGGTTAGCATTTTTCTCCTTCTGAACATAATCACTCTTTGTTTCAGTTTCATGACCATTAGTAGCAATATTCATTACTTGGTCACTTTGATCCAGTTGGCCAGGTCTCTTGATTATCTTTTCAGGAGTCTTCTGAACAATTGCCACATCTACTTTCTTGATAAAATCCTCAGGACAAAGACCTACATCAGTTCTCCTTTTACGTTTTAATTTAGTTGCAAGGAGAGGCTCTTTGGCTACCTGAGGTTCCCTTATAATTACATCTTCAGTTACGTGGCTCAAATTAAGAAGGCTTGCCTTCCTCCCATAGGTTTTCCCAAATATTTTATCTTCAATATTATTCTTTACTGGTTTGAAGTGGACTCCTTCACCTTCACGTATTAAAGCAACATGAGGATCACTGGCTGTTAAGTTTATTTTCTCTGAAGAACCAAAAAATCTATCTATTGCATTTGGAACTTCTGTTGTTACAGTTACTTCAGTTTTTGATTTAGATCCCTTATCATATGAGTCATCAGAAGTTAACAGTTCATCACTTCTGGAAAGCCATTCATTCACTTTCTGTATGCTATTCAGTGCTACCCAAGAAATGTCTTTGGAATCTTTAGGACTGCTGGAGTATGAAGAGATCTGCTCGTTTAGTTCTTTTCTCTCATATAAGGAATCAGCATTCAGATCTACTTCTTTGTCTGGGCTAGGAGTCTGCCTATCATTACATGTTTCCATATTTTCAGCCCATCTGCTCTGTTGGCTCCTTGCTAAGCCAGGCTGTTTGCTTTTACTACAGAATTCAGCCTTTTCTACATTCATTTTGCCTTTAGTGAGTAATAAACTGCTGTTCTCACGCTGTAACGAGCTAGTATGAGGATTTGTGCCACATGGGTCCACATGCAAGTTTGAAACAGAAGTACCCTGATACGTTTCTGGATGCTTTTCAGCTGCATGCTTCTCAGTGGTGGTCAAATCTTTCTTACTGGATTGATGACATTCATTATCTGTTATGTTCTCTGAATGCTCATAAGCAGCTGAAAGTATACAAAAACAATGAGGTGCTTAATGACAGAATTATGATGAAAAATATGTATTTAATACAACTTAGGGGTGGAAATGATGCAACAGCCTATTTTTAGAAAAACTAACTTTATAAACTACCAAGTACACTGAAAATATAGCTCATATATTCACTTAATTCATTATTTTCTCACTAAAATTATAATTTGGAATCCCCCTACATATAAGCAATGACTTCAATTTCCCTAATCCTTAACAGCGAATTAAAAGCATACTGTTCGGGAGTTGGGCTGTAGCGCAGGTTAAGCGCAGGTTAAGCGCAGGTGGCGCAAAGCACAAGGACCGGCATAAGGATCCCGGTTTGAACCCCGGCTCCCCACCTGCAGGGGAGTCGCTTCACAGGCAGTGAAGCAGGTCTGCAGGTGTCTATCTTTCTCTCCTCCTCTCTGTCTTCCCCTCCTCTCTCCATTTCTCTCTGTCCTATCCAACAACGACAACAACAATAATAACTACAACAATAAAACAACAAGGGCAACAAAAGGGAATAAATAAATAAAATAAATATTTTTTTAAAAAAGCATACTGTTCAAGAATCAGACTCCCAGTGTTATGTCTTCAGTTTCATACACTGTATATATTTTAAAAAGACAAAATACAAAAGATGGAAAAAAAAGCACATCAATTTAAATTAAGACAGGGTAGGAAAGTGGTTCAATGGTAAGGCACCTGTCTTGCATGTATGAGGTCCTGATTTTGAGCCTTAATTTTGCACAAGAACAATAAAAATATAAATATAAAACATCATAAATAGTGGAGTAGTTCTCCGGTTCCTTCTCCCTTCATACACAGACACACAGCACTAAAAAGCACAGTTCTATAGAAAACTATTATAATTACATTAGTCTAATTTCATTAAAATACACCAGGATGTACTATGACATATGAGAAAGAACAGTATTCTATCAAGAGAAATCACAAATTCTAAAGTGTCCTGAACAACCTTCAAAATTAATTCCTTACTCTCTCTCCTTCCCCCCACTATATGTGTAATATATCCATTTTCTCCCTTTTTTTTAAAAAAAATATTTTTAATGAGAAAAATGAGAGAGAGATAGAAAGAACCAGACTTCACTCTGGTATATGTGTTGCTAGGGATTGATCTCAGGACCTCATGCTTGAGAATTTAATCTATTGTATCACCTCCCGGACCACTCCACATTCTTTTCTATTAAGCTATTAAGTTCAGCTGACTTACCATTTTTTCCCGAATTCAACCTAGGTTCAGCCCTGACTTCTTGAGTGATGATATGTAACTCATGGGTACTGTAGGGAAAGACAGAAGTCCTTATGAGAAACAGTAGTTCATTACATGTTCAAAGAACTATTAGATGAACAAGAGTATATACTTTAACCCTTTAAGTAGAGTTTTAGCAAGCTGATAAAAATTACTCATTTTCTGAAATCTGTTATTTTCTTTAATACTTTCTAATAAAAATGAAATGGACAAATAGTGTAACAGGGCATTGGGGGTGTGGCTCACTAGTAGAGTAAGCATTCTGTGTGCAATCCCCAGCACAATATGGGAGCACTAAGGATAGAGACAAGTAGAATTCAGTAGATGGTGGAATGGTGCCTTGGTATCTCTCTTTTTCTGTCTCAAAGAAAAAAAAAAATGAGATGAGAAATGGACCAGGGAGGTGGCTCAGTGGAATCATGCATGCTTGGGGCCCTGGATTCATTCTTTAGCCATTGTATTAAAAACAAATAAAATGGGGGGGGGGGCTAGGCAGTAGTGCAGCAGGTTAAGTGCATATAGTGTAAAGTGAAAGGACCTGCATAAGGATCCCGGTTCGAGCCCCTGGCTCTCCACCTATAGGGGGGTTGCTTCTCAGGTGGTGAAGCAGGTCTACAGGTGTCTTTCTCTCCCCCTCTCTGTCTTCCCTTCCTCTCTCCATTTCTCTCTGTCCTATCCAACAACAACAATAACAACAACAACAATAAACAACAAAAGCAGCAAAAGGGGAAAAATAGCCTCCAGGAGCAGTGGATTCATAGTGCAGGCACCAAGCCCCAACAATAATCCTGGAGGCAAAAAAAAAAAAAAAAAAAAAAAAAAAAAAAAAAAAAAAAAAGCATAAAATGAAGAAGAAAAAAAGAAAAAGAAAAAAAGAGGCCAGGAGATTGTTCAGCTGGGAGAGCATACATTTTACCTAAATGCTTGAGGACCTGAAGTCGAGTCCCTGGCTCCCACGTGGGAGCATCATGCAAAGAGGGAGTTTCCTGAGTACTGTGGTATCTCTCTCTCCGTATCTCTCACCCACTCAGCTCATTTGGGAAGATATCTGCTTTGTCATGCACATGACTCAGGTTTCCCATTGCACTGGCAACAGCTTTGGTGCTGTGCTAACTTTCCTTTTCTTCCTCTAAAAACACAATGAAGTCTGTGCAGCAGGGGTTGGGTGGTGGTGCACCTGGTTGAGCGGATACACTACAGTGCAAAAGGACACAAGTTCCAGCTCCTGGTTCCCACCTGCAGGGGAAAAACTTTATAAGTGGTGAAGCAGTGTTGCAAGTATCTCTCTGTCTCTCCCTCTCTATCACTCCCTTCCCTCTCAATTTCTGGCTGTCCCTATCCAATAAAAAAATAAAAAATAAAAATAAAGAAAAAAATGTCTGCAGCAGAAACAACGAAAAGAGTCCATGGGGAGTGATGGAGTTCTGCAGGTGTAAAATCTTAGCAAAGCCTTGGTAGCCAAATAAAGGTATTGAAGAAACATAGTAACAAAAATCATAGTAGCACAGAACACAGTTTCAAGAACATGCAAATGCAAAATAATATCTAAGTGATAGTCAAATAAAAACAAAAGGATAGTAAAAAGAAAGAGAGGAAGGAAGGAAGGAAGGAAGGAAGGAAGGAAGGAAGGAAGGAAGGAAAAAAAAGGCAGGGGTAGGTAGCATAATGGTTCTGCAGAGCGTCTGATGCCTGAGGCTCCAAGGCCCCAGATTCAATCTCCTGCACCACCATAAACCAGAGCTGATCAGAGCTCTGGTTAAAAAAAATAAAAAATAAAAAATAAAAAAAGCCTAGAAATATATCCTATGAGAAAGAAGGAGCAAAAATATTTAAACATGGGATGGAGCAAACATTTCAAGAGAATGGAAAGAATGCATCTCTTTGCTACACTGCCTTATGTGGTTCTTCTCAGGCTAAAAATTAGTTAACCCCAATTGAGACATTAAGGAAAGATTATTTACAAAGTTTAATGGTTACTGACACCATGGAAGTTCAGATATGCCATCACAGATCTTTGGGCCAGGCAGTAATTTCTAAGAAAGACACTTTGACATGTAATGCAGTCAGAAGTAACTTCCAGATTATTGTGTAATCTACATAGACAAAAGTATGAGGGACTTCAGAAACTGAGGGAAAAATCACCAGTTATAATTACTACTGTGCCAGTAATATTATACATGAGGAACTAAATTAGAGACCAACTAACAGGCAGGGATAGATAGCATAATGATTCGCAAAGAGACGCTCATGCTCTGAAGTCCCAGGTTCAGTCCCTCTCACACCACCATAAATCAAAGCTGATCAGTACTCTGGTAAGAAAAAGAAGGAAGGAAGAAAGAAATAACAAGAAAGAGAGAGAGAGAAAGAAAGAGAGAGAGAGAGAGAGAGAAAGGAAGGAAAGAAGGGACAGAGAACAACTACTAGAAGTGAGTATGTACAAAGTTCTATAGCTGTTTACTGCTACTATCATCACTATTGTTTAGATAGAGACAGAGACAAAGTAAAAGAGACCAAAGAAGCAAAGTTTCCCTCAATATGGTGGATGCTGGGATTGCACCTGGGCCGCACACATGGTAAAGCAGCATATTATCCAAGTGAGCTGTTTCGCTGGTTTTACAGAAATCTCTCTTGTAAAAAACAAACAAACAAATGAGACTGATTTATTAACATGCGTGAGAGAACCAGATCATCAGACTGGTATATATGATGCTGGCAACTGAATTCAGGACCTCATACTTGAAAGTTGAATGCCTTATCTATCCCAGGCCACAGTTATATAATTATCTTAAACTCTTTCAGATACTACTAAGAAATTAAAAAGCATGTTTTCAACTATAAAATGAGATGAAATTAGCTATCTTTAGTCATTTTTAAAAATTTATTTAGTTATTGGATAGAAATACCCAAAAATTGAGACAGAGACACCCGCAGCACTGCTTCACCACTTGTAAAGCTTTTCCTCTGCAGGTGGGAACTGGGGGCTTGAGCCTGGGGCCTTATGCGTTGTAACAAGTGCTCAATCAAGTGTGCCACTATATCTTTAATTTTTTTTTTTATTGCAGGGGATTAATGGTTTACAGTTGACAGTAAAATACAGCAGTTTGTACATGTGTAATATTTCTCAGTTTTCCACATAGCAATCTAACTCCCTCTAGGTCTTCCTCTGCCATCATATTCCAGGACCTGAACCCTCCTCCCACCCACTACCACAGAGACTTTTACTTTGTTGTAATACACTATGTTATCTGCACTCTTTAAGGTCTATTCTAATGCTGTGACATTAAAAAAGCACCAATTCTTAATATCAAAATACATACGAAAATGTCAGTCTCATAAACAAACGCTTTCTTTGACTCACCTGTATTCACTTGCCTTATTAACTGTATCTTCAGAAGAATCAGATCCTAAAAAATTTTCCCAAATAACAAATCAGTAAAAATATTTTTATTGAGCTTTAAATTCAAGTAAGGGTACTTTTTAAAAAAGTTTTTATTTATTTATTAATGAGAAAGATAGGAGAGAGTGTCGGAGAGGGTTCCTGAGTTCCAGAGTAAAAGAAAGAGTGCTTGCGCCGCCGCAAAGAGACAGCAGAGTTCTGTTTGGTGATTAGTTTGTCTTAGTTTGTGAATCGTTGTTCCTGAATAAAGAAATACAGCTTCCCTGCCCAGCCGTTGTCTCCGCGTCTCTGTTCACCACCGTGAAGCTAGCCGGCCCGGCAAGAGCCCCGGAAATTTTAACAACAAATGGCGCCCAACGTGGGGCTGACCTGCGCATCTCTCAGATAAGTAAAGACAATTTGGCTACCTATGCACGATGGCCTTCTCTTCTGCTTGTGAAGAGATCTCCAAAGGCCTCTGCTCTTTCTTCACGAGACTGTTTTGCTGTTTCTGGAACATTTATCTCTGGACCACTCTGTGGTTTCCACTCGCTAGAGCGAACTCAGAACAGCCAGCGGGAAGAGCCAGCGGGCGGGAGGCAAGGCGCGGAGCTGCTGTTTCCACCTGGTCAAACAGCCAGCCAGCCGGCTGCGCCCAGACAACCCCGCGCACCGCGCCAGCAACCCCGCAGCCCCGCAGCCCGCAGGAGGCCTACGCCACCATGCAAGAGCCCAATGCCAGCACGCTAGAGCCCGATGCCAACATGCTGGAGCCCGATGCCAACATGCTGGAGCCTGAGGCCAACATGCTGGAGCCCGATGCCAACATGCTGGAGCCTGAGGCCAGCCCACAGGAGCCGGCTCTCCACCGTGTGGTGCAGGGCACTGGACGCGTGATCCCTCCACGCTGCTCGGCCACTGCGAACAGGGCAGCAGACATGGCAGGGCCATGGGGCAGGGCCGCGGCGTTCTATCATGGCCGCCACCCCTGGGCACCTAGGCTCACGACTTCTACAAAGATGGCCTGCCTGCTCTCTTTCTATGAATTCTGGAACCATCCCGGGCCTCCCGGACCCCCGGGCTCCCTGCCGAAACTGGGCACACGAGATCTCCAGCCGCCGGTCCGGTCTGAAGGCAGACAAGCTGGAGTACGCAGAGATTCGTGCAGAGATCGCAACCTGCAATTCCTAGAAGTGGAGCTACACGGGAAGCCACCTCCGGATGGTGAAACCCCCCCCCCAACAACTAAGACAGTACAGATTTAAATTCGTGTTTAAAATGACATGTCTTCGTAACAAAGGTTTCTCTCCTTGTGTATTAATGACCATGTTTATGTGTATGTTTAAAGTTCGGTAAACAGTAGCTTTAAGGCTAAATTCTTACTAGTCAAAGTTAAATAAAAAAGGTTTTCAATATAATTCTCATAAAGATAAAAATTAACTTACATTTAAAGTCTGAGGTAAAAATTAGTTAACAATCAATATATTTCAACTAAGTTGGTCTAAACAAAAGGTTAAATAGACTTGTTGATATGTAAAACACTACCTTCTCTATTAGAAATGGTAGATCGCACAATGGCTATGCTAATTATTCTCATGCCTGAGGTTTCCTCTCCGGCCCACACCTAGGGTGTGTCTCCATCTTGAATGGGTGTAACAAAAGGTTAAAAGACGTTGTTGATATGTAAAAGTCTCAAATTCCTTCTCTATTAGAAATGTTAGATCGTGCAGTAGATATGCTAATAACAAGTTTTGTTTCATAGTAAGTAAGTTGCAGCCAGCTGCCTTTGGGACCCTAGGCCGTTCCCCGCCCCCATGCAAATGCCCGTCGAGGCAAGTAGCCCCCCAGAGGCAAGAAATGTTTTTTTTTTCAGATATGGCCCCCTCAGGCCTTCCCTTGGCAACATGCTGGTTTTGGTTATATATGTTTCTGTTCACCCCACACCCTTGATACTATAGTCAATTAGTTAAAAAGAAAAGGGGGAATTGTCGTATGCTTTACATTGGCTTGTTCTAGCCCTCCCCCTCCAAGAGAATTGGATGAGTCCTGTTAATTTCGCGGGCCTGCTTGGCCCCGCCCCAAGGGACCCTGGGAGAGGGTTCCGGAGTCCGAGAGTTCCTGAGTTCCCCAGTGACAGAGTTCCTGAGTTCCGGAGTTCGAGAGTGCGAGGGTGCGAGAGTTTCTGAGTTCGAGAGTAAGGGAGAGGGTTCCTGAGTTCCAGAGTAAAAGAAAGAGTGCTTGCGCCGCCGCAAAGAGACAGCAGAGTTCTGTTTGGTGATTAGTTTGTCTTAGTTTGTGAATCGTTGTTCCTGAATAAAGAAATATAGCTTCCCTGCCCAGCCGTTGTCTCCGCGTCTCTGTTCACCACCGTGAAGCTAGCCGGCCCGGCAAGAGCCCCGGAAATTTTAACAACAAGAGAGAGAGAGAGAGAGAGAGAGAACCAGACATCACTCTGGTACATGTGCTGCCGGGGATTGAACTCAGGACCTCATGCTTGAGAGTCTAGTGCCTTAGCCACTGTGCCACCTCCGGGACCACATAAGGGTACTTTTTGTAAAACAGATACTTATTCAAGAAATATTTATGAACACCTGCTAATTTGTAGGCACAATGACACCACATACTTAAAACCAGACATTTTTCCTTTGGCTCTTTAAAAAGTAAGTCATTGGGAGTCAGGCGGTAGCACAGTGGGTTAAGCGCAGGTGGCGCAAGGCGCAAGGACCGGCATATGGATTCCGGTTCGAGCCCCTGGCTCCCCACCTGCAGGGGAGTCGCTTCACAGGCTTCTCTGTCTCTGTCTTCCCCTCCTCTCTCCATTTCTGCCTATCCAACAACAACGACATCAATAATAACTACAACAATAAAACAACAAGGACAACAAAAGGGAATAAATAAATAAATATTTTTTAAAAAGTAAGTCATTATTTAATGAAAACCCATAAATCTAAGGGAATGATTTTCACTTCCCTAAGTTCTCTATTGTATGTATATATTATGACCAAAGTTTTTAGTAAAGCTGTAATTATTCTAAAATTAGGAAATCTAAGACTTACCCAGTTCAATGTAGACTGACTTATTCTGAGCTGGAACTTGCTGCTTTGTCCTCAGAGATCTCACAATTCCAAGGTTAGAGAGTTGGACACTAAGACTGGATTCCTGCTAAGCAATATAACAAAGAATGATCAGCTAACTGTCGGACTGTTCAAGATTTTTGTTTTATTTTAATCTTGAAAAGAAACTTGAAGTCATGGACAAAACAAATAAGTCACAATCAAAATCTCAAATCTGATGCTTGGAGAGGTGAGCAGTGGTGCACCCAGTAGAGTGCTAGTCACCAGGTGTAAGGGCCTAGTTCAAGTCCCCCGGTCATTGTGCATAGTAAAGTTTGTACTCTACAAGGTGAGCTAACTCCTCATCCCCTCTTATTTTAATGGAAGCATCATGGACGACCCCAGATGGGTAAGCTCCACAGTGTCTTTCCTCTCTTTTCCTTTCTTTCTTGTTCTCTGTCTGGGGCAGGGTAGAGGTAGTTTGGCAGGAAGAGTGGAATCACACATTATATGAGGTTCTAGCTGGGAAATAAAAAAATAATCACCAAGTTAAAAGGCAGCCCTGGCTATGTTATCATTTTCAATAAGCATCAAAATAGATAAGACTAAAGCAGCAGGAAATGGGCCTATTCGGTCTCCCTTGCCCACACTAGGGACAAAGACCTTTGTCAGTCTCTAACTCTTGCTCATTAGCACAGCCAACCCTTTGATTTATCATCTAATATATAGGTATATATATTTCTTTTAAAACAATCCACAAGCATTTAGCACATTTGCTAGCTTATAATGTTAAAAAACAAACAAACAAACAAAACAAAAAAAAACAGATGCTGACAGAATATATGAGAATGGCCTTACCAAGGTAGGATGCTCAGATTCACTTTGTCTAAGTCTCTTGGCCCGGTTCCGATAGCCCATACTTTGGATGATAGAAACTTCTTCCTTTACATGCTCAGGAGAGTTATTTTCCTTTTTTGAAAAGTTGTAATTATTTGCAACTGTGAATTACAAGAGAAAACATTATTTTTGTAGTTAGTAAATAATGTACTACAGGGGCCAGGTAGTGGCACAACTGGTTAAGCACACGTTACTGGGGGCTGGGCAATGATGCACTGGGTTAAGCACACACAGTACGTAGCCCAAGGACCAGTTCAAGGATCCCAGTTTGAGCCCCCGGCTCCCCACCCGCAGGCAGGTCACTTCACAAGTGGTAAAACAGGTCCGCAGGTGTCTTTCTTTTCCCCCTCTCTATCTTCCACTCCACTCTCAATTTCTCTCTGTCTTAAGGGGCCCAGACTATTATATGGGGGAAGCAGAGCGTCTTCAACAAATGGTGTTGGAAACAATGGGTTGAAACATGCAGAAGAATGAAACTGAATCACTGTATTTCACCAAATACAAAAGTAAATTCCAAGTGGATCAAGGACTTGGATGTTAGACCACAAACTATCAAATACTTAGAGGAAAATATTTGCAGAACTCTTTTCCGCATAAATTTTAAAGACATCTTCAATGAAACGAATCCAATTACAAGGAAGACTAAGGCAAGTATAAACCTATGGGACTACATCAAATTAAAAAGCTTCTTCACAGCAAAAGAAACCACTACCCAAATCAAGAGACCCCTCACAGAATGGGAGAAGATCTTTACATGTCATACATCAGATAAGAGTTTAATAACCAACATATATAAAGAGCTTGCCAGACTCAACAACAAGACAACAAATAACCCCATCCAAAAATGGGGTGAGTACTTGGACAGAATATTCACCACAGAAGAGATCCAAAAGGCTGAGAAACACATGAAAAAATGCTCCAAGTCTCTGATTGTCAGAGAAATGCAAATCAAGACAACAATGAGATATCACTTCACTCCTGTGAGAATGTCACACATCAGAAAAGGTAACAGCAGCAAATGCTGGAGAGGGTGTGGGGTCAAAGGAACCCTCCTGCACTGCTGGTGGGAATGTCAATTGGTCCAACCTCTGTGGAGAACAGTCTGGAGAACTCTCAGAAGGCTAGAAATGGACCTACCCTATGACCCTGCAATTCCCCTCCTGGGGATATATCCTAAGGAACCCAACACATCCATCCAAAAAGATCTGTGTACACATATGTTCTTGGCAGCACAATTTGTAATAGCCAAAACCTGGAAGCAACCCAGGTGTCCAACAACAGATGAGTGGCTGAGCAAGTTGTGGTATATATACACAATAGAATACTACTCAGCTGTAAAAAATGGTGACTTCACCGTTTTCAGCCGATCTTGGATGGACCTTGAAAAAATCATGTTGAGTGAAATAAGTCAGAAACAGAAGGATGAATACGGGATGATCTCACTCTCAGGCCGAAGTTGAAAAACAAGATTAGAAAAGAAAACACAAGTCGAACCTGAAATGGAATTGGAGTATTACACCAAAGTAAAAGACTCTGGGGTGGGTGGGGAGAATACAGGTCCATGAAAAATGATGAATGAAATAGTGGGGGTTGTAATGTTAAATGGGAATCTGGGGAATGTTATGCATGTAAAAAAAAAAAAAAGAAGTAGACACGCAAAGCAGAAATTGACTGAGTTTGGAGTATGGCTCCAAAGTAAGAAAGCAGAAGTATACTAGAGTTTGCAGTGAATACCTCCCTAATACTTCCTCTCCACTTTTCCAAGCTTTGGGTCCATGATTGCTCAACAATTTGTTTGGCTTTGTATGTTAACTCTCTTTTCAGTCACCAGGTTCCAGGTGTCATCAGGATGCCGGCCAGACTTCCCTGGATTGAAGACCCCACCAATATATCCTGGAACTCAGCTTCCCCAGAGACCCACCCTACTAGGGAAAGAGAGAGGCAGACTGGGAGTATGGACCGACCAGTCAACGCCCATGTTCAGCGGGGAAGCAATTACAGAAGCCAGACCTTCTACCTTCTGCAACCCACAATGACCCTGGGTCCATGCTCCCAGAGGGATAGAGAATGGGAAAGCTATCGAGGGAGGGGGTGGGAAATGGAGATTGGGCGGTGGGAATTGTGTGGAGTTGTACCCCTCCTACCCTATGGTTTTGTTAATTAATCCTTTCTTAAATAAAAAAAATAAATAAATAAATAAAAGAAATAAAAAAAAAATTTCTCTCTGTCTTATCCAACAACAGCAATAGCAGCAGCAACAACAATGGGGAAAAAATGGCTGCCAGGCGCAGTGGATTCATAGTGCAGGCACTGAGCCCCAGTGATACCCCTGGAGGCACAAAAACAAAAACAATCACACATATTACCAAGCACAAGGACCTGGGTTCAAGCCCTTGCTCTCCACTTGCAGGGGATCCACTTCATGAGTGGTGAAAGAGGTCTACAGGTATCTTATCTCTCTCTCAAAGATTTTATTTATTTATGAGAAAAGACAGGAGGAGAGAGAGAGAGAAAGAACCAGACATCACTCTGGTACATGTGCTGCTGGCAATTGAACTTGGAACCTCATGCTTGAGAGTCTATCCACTGGGCCACCTGGACCACTTTTCTCCCTTTCTCTATCTTCCCATCCTCTCTAAATTTATCTCTATCTTATCTAATAAAAATTAGACAGTGTGGATTCTTAGTGCTGGCACTGAGCCTTAGCAATAACCCTGCTGGCAAAAAAAAAAAAAAGATTAATTGTAATTAAAGAACCATAGAAATTCAATGTATGCTCTTTGCTGTATCAAAACAACCTATTGAGGTAATCTAGAATTAAAAAAAAATAATAAGTTTAATTTCTAGGAAACAAAAACAAAGAACATTGAAGTTAAATCATTTTTCCCATTATCAACACTAACAAATCTTTACTTTTTCTTTAAAAATTTCTTTATCAGACAGATACAGACAGGAAGATATGAGAGACCAAAACACAACTCCGTACTGGCTTATGGTGGTGCTGAGGACTGAACCTGGGACTACAGAGCCTCAGACATGAATTTTCTTTTTTTTGTATAATCATTATGCTGTATCTCCTCAGCCCACAAATTTTCTATTAATACCACATTTCATTGAATCTAAGATACCAAAAACATAAGATGGAACATTATTTTCTTTTAAAACTTTATTTTTATTTATTTTCCCCTTTGTTGCCCCCCCTTTTTTTATTGTTGCTGTAGTTATTGATGTCATCGTTATTAGATAGGACGAGAGAAATGCAGAAAAAAGGAGAAGACAGAGAGGGGGAGAGAAAGCCACCTGTAGACCTGCTTCACCACCTGTGAAGGGAACCCCGGGATCCTTATGCCAGTCCTTGTGCTTTGCACCACGAGCGCTTACCCCACTGGGCTATCGCCCAAATCCCCGGAACATTATTTTCTATATCACTAAGAAAGTAAACACACGAAATAAAAACAATGAAGACAATGAAGGGCAGGTCATAGGGTAGGATGTGTCCCCCTGTACAAGCCACTCGGATTCAAGTCCTGGAACTACAACAGATGTGCTATGGTACTGGAGGATGCTTTAGAGCTGTACCATCTCTGCCTCTCTGTCTCTAGCTATAGAAAAAAGGCCTAGGAGTGGGAGTTGGGCAGTAGTGCAGCGGGTTAAGTGCAAAGCACAAGGACTGGTGAAAGGATGCCGGTTCCAGCACCCATCTCATTTGTAGGGGAGTCGCTTCACAAGCAGTGAAGCAGGTCTGGAGGTGTCTTTCTCTCCCCCTCTCTGTCTTCCCCTCCTCTCTCCATTTCTCTCTGTCCTATCCAACAACGAGTACATCAATAGCTACCACAATAAAACAACAAGGGCAACAAAAGGGAATAAATAAATAAATATTTTTTAAAAAATGCAAGGTCTGACGGAAGGATCTCGGTTCCAGCCCCCGGCTCCCCACCTGTAGGAGTCGCTTCACAGGCGGTGAAGCAGGTCTGCAGGTGTCTATCTTTCGCTCCCCCTCTGTCTTTCCCTCCTCTCTCCATTTCTCTCGGTCCTATCCAACAATGATGACAACAACAATAATAACTACAACAATAAAACAAGGGCAACAAAAGGGAATAAATAAATATTAAAAATAAAAACAGACTAGGTAGTGATGAAATCACACATGCATTCAAGGTCTTAGTTTTACAAAGTAAGTAAAATAAAATAATTTCTGCCACACCAAACCAAGATGTGAGACCACTGGAAATCATTTTAAAAAGAAATACAGATTCTCATAGAAAAATAACTACAAGTGGCCCAGGAAGTGGCACAGTGGATAAAGCATGGATTCCTAAGTATGAGAGCCCAAACTCAATCCTTCCTAGTACAGGTGCCAGAATGGCACTCTATGTCTCTTTCTTGCTCCACCTTTAACATTATTTAAAACAAAAAAACAAAAAACTTAAACTTTAAAAATATATATGCATTTTAATGAGAAAGAGATCAGACCACAATTCAATTCTGGCTTATGGTGGTGCTGGTGACTGAGCCTCAGGCATGTAAGTCATTTCCATACCATTATGCTATCTGTATAGCCCATATTACTTTTTTTTTTTTTAAAACCAGAGCACTACTAGCTCTGCCTTATGGTGGCACAGGGGATTAAATCTGGGACTTTGGAGCCTCAGGCATGAGTGTCTCTTTGCATAACCATTATGTTATCTACCCCTGCCCCATATTAATTTTTTAAAAGAAAATAATTGTGCAGGTATGATGAGTTTAGAAAAAAAGACTTAAGTTCTTAACACTTGCATCTACTGTGCTATCTCCTGGGTTGCATATATGCTGAGGTTTAATGATAGATTATTTGAGTATCTGGGGCTGTGCAACACTTACACTGCAATCCTGTGTCAAGTTCAAAAGCACGAATGATTTTCAGCAGCTCTTGAACAAGTTGACTAAATCTTGTGCTTTCTTGTAAGCTTCTGAAATTTAATTAAGACATATACTTAGCGACTGATTATCAAACTTTTTAAGAATGCTAGAAAAGATATATAAACAAAGTTAGATGCAGCAACAGAAAAACCATATTAAAAACTGAGTTATAAGAGACATTACACTATAATCAAACCATCATCAGCATCAGAATAACTATGCAATGTTTTTTATTTTTCTTTGCTATTCTGATAGCACAACTATTTGAAATAATAGTACTCTCAATCCATAATAATAGATATAAATACACTGTATAAAGAACTCACTATTTTTTTTTTTTAGATTTAATTTATTTATTAATGAGAAAGATAGGCGGAGAGATAGAAAGAACTAGACATCACGCTGGTATGTGTGCTGCCGGGGGATTGAACTCAGGACCTCATGCTTGAGAGTCCAATGCTTTATCCACTGCGCCACCTCCCGGACCACAAGAACTTAATTTTTTTTTTTTTTTTTTGCCTTCAGGGTTATTGCTGGGGCTTGGTGCCTGCACTGCGAATCCACTGCTCCTGGAGACTTTTTTTTCCCATCTTGTCGCCCTTGTTGTATTTATTGTTATTGCTGTCATCCCTGTTGCTGTTGTTGGATAGGACAGAGAGAAATGGGGAGAGAGACAGATACCCCCGCAGACCTGCTTATGAAGCGACCCCCCACCCCACAGGTGGGGAGCTGGGGGCTCCAACCAGGATCCTCATCCAGTCCTTGAGGTTCGCGCCGTGTGTTCTTATCCCCTAGTGCTACTGCTTGGCCCTCTATTAACATTTTAAACCGCACCCATTCAATATTCCACTTCAAGCTCAAGTATTTCTGTTAAGTAATGGTTACCTTATTTCAAAGATACAGAAGGGTGACAATGTCTAAAGAGAGATTTTTATTTATGAAAGCTGTTGTACAGAGACTAGCAAAATAGCTCACTTGGATAGAGTGCTGCTTCGCTATATGCATGATCCAGATTCAAGCCCAACCCCCACCACGTTGAAGAAAACTTCAATTCTGTGGTCTCTCTCTCCTTCCTCCCCCGCCTCACTCCACTGCCTGTCTTTGTTTAAAATTTAAAAATGGTTAATAGTATAATATAAATCATTTATTCATTCCTTTAAATATGTGAGAGTCTACTATATAACAAACATTGAAAAAACAGTGACTGACACAAAGTCAGTACCCTAAAAGGATTCACATCCTGGCAAGAGGTATGTATTATACAATATACATTGTGTCTGAGACAAAGAAAAAACAAGTATAAATAAAACTTCCTTCATTACAAAAGAAAATAAAAGCAGGATCAGGAGATAATGGGGGCACTGCAGTACAATCCGAACTTTTGGTAAATTTGCAAGTTCTTGCATCATTAAGAAAAATTAAAAAAAAAAAAAAAAAGGCAATGGAGGTGTGCTGGGCATACCTGGCTAAGTGCACACAGTAGAAAGCCTACGGACCCGTGCAAGGATCCAGGTTTGAGCCCTATGCGTCCCACCTATAGGAAGGACACTTCACAAGAGGTGAAGTAGGTCTGCAAGTATCTATCTTTATTTCTCCCCCTCCCTTCTCAATTTCTCTCTGTTTCATCAAATGAAAGAGGAAAAACTGGCTGCTGGGAATGGTGGATTCACAATGCTTGCACCAGCCCCAGTCCCAGGCATACTCCAGCAATAACCCTGGAGACAGGGGAAAAAAAAAAAAAAGCAATGGGCTGGCTTGAAGGAGGCTTATCTGGTAGAGCACACATTTAACAACAAGAGAAAATCCAGGTCTGAGCTCCTGGCCTGGGAGCCATCGAGCATCTCAGGCTCCAAGCTCCAGAGAAAACTGACAAGAAAAAAAAAGTAAAAGGTGATGAGTGGCTGGTTAGTGGTGTACCTGGTAGAGGACACATATTACCATGAGGTAGGCCCTAGGTTCAAGTCCTTACCTGCAAAGGGAAACCTTCACAAGTGGTAAAACAGTAATGCAGGTATCTCTCCCCACTTCCCCCGTCCCTCTCAATTTGTCTCTATCAAAAAGGGGAAAAAAAAAGGAAAAGAAATTAAAAAAAAAAAAATTTATATTTATTTTCCCTTTTGTTGCCCTTATTTTTCATTGTTATTGTAGTTATTGTTGTTGATGTCGTCGTTGTTGGATAGGACAGAGAGGAATGTAGAGAGGAGAGGAAGACAGAGAAGGGGAGAGAAAGATAAGACACCTGCAGACCTGCTTCACCACCTGTGAAGCGACTCCCCTGCAGGTGGGGAGCCGGGGGCTCGAATGTCAGTCCTTGCGCTTTGCACCACCTGTGCTTAACACGATGTGCTACTGCCCGACTCCCAGGAAAAAAATTAATGGCCATCAAGAGCGGTAGATTTATCATGCTGGCACTGAACCCCAGTTGTAACCCCAGTGGCAATTTAAGTGCTATCTCTAGCATCATATGTGCCACAATGATGGTCTGGTTATCTCTCCTGTTAATAAATACATTTAAAAAAGAAAGAAAGGAAGGGAGGAAGAAAGAAGGGAGGTAGGTAGGGAGGGAAGGGAGAGAGAGAGAAAGATAGATATTAAGAGGGAAAAAAAAAGGCAAACATACCATACCATACAACTTTCAGGAAATCATTTTAGAAATAATTTAGTTGGGGGCAGGGGTAGATAGCATAATGGCAAAGAGACGCTCACGCCTGAGGCTCCAAAGTCCCATGTTCAATCCCCTGCACCACCATAAGCCAGAGCTGAGCAGTGCTCTGATAAAAATTAAAAAATAAAATAAAATGAAATGAAAAATAAAGAAATAATTTAGTTGGGACCAGGTGGTGGCACACCAGGTGGAGCCCAAACACAGTGTGCAAGGAACAGGGTTCAAACCCTGTTTTCTATCTACAGGGGAGAAGCTTACTGGTGTCTGCCTCTGAATATCTGTCACTATTCAAAATAAATAAATAAATAAATAAATAATATTTAAGGAAAAAAAAACTTGTTTTTAAAAATGAATAAATGAACGTCCAGCTAAATACCCAACTGAACATATTTCTACTGGGGGCCCAGGTGGTGGCACACTTAGTTGAGTGTACATGTTACCGTGTACAAGGACCCAGGTTCAAGTCCACATGCAGGGGGGGAAGCTTCACCACTTGTGAAGCAGTACTGCAAGTGTCGCTCTTTTTCTCTTCCTCTCTGTCTCCCCCTCTCAAGTTCTTTCTGTTTTATTCAATTAAAAAAAAGGAAAAAAGTTTTTTTTCTACCGATGAGTAGTTTGATAGGAACACCAGCAAAGTTAAGGAGTTTCTTTTTCCTGCTGCTGCTGCTTAGCTCCCATAGAAACTTAAATCACATACCTTCTGGTGATATCATTCTTACACAAAGGACACTGTGAAAGCCCTTTTTTCTGGTTGATAAGTTTCAGTATGCAAAATCTATAAGTTGGGAAGAGTAAAAAGAACAAATTCTGTTATTTATTTATTTATTTTTGTAAAGAGAACATTAAAAAGGCAAATAGCCATGAAAAGATAATCTCACAACTGCCCTTACAAGCTACTCTAAAGGTAATGGAAGGTGAATTACAACCATTGGTTTTAATTGTTTTTAGATGCTGCATAAGCAGAAAGTGAAACTACATAAGCAATGATCTATGAAAACCGAACTTATATGCATATAGCTTACTATTATGGTCAAATAAAATATATTAAAAAGTTATTATGGCATGTTTAATAACAGTTTGACAACTATTCATGCTGCATAGCCAGACATAATGGTAAATAGCTCAAGTAAAATAATTATAATTAGGCTAAAAACTCAGCATCTCACTGCTTAGCTATAGTCAAGATAGTGTGGCAGGCCAGGGAAATAGCTCAACAGGTAGAGCACAAAACCTAAACTCAAGGCTTCAATTCAACTTCTAGTGGCATAGGAACCAGAAGGGTATTCTAGTTTTCTTCTCTCTCATGTAAAGCTCTACTTCATAAGAAATAAAGTTAGATTCTGATCTCACATAATAAGGACAAATCAACTCAAAACAGAATTAAATATAAGAACTAAAATCACAAATCTTTGTGACCTTGGGTTAAGCAATGATTTTTTTCTTAAATAAATACCAAAAGCATAAACAACCAAAGGAAAATAAAAAGTGCTTACATTGCACTACATCAAACTCAAACATTTTTCATGTTAAAGGGGCCAGGAAGCAGATAGGTTATCAAATACAATGCTCATTTTACTATGCAAAGACTCAGGTCTAAGTAAGCACATTGTGAAAAAAAAGTCACTACGCTAAGTCAGTAAGAAAATGTAAAAAGTTACAGAGATGCCACTTAACACCCACTAGAATGACTAAAAACAAACAGAAAAACAACCCTGATAGTATTAGAGAAAATGTAGAGAAATAGAAATATTTATTCAGGGAGTCGGGCGGTGGCGCAGTGGGTTAAGCGCACGTGGCGCAAAGCGCAGGGACCGGCGTAAGGATCCCGGTTCGAGCCCCCGGCTCCCCACCTGCAGGGGCGTCGCTTCACGGGCGGTGAAGCAGGTCTGCAGGTGTCTATCTTTCTCTCCCCTCTCTCTCTGTCTTCCCCTCCTCTCTCCATTTCTCTCTGTCCTATCCAACAACAAAGCAACATCAACAATAGCAATAATAACCGCAACGAGGCTGCAACAACTAGGGCAACAAAAAGGGGGAAAAATGGCCTCCAGGAGCGGTGGATTCATGGTGCAGGCACCAAGCCCAGCAATAACCCTGGAGGAAAAAAAAAAAAAAGAAATATTTATTCATATGGGTTGAAATGCAAAATGAGGGCAGAGAAATAGCATAATGATCATACGAAGAGACTATCATGCTTGAGGCTCTAAAGTCCCAGGTTCAATTCCCATATCACCATAAGCCAGAACTGCACGATGCTCTGGTCAATTAAAAAAAAAAAAAGTATCTACTTTGAAAACAATTTAGGAGTCCCTCAGAAGAATGGGAGAGAATAAGAAAGAATTCAGAGTAAGTGGCAGCCAGCTGGCTGACTTGTACTCAAAGGAAATTCAACCAAAGAAAGCATGTTTCCTTCAACTACAGCCAGCCTTCATTATCCTTAACACAGAAGCTCTTCACATATTTTAGATTATAGAAACATCTTAAGAATCTGGAGAGAAAAAAAAATCATGGCCTATCTTCCTAGAAAAGCACGTGCCAATTAACAGTTTTCAAAAACAATTGAATTTATAATTAAATACAATTTTAGAAAATTTATGAAAATCATTCATGAATCACAAATGAAGAACTCTTGAATTAAAAAGATTCCTGAGAAGATACATCAGAAATTTAAATTGTTGTTTCCAGGATAAGAAGGGAGAGGCAAGAACTGTGATATGGCAGGGAAATATACTATATTCTCATTTTATACTAGGAGAAAGCATTACCATGAGCATGCTTGCTTTTTCAATAAAAAGAAATAAATAAATTCTTCCATCAAGAATCAGACATTTTCATATCACAAGGCAGGGTCCTTAAATATACAAATATATCTTGACTCATCAGTAGGATGCATCTCAGTCTAAATATAAATTGATCAGTTCCTTTTTCGCTTCACAGGAACTATGAATCAGCAAACACTAAAGCTCAGAACAAGCAGAAACAAACAGAAAGAAGAACTAAGAAGGGTGAAGCATGGTTTACTTATTTCACAATTGCTTGCAATCTGCTTTCACCCATAGACACAAAAAAACAGCTGTTCAAAGTGATTTTATTTCCACTAGATAAATATACATCAAAATGTTAATAGCAACTATAGCTACGATCAATTTACAATAACTTACTTTTTTAAATATTTTATTTATTTATTCATAAGAAAGATAGGAGAGAGAAAGAGCCAGGTATCATTCTGGTACATGTACTGCTGGGGACTGAACTCAGGACCACATGCTTGAGAATCCAATGCTTTATCCACTGCGCCACCTCCTGGACCACTACAATAACTTTCTCTGTGCTCTGTGAGACAGAGTGAGATGAAGTTGAATTTTTTTTTTTACATAATTTAAAATGTTTCTATAAAATTAATTGTTTTCCTGTGTTATGAAGGACAAGCATAGAAGCTAATGATGAGTCATATAAAACATTCAAAATTACCTGCAAAATATGTGGTCACATCTTGTAGAAACAGGCTCTTTGATCAACTCCAAACTAGAATCAGAAAAGAGAACACAAATATTTTACTTAAAAAAGTAAGTAAAAAAAAAAAAAAAAAAAAGGAGGAGGAAAAGTGGGGGAGTGGGTGGGTGGTGGCAAACCCAGTCAAGCATAAGAACCAGCTCAAGGATCCGGATTCAAACCCCTGCTACCAACTTACAGGGGGTATGCTTGATGTGATATAGTTCGAGCCCCCGGCTCCCCACCTGCAGGGGAGTCACTTAACAAGTGGTGAAGCAGGTCTGCAGGTGTCTTTCTCTCCCCCTCTGTCTTCCCGTCCTCTCTCCATTTCTCTCTGTCCTATCCAACAACAACGACATCAATAACAACAATAATGATAACAACGTTAAGGGGAAAAAAATGGCCTCTAGGAGCAGTGGATTCCTAGCCCCATCAATAACCCTGGAGGCAAAAAAAAAAAGAATAAAGCTGGGTTGGGGAAGCAGCATAAAGGTTATGCAAAAAGATTTTCATGGACTGGGAGTATGGACCGACCAGTCAACGCCCATGTTCAGCGAGGAAGCAATTACAGAAGCAAGACCTTCTACCTTCTGCAACCCACAATGACCCTGGGTCCATGCTCCCAGAGGGATAGAGAATGGGAAAGCTATCGGGGGAGGGGGTGGGATATGGAGATTGGGCGGTGGGAATTGTGTGGAGTTGTACCCCTCCTACCCTATGGTTTTGTTAATTAATCCTTTCTTTAATAAAAAAAAAAAAAGAAAAAAAAAAAAACACCTGAGACTTGTACTTGGGCCTGTTTTTAATTCAAACTCATCCTACCTGTGTGATAGGAAAAAAAAAAAAAAAAAAAAAAAGATTTTCATGCCTGAGGCTCTAAAGGTACCAGATTTAATCCCCAGCAGTACCATAAGCCAGAGCTGAAAAGTACTCTGATCTCTCTGTATATATTTCTGTGTCTCTCTCATTTAAATAAATGAATAAATATTCAAAAAAGAATAAAGCAGAGTGCAGCCAGGGAGGTATCTCAGCAGTAGTGCATAGGATTTATATGTGTGGGGCCTGGGGTTTGATCCTGAGCACTGCATATATAAGAGCTATGTTCTGGTCTCTCTTCTTACACAAAATCTTTTAAAAAGAATATAGCAAAAAAAAAAAAAAAGAATATAGCAGAGCAAGAGGACAGTGGTGGTAGGAAATGTATACAGATGTTTTTAAAAACACACATGATAGTGTACAAGGACACGGGTTCAAGTCCTTGGTCCCCACCTGCAGGGGGGAGGGGGGAAGCTTCACGAGTGAAGCAAGGCTGCAGGTGTCTATCTTTCTCCCTCCCCATTTTCTCTATCAGTATCCAATAATAAATAATTTTTAAAAATGAACTGTCAATAAAATCAGCCTAAAACATCACATTTCCATGGACTATGTTGAGTCAAATTGAAACCTCCCCTCATGTATGTAGTGTATAAAATCTCTACACCAGAATTCAATCTTTATAAAATTTATTTATCACATGTGAGTTTCTATGAGATAGACAAGATAGCACTACTGTAGTACATGCAGAGGGAACCTTAGGCAAGCAAGTTTAGTGTTCTACCAGATAAGCAGAGTGAGGACAAGGTGGTGTACCTGGTAAAGCACACACGTTACAGCGTGTAATGACCCAGGTTCAAGTCCCTGGTCCCAACTGAAGAGGGGTAACTTCACTAGCAGTAAAATTTGTTAAGTGTTCCAGGTATCTCTCTCCTTTTTTTTTTTTTTTTCTCCATTCCCTCTCAATTTCTCTCTTTCTCTATCCAAAAGGGGTTGGGAGAAGCAACGTGAAGACTAGTCCCAGGTTCAAGTACCTTCTGAGCCTGAGTCCTCAGTTTGATTCTTTAATAAACTCACCTTGAAAATCTAGGTATATTCTGGTGTTTGGGGGGTGGGGTGGAGTAGGGTTATTGGTTTGTTTCAATTAATAGAGGTGACATTTGAGGACATCTGAATGTGGAGAAGCAAACACTGCAATAATATGGAGAAGAAAAGCCTAGCTGAGGGAGCAGAAAAGATAGTTTCTGAGCAGGACCATTCCTGGTACTTTTGAAGGCTAGCTGCTAGGGTGAAATGATCAAGGAGGAAGCTTGTAGATGAAGGGCTCAAAGATAAGAGTTAGGAACCAGAGAAGGTAGTCAGTAACCAATAAGAGCAGAGTGTATATGGAGTGTTATGTCTTCATTCCAACAGAGACAGAACATGAGGAACTCCACAGAACTGGAGTTTCTTCTGGTTCCACAGCATCTCCCTTCCATACTACACGTATGGGCGGGTACACAACTCACACAGTGAACCACCTCGCCAGTCTGAAACTGAATTTTAGAGAAGTTCTGACAGGGAATCAAAAAACAGGTAAAACTGCATGTGACAGGAATGTGCTACTTTAAAAAAAATATTTATTTATTTCTTGGATAGATATAGTCAGAAATAGAGAAGGAAGGGGGAGATAAGAGAGGAAGAAAGACACCTGCAGCACTGCTTCACCATTTGCAAAGCTCTCCCCCCTGTAGGTGGGGACTAGGGGCTTGAACCTGGGTCCTTGCACATTGTAATATGTGCGCTTAACCAGGTGTGTCACCACCCAACCCCAGTAATGTGCTACTTTTTCCCCCAACATTTAATTTTTCAGAAAAGGACAAGAAAGTCTAGAAGACAAGAGCCTTCTTGTGAAGATTTTGGTAACACAACTCTTTTAGTCATGGGGTTTCTGATCAGTACAGAGCAACAAAATAGTACTAGAAAAGTTCAGAAGGCCTGGCAGTTCCCCCCCCTTTTTTTGCCTCCAGGGTTATTGCTAACGTTGTTGTTGTTGTTGTTGTTGTAATTATTGTTGTTATTGCTGCCATTGTTGTTGGACAGGGCAGAGAGAAATGGAGAGAGGAGGGGAAGACAGAGAGGGGGAAACAAAGATAGACACCTGCAGACCTGCTTCACGCTTGTGAAGCGACTCCCCTGCAGGTGGGGAGCTGGGGGCTTGAACCAGGTCCTTGAGCTTAACCCGCTGCGCTACTGACTCCCCCCCCCCCCCGCCCTTTCTCTCTCTCTTTTAAAATCAGAGTTACCTCAGGCCAAGCACTATAAATAACCTCAGTCTCTGTCATCTACTAGTCTCTTTAAACTACTGTGAAAATATTAAATGCTATTTGGGAAACTCTTCACAACCTGAGATGATGTATTATTATTGGTACCAAATATGATTTTGCTCAAAAATTTTATTTATTTTATGAAAGAGAAAAGACACCAGAGCACTGCTCAGCTTTGGCATATATTGCACTGGAGACAGAACCTAGGACTTTAGGCATACAAGTCCTCTGTTCTACCACTGAAAATCTCTGTAGCATCCAAATGTGAGTAAAAATAAATAAATAAATAAATAAATAAATAAATAAATATGGGGGCCGGGCAGTAGCAAGTGCACATGGCGCAAAGCACAAGGATCAGCATGCACAAGGATTCCGGTTCAAGCCCCCGGTCCCCCACCTGCAGGGGTGTCACTTCACAAGCAGTGAAGCAGATCTGCAGGTATCTATCTTATTCTCTCCCCTTCTGTCTTCCCCTCCTCTCTGTCTTATCCATCAACAATAACAATAAACAACAAGGGCAACAAAAGTGAATAACCTCCAGGAGCAGAGTGAATTTGTAGTGCAGGCACAGAGCCCCAGCAATGACCCCGGAGACAACAACAACAACAACAACAACAACAAAATAAAGACATGGGGGTGGGACTATCATAGTAATTAAGCAAAGAGACTCTTGTGCCTGAGGCTCCAAAGTCCCAGGATCAGTCCCCAGTACCACCATAAGCCAGGTCTGAGCAGTGCTCTGGTAAAAACAACAATAACAATAAAAACAGAAATGACAGAAAAAAAGCATTCTGAATAAATTATTCTGACCTCTAAATTTAAAAAACAACAAAAAACAATGGCAGGCAGAGGTAGATAACATAAAGGTTATGCAAAGGGATTCTCATGCCTGAGGTTCCAAAGTCCCAGGTTCAATTCCCCGCCCCCACCCACCACAAGCCAGAGCTGAGCACTCTGGTAAAAAAAACAAACAAAAACAATAGGCAGGGAGATGCTCAGCAGGTAGAGTGCAGGACTTGCATGCAGTCCTAGATTGTCTCTCCCCTTCTTATATAAAATAAATAATCCAGCACATGGTGCGAAGCGCAAGGACCGGAGTAATAATCCTGGTTCAAGCCCCCAGCTCCCCACCTGCCGGGGAGTCGCTTCACAAGCGGTGAAGCAGGTCTGCTGGTGTCTATCTTTCTCCCCCGCTGTCTTCCCCTCCTCTCTCGATTTCTCTGTTCTATCCAAAGACAGCAGCAACAACAATAATAATAATAGCCACAACAATGGTGGAACAAGGGCAACAAAAGGGGAAAAAATGGTCTCCAGGAGCAGTGGATTGGTGGTGCAGGCACCGAACCCCGGCAATAACCCTTGGGGCAAAATAAATAAATAAATAAATAATCCAGCAATAATATATATTATAATGAAGAAAGCTAACTCAGTAAAGAGACTTTGACTTAGTTACAAACCACTATTCCTGAAATAAAACTAAATATCAAAGAAATTCTCAGTGAAAGAGAAATTGGATTTAGCTATGATACCAGATAGCTTTCATTCTCACTACTGATGCAATTCTGAAATAATTATATTTCAGTATGGCAATTATAAGCTGAGCTATACAAACATACTGTAAACACATACTTTGAACAGATGAAAACTCCAATATGTAAAAAGGTGATGACTGCTGGAGAAAAAGCTTGAAGAGGGAATGGGAATGAAAATTTTTTTTTTCAGATTCATTCATGAGAGTGGGTAGAAGGAAACAGGGAGGGAAAGCAAGGAGAGAGGGAAAGGGAGAACCATAGTATCACTTTGGCACATGTGATGCCAAGAATCGAACTCAAGATATTATTCTTGAGAATACAATGCTTCATCCAGTGCACCACCTACTGGGTCACTGAAAAAAAATTAATTACCTATTTATTTACTGAATAGAGAGAACAAGAAAGTCAAAGCAATAAAGATAGAGAGACAGCTGCAATACTGCTTCACCACATGCAAAGGTTTCCTCCTGCAGGTGGGGACTGGGGGCTTGGACGCAGGCCCTTGCATGTGCGCTCAACCAGGTGCGCCACCACTTGGCCCTGAAAAAAATTTTTTTATATGGCCTTTCTTGTAGGTTCTGAGAGTAAATGTTCACTGTAAGAGACTAAGAGTCAGGCCAGGAAGTAATTCACTCAGCACAGCACACACCTTACCATCAGTGAGGCCCTGTATCCCAGCCCACGAACATGGAAGAAAACACCATGGGGAGGGGGGGATATGGGGGGAGGGTTGAGTGACGCGGAGGTGTCTTTTCTGTGCATCACTTAAAAAAAAAAAACAACAGGGGGACCAGGCACAATTGGTTGAATGTACACATTATTATGTACAAGGACCTGGGTTCAAGTCCCCAATTCAGGGAGAAGCTTCACAAGTAGTGAAGCAACGCTGCAGGTCCTTCTCTCTCTCTCTTACCACAGCACTGCTCGGCTTTAGCTAATGGTGGTGCAAGAGGATTGAACCTGGGACACTGGAGCCTCAGACATATGCCTCTTTGCATAAACATTATGTTATCTACCTACTACTCAGGTGTCTCTTTTTCTTTAAATATTTATTTATTCCCTTTTGTTGTCCTTGTTGTTTTATTGTAGTTATTATTGTTGTTATTGATGTCTTCATTGTTGGATAGGACAGAGAGAAATGGAGAGGAGGAGAAGACAGAGAAGGGGAGAGAAAGATAGACACCTGCAGATCTGCTTCACTGCTTGTGAAGTGACTCCCCTACAGGTGGGGAGCTGGGAGCTTGAACCGGAATCCTTAGGCTGTTCCTTGCACTTTATGCCATGTGCGCTTAACCCGCTGCGCTACCGCCCGACTCCCAGGTGTCTCTTTTTTCTATCCTTCTTTATCTCCCTTTCCCCTCTCAATTTCTCTCTGTTCTATCAGGTAAATAAATAAATATTATTATTAAAAAGTCAGCCCGGAAGGTTGCTTAGTAGTATGGGTGCTAAGTTTATTCCCACCACATTAAAAATATAAAGGGGGAAAGTATAAAAGGTACCAGCTCTCTCTCTCTCTCTCTCTCTCTCTCTCTATATATATATATATATATATATATATATATATATATATATTTTTTTTTTTTTTTTTTTGCTTCCAGAGTTATTGCTGGGGCTCAGTGCCTGCACCATGAATCCACTGCTCCTGGAGGCCACTTTTTCCTCCCCTGCTGCCTTTGTTGTTGTGGTTATCATTGTTGTTACTGATGTCATTATTATTGGATAGGACAGAGAGAAATGGAGAGATGAGGGGAACACAGAGCGGGTCAGAAAGATAAACACCTGCAGACCTGCTTCACCACTTGTGAAGTGACCCTCTGCAGGTGGAGAGCTGGAGGCTTGAACCGGGATCCTTGTGCTGGTCCTTCTGCTTTGCACCATGTGCGCTTAACCTGCTGTGCCACTGCCCAACCCCCATATTTAATTTTTTTAAAGAGAGGGGGACTAGAACAATGCTCTGACCATAAGTGGTGGCAGGTATTGAAGTGGGGCCTCAGGTTTGGAAAAGTACACACTACAGGCTGGCCCACCTCCCCAGCAGCTCAGCTTTTTAATTGATGGTTTAATTTGCTAGAATAAGAAAGAACATTACATTTTTATGACTGAGTCACTTGGAAATGCAAAATAAATGAACCCAAATGCAACATTATTGAGGACTTTGATCACTCTTTGTAATTAGGAGTAAGTTTTGTGCTTTTTCAAAAGCAATTGTCTTCCACACTGTCATTTCCTGCTTCTCTGGCTTCTGATATTTCATAAATTAGGTTGTAAATCTCATTTAGCTCTTGTTTTTGTTTAGTTGAAATGTTGAGGGGTAAGGAATGGTTAGTTATGTCTTATATCTCTCTGAAAACACAATTTGCATTTTCTTTAATCTTATTTTACTCCAAGTACGAAAAATACCTTTCATGAAACAGAAAGGGAAATTTACTTAACTTTGTTCTTCTTTACTGAGAGTAAGGCACAGTAGATTCAACTTTTCCCACTGTTGGTTTGTTTTTCTCCCCAGATAGAAAGACAGAGACAGAGCTAGACAGACAGAGAAGAAGACACGCCAAGGACACGCCAAGGGGCCAAGGACGCAACACAGTGGCTAGAACATTGGACCCCCAAACATGAGTGGTGCTTTGATTTGCTCTCCCTCTTTCTCTTGTGTTAATACATAAGTCAGTCTTTATGAAAAGAGAGAAACACAGCACAACACTGAAACTTCCTTCAGTGTGGTGGAAGCTGGGCTCAAACCCGGGTCACGCATATGCAGAGCAAGTACACTACCCAAATGAGCTACCTTGCTCACCTTCTATTTGTTCTTTAAATGTTACCCACCACTAGCCATTACCGTATTAAAAATCACTGACCTATCAAAGAACCAATTTGGGCTACTTTATTTTTAGATACAGAGGAGAGAAAGACAAAAAGACCACAGTGTCCAAGTTTTCTTCAATGCAGTTAGGGTCAGGGTTCAATTTGGTTATTATCTTTAATGCTTTCAACAAATGTAGCTACATGGTGTTCTAACTAATGAAAACACGGAAGTAAACAAAACCAATACAGAGGTTTGGCGTGACCCCAAAGATGATGCAGTGGGTAAAGTGTTAGGCTCTCACACATGAGGTCCTGAGTTCAATTCCCTAGCATTGCACATGCCAGAATGACACTGTTTTTTGTCCTGTTTCTTCTCCTTCTCCTTCTTCTTCTCTATCTATCTATCTCTCTCTCTCTCTCTCTCTTTCTCTCTGATTAACAAATAAACAGATTAAGGGGTCAGGTGGTGGTGCACCTGGTTGAGTGCACGTTACAATGCGCAAGGACCCATGTTCGAGCCCCCAGTCCTCACCTACACAGGGGAAATCTTCATGAGTAGTGAAGCTGTGTCGCAGGTGTTTGTTTCTCTCCCTATCTTCCCCCTTCCCTCTCAATTTCTGGCTGTCTCTATCCAATAAATAAAGATAATAAAAAATAAATTAAAAAAACACATAGCTTGTGATGTTTAAAACAAATAATTAACAAAAAAAATAAACAAAAACCCACCAGAGATGCATTAATTAGCAGTGTTTGCTCTGTGCGTATGAGGCTGACATAGATTCCTAGCAATCCCTTCTGCTACCCAAAAGAAATTAAAATCTTGGGAGTTGGGTGGTAGCGCAGTTAAGCGCAGGTGGCACAAAGCGCAGGACTGGCATAAGGATCCTAGTTCGAGCCCCTGGCTCCCCGCCTGCAGGGAAGTTGCTTCACAATTGGTAAAGCAGGTCTGCAGGTGTCGATCTTCCTCTCTCCCCATCTTCCCCTCCTCTCTCCATTTCTCTCTGTCCTATCCAACAATGACGACATCAGTAACAACAACAATAAAACAAGGGCAACAAAAGGGAATAAATATTTAAGAAAATAAAACCCTTACTTTGGAGTTTATATTTTGTGAATTATAAAATAAACATATATTATACAGGATGGCAGATATAAGTAAGAGTTATGGAGACAGCATAATGTTTATGCAAAAGACTTCATGCCTGAGGCTTTAAAGTTCCAGGTTCAGGCTCCAGCACCACCATATGCCAGAGATGAGCAGTGCTTTGGTAAATTATATATATAATATACACATATTTTATATATATATATTTATTGGATAGAGACAGCCAGAAATCAAGAGGGAAGTGATATAGTGGGAGATAGACAGAGAGACACTGGCAGCACTGCTTCACCACTTGCAAAACTTTCCCCCTGAAGGTGGGGACAGGGATGGGATGGGGCCTCGAACCTGGATCCTTACACGTGCACTCAACCAGATGCACCACCACCTGGTCCCGTAAATAAATGTTTTTAAGTTATGGGGAAAAATAAACTGGAAATGAAGACAAGGAGTGTGCTAGAAGTGGGGGTACTGTCATCTTTTTTTTTTTTTTTTTTAGTATTTATCTTATGTGGTCTGGGATGTGGTGTAGTGACTAGTTTTAGACTTCTAAAATATGAGTTCTTGAGTTTGATCCTTGGCATCACATGTGCCAAAGTGAAGTTCTGGCTCTTTTAGTCCTTAAAAAATAAAAGCTTTTTAAAAATTTTATTTATTACATTTGAGAGAGCTTCACTTCAGACAGAGAGAAAGAAATCACAACACCGGGAGTCAGGTGGTAGTGCAGTAGGTTAAGCGCACATGGCACAAAGCGCAAGGATTGGCAGAAGGAGTCCCTGGCTCCCCACCTGCAGGGGAGTCGCTTCACAGGCAGTGAAGCAGGTCTGCAGGTGTCTATCTTTCTCTCCCCTTCTCTGTCTTCCCTTCCTCTTTCCATTTGTCTCTGTCCTATCCAAGAATGCTGACATCAACAACAACAATAACTACAACAACAACAACAAAAAATCCAGTTTAAAAAAAAAAAGAAATCACACCACCACTCAGGTACATGCAGTACTGAAGATCAAACCAAACCAGAAAATTCAGGTTTAGTAGTTCAATACTCTCCATGTTGAGCTATTTCCCCAGCTGTGCTATCCTCTTTCTATTCTTTCTTTCTCATTTTCTCCTCCTCCTTCTCTTCCCTCCTCCCCCTCCTTCTTTTAATAGAGACCTTACCTAAGTGTCAAAAGTCACTGACTGTGGCCCCAGAGGTGGTATAATGGATAGTGCTGGACTTGAAAACATGTGGTTCTCATGCTTTCAAGTCCTGATGCATCAACAAATAATTAGAACGCTAAAAGAGATTTATGGGGGACCAGATGGCAGTGTACCTGTTTAAGTACACATAATACAATGTGCAAGGACTCGGGTTCAAGCCCCTGTTCCCCATCTGTAGAGGGGAAAGCTTTACAAGCTGTTGTATGCTTTACATTGGGTTCTAGTTCTCCCCCGCCAAGAGAATTGGATCAGTCCAGTTAAATTTCGCGGGCCCGCTTGGCCCCGCCCCGAGGAACCCCGCCAGAGTTCCTGAGTTCCAGAGTTCAAGAGTAAGAGAGAGTGCTTGTGCCGCCGCAAAGAGACAGCAGAGTTCTGTTTGGTGATTAGTTTGTCTTAGCTTCCCTGCCCAGCCGTTGTCTCCGCGTCTCTGTTACCCGCAGTGAAGCTAGCCCGCCCGGCCAGAGCCTTCCGAATTTTAACAACAAATGGCGCCCACGTGGACCTGACCTGCACATCTCTCAGATAAGTAAAGACAATTTGGCTACCTATGCACTATGGCCTTCTCTTCTGCCTGTGAAGAGATCTCCAAAGGCCTCTGCTCTTTCTTCACGAGACTGTTTTGCTGTTTCTGGAACATTTATCTCTTGACCACTCTGTGGTTTCCACTCGCTCGGGTGAACTCAGAACAGCCAGCGGGAAGAGCCAGCAGGCGGGAGGGCGAGGCGCGGAGCTGCCGTTTCCACCTGGTCAAACAGCCAGCCAGCCGGCTGCGCCCAGACAACCCCGCGCACCACGCCCGCAGCCCGCAGGAGGCTGACGCCAACATGCTGGAGCCCGATGCCAACACGCTAGAGCCCGATGCCACCACGCAAGAGCCTGAGGCCAGCCCACAGGAGCCGGCTCTCCACCGAGTGGCGCAGGGCACTGGACGTGTGATCCCTCCACACTGCTTGGCCACTGCGAACAGGGCAGCAGATATGTCAGGGCTATGGGGCAGGGCCGCGGCAGCCTATCATGGCCGCCACCCCTGGGCACCTAGGCCCACGCCTTCTACAAAACTGGCCCGCCTGCCCTCTTGCTATGAATTCTGGAACGATCCCAGGCTTCCAGGACCCCCGGGCTCCCTGCCGAAACTGGGCACACGAGATTTCCAGCTGCCGGTCCGGTCTGAAGGCAGACAAGCTGGAGTACGCAGAGATTTGTGCAGAGAACACCTCCAGATGGGTGAACCCCCCCCAACAACTAAGACAGTACAGATTTAAATTCGTGTTTAAAATGACATGTCTTCATAACAAAGGTTTCTCTCCTTGTGTATTAATGACCATGTTTATGTATATGTTTAAAGTTTGGTAAACAGTAACTTTAAGGCTAAATTCTTACTAGTCAAAGTTAAATGAAAAAGGTTTTCAATGTAATTCTCATAAAGATAAAATTAACTTACATTTAAAGTCTAAGGTAAAAATTAGTTAACAAGCAATATATTTTAACTAAGTTGGTCTAAACAAAAGGTTAAATAGACTTGTTGATATGTAAAACTCTCCATTACCTTCTCTATTAGAAATGGTAGATCGCACAATGGCTATGCTAATTATTCTCATGCCTGAGGTTTCCTTTCCTGCCCACAACTAGGGTGTGTCTCCATCTTGAATGGGTGTAACAAAAGGTTAAAAGACGTTGTTGATATGTAAAAGTCTCAAATTCCTTCTCTATTAAAAATATGCTAATAACAAGTTTTGTTTCATAGTAAGTAAGTTGCAGCCAGCTGTCTTTGGGACTCTAGGCTGTTCCCCGCCCCCATGCAAATGCCCGTCGAAGAAAGTACGCCCCCCAGAGGCAAGAAATGTTTTTTTTAAGCTGATAAAGTTTAGCCCACAGAGGCAGATATGGCCCCCTCAGGCCTTCCCTTACAGCACACTGGTTCTTGTTACTTGCTTGCATGTTTCTCCATGTTTGTGCCAGTTTCTTTTTATAAAAATGCCTGTACGATATAGGTTTCTGTTCACCCCACACCCTTGATACTATAGCCATTTAGTTAAAAGAAAAGGGGGAATTGTTGTATGCTTTACATTGGGTTCTAGTTCTCCCCCACCGAGAGAATTAGATCAGTCCAGTTAATTTCGCGGGCCTGCTTGGCCCCGCCCCGAAGGAACCCCGCCAGAGTTCCTGAGTTCCAGAGTTCAAGAGTAAGAGTGCTTGTGCCGCCGCAAAGAGACAGCAGAGTTCTGTTTGGTGATTAGTTTGTCTTAGTTTATGAATCGTTGTTCCTGAATAAAGAAATACAGCTTCCCTGCCCAGCCGTTGTCGCCGCGTCTCTGTTACCCGCCGTGAAGCTAGCCCGCCCGGCCAGAGTCTTCCAAATTTTAACAACAACAAGCGGTCGAGTAATGCTGTAGGTGTCTCTCTCCCTCTTTCTCGCCCTTCCCTTTCAATTTCTCTTTGTCCTATCAAATTAAGTAAGGTTAAAAAAATTCTGTATTTTCACCTTATGTGAATTAACCTCAATCAGAAAAATTTGAAAATTCTAGTTGCCTCTATATTTTGCAGATAAGGAGAAACAAAAGCTCACTGAAATAGTCAGAGAAACTTGCTTAAAATCTTTAAAGAATACCAGTTTCTTATATTTATATATGATTGGGGGTTAGAAAACAGTTCATCAGATAAAGCTCATACTCTATTATACCTGAGAACCCTAATTAGAGCTTCTGGCAGCAAACGCTAGAAGAAGAGGAGCTTCTGGCCACCACATGTGAATATCTGTGCAGAGGAGATTCACAAGAGGTTGAATAGAGATGTGGTAGCTCTCTTTTTCTAACTCTCTAAAAAAAGTCTGGGGGGGGGGGAAGGTGGGAGTAAATAGCATAATGGCTCAGAAGTCTCAGGTTCAAACCCGCCTCCCACAAGTCAGAGCTGAGCAGTGCTCTGGTAAATAATAATAAAAAATTTAAAAAGTCTGCCAGATGTAGAATTTTTGCAGGCACATAACTCTAGCAGAGAAAAAATTATGTGTGGTGGTCTGGGAGGTAGTGCAGTGGATAAAACACTAGACTCTCAAGCATGAGGTCCTAAATTCAGTCCCCAGCAGCATATGTATCAGAGTGATGTCTGGTTCTTTCTCTCGCTCTCTCTCTCCTCCCATCTTTCTCATTAATACATAGATAGAAAGAGGGAAGATAAAAGGAAGGGTAATAGAAACACAACAGAATAGAATAACAAAGAGTAGAGAAAAACAAACACCTTTGGAGAGAGGAAGCTTCATAAGCAGTGAAACAGTGCTTGTGCATAGTGCCCCCTCTCTATCTCCCTTTCCCTCTCCACTCAGACTCAACCCAGACAAAATAATTTGTTGAAAAAAGTAAAAAATAACAATATAGATAGAAAGTCAACCCATATCTGCAACATAGGAAGAACTACTGCAGTTTCCAATGAAGGAGATGGGGACACAGAACTCTGGTGGTGGGAACATTATGGAACTATTCCTCAATTTTCTTATAACTTTATAAATCAATATGAAATCACTGATTAAAAAGTATATACTTAAAAAAAAAAAAAAGAAGTTATTCTGGACAGCTAAACCCAAGATGGTGACATTTAGGCCTGTGAGATGGTATATATTTCCTAGAGAAAGTGGGGGGTTGGGGATGCCAAAGCATGACTGTCATCCATGTTATTCTGTTTTGGTTCTTGTTGCTGTCCATGGTGCCCCCTTATGCCAGGGATACAATCCTGTATCTAACCCATGAACAACGTGCACTTTACTTACACATATATATTCATATATACATAGATAGATAATTTTAAAAAATTTATTTTATCTTCCCTATTATTATAATCATATCATGGTTCCTTTGATTATTTTGTTGCAAGTCTAACTTTGCATCAGAAGTTAATACTGTTAGTCATAATGTCCTCTGTATTTAAAGACTGTGTCTTTTATCTTGATTTTGTCACTCTGTGGGAACTTTAAGCATACAAAAAGTAGTGTTGGGTGGGGGTAGATAGCATAATGGTTATGCAAAGAGACTCTCATGCCAGAGACTCCAAAGTCTCAGGTTTAATCCCGTGCACCACGAGTCAGGGCTGAGCAGTGCTCGGGTGTTTCTCTCTCTGCATCTCTCTCAAAAATAAAATATTTAAAAAAAAAGAAGAAAAAGAAGAAAAGGGAGTCAGGTGGTAGCACAGCGGGTTAAGTGCCCGTGGCGCAAAGTGCAAGGACTGGCATAAGGATCCTGGTTCAAGCCGCCGGCTCCCCAACTGTAGGGGAGTCACCTCACAGGCCATGGGGCAGATCTACAGGTGTCTATCTTTCTCTTCTCCTGTCTTCCCCTCCTCTCTCCATTTCTCTCTGTCCTATCCAACAACAACATCAGTAACAACAATAACTACAGTAACAATGAAAAACAACAGGGGCAACAAAAGGGAAAATAAATAAAATGAATACATATAAAAATTTTTTAAAAAAGAAACTGGGGGTATGTACTGACCTGTCAACAGCCATGTCCAGCAGAGAAGCAATTACATAAACTAGTACCTTCCACCTTCTGCACCCCATAGAGAATTTTGGTCCATACTCCCAGATGGGATAATGAATAGGGAAGCTTCCAACAGAGGTGATGGGATGTGGAACTCTGGTGGTGGAAACTGTACTCCTCTTATCCTGCAATCTTGTCAATCATTATTAAATCACTTATAAATAAAATATAAAATAAAATATGCAGTGCTAGTATCATTCAGAGGTTCAATACTCTACTAACTCATAGACACCCAACATTGATGAATTTATTTAGCTATCATTAACTATATTCATTTCAAGCAATCAAGCTGGTTGTAGAGCTAGATGAAAAACTCAAACTGGGGGGTGGGAGACGGGAGGATGACCACAGCATAATAATACAAAAGGACTATAGCAACTAAAACAATAAAATATCTAGGAGTAAACCTAACCAAAGAAGTGAAAGACTTGTATACTGAAAATTATGAGTCACTACTCAAGGAAATTGAAAAAGACACAAAGAAATGGAAAGACATTCCATGTTCATGGGTTGGAAGAATTAACATCATCAAAATGAATATACTACCCAGAGCCATCTACAAATTTAATGCTATCCCCATCAAGATCCCAAGCACATTTTTTAGGAGAATAGAAAAAATGCTACAAATGTTTATCTGGAATCAGAAAAGACCTAGAATTGCCAAAACAATCTTGAGAAAAAAGAACAGAACTGGAGGCATCACACTCCCAGATCTCAAATTGTATTATACGGCCATTGTCATCAAAACTGCTTGGTACAGGAACATGAATAGACACACTGACCAATGGAATAGAACTGAGAGCCCAGAAGTGAGCCCCCACACATATGGACATGTAATCTTTGACAAAGGGGCCCAGACTATTCAATGGGGAAAGCAGAGTCTCTTCAACAAATGGTGTTGGAAACAATGGGTTGAAACATGCAGAAGAACGAAACCGAACCACTGTATTTCACCAAATACAAAAGTAAATTCCAAGTGGATCAAGGACTTCGATGTTAGACCAGAAACTATCAGATACTTAGAAGAAAATATTGGCAGAACTCTTTTCCACATACATTTTAAAGACATCTTCAATGAAACGAATCCAATTACAAAGAAGACTAAGGCAAGTATAAACCTATGGGACTACATCAAATTAAAAAGCTTCTTCACAGCAAAAGAAACCACTACCGGGAGTCAGGCTGTAGCGCAGTGGGTTAAGCGCAGGTGGCGCAAAGCACAAGGACCGGCATAAGGATCCCCGTTCGAACCCCGGCTCCCCACCTGCAGGGGAGTCGCTTCACAGGCGGTGAAGCAGGTCTGCAGGTGTCTATCTTTCTCTCCTCCTCTCTGACTTCCCCTCCTCTCTCCATTTCTCTCTGTCCTATCCAACAATGACGACAACAACAATAATAACTATAACAATAAAACAACAAGGGCAACAAAAGGGAATAAATAAATAAAATAAATATTAAAAAAAAAAAAAAACCACTACCCACACCAAGAGACCCCTCACAGAATGGGAGAAGATCTTTACATGCCATACATCAGATAAGAGTTTAATAACCAACAAATATAAAGAGCCTGCCAAACTCAACAAGACAACAAATGACCCCATCCAAAAATGGGGGGAAGACTTGGACAGCATATTCACCACAGAAGAGATCCAAAAGGCTGAGAAACACATGAAGAAATGCTCCAAGTCTCTGACTGTCAGAGAAATGCAAATCAAGACAACAGTGAGATACCACTTCACTCCTGTGAGAATGTCACACATCAGAAAAGGTAACAGCAGCAAATGCTGGAGAGGGTGTGGGGTCAAAGGAACCCTCCTGCACTGCTGGTGGGGATGTCAATTGGTCCAACCTCTGTGGAAAACAGTCTGGAGAACTCTCAGAAGGCTAGAAATGGACCTACCCTATGAGCCTGCAATTCCTCTCCTGGGGATATAGCCTAAGGAACCCAACACATCCATCCAAAAAGATCTGTGTACACATATGTTCTTGGCAGCACAATATGTAATAGCCAAAACCTGGAAGCAACCCAGGTGTCCAACAACAGATGAGTGGCTGAGCAAGCTGTGGTATATATACACAATGGAATACTACTCAGCTGTTAAAAAGGGTGACTTCACCGTTTTCAGCTGATCTTGGTTGCATTGGATCGACCTTCTCGTGGTGCATCCCGTGAGTACCCATTCATTGGGGAAACTGATGATCCTTCCTAGCCGACTGAATCCACATGGATCCCAGTCACTTTCAAAGCCAGCAACAAGCAGCTCCTGACAGGTTTGCTGTTGACTGGCTATGGAAGAAGGGCAAACGCTAGAAGAAGAAGAAGCTGATCTTGGATGAACCTTGAAAAAATCATGTTGAGTGAAATAAGTCAGAAACAGAAGGATGAATATGGGATGATCTCACTCTCACGCCAAAGTTGAAAAACAAGATCAGAAAAGAAAACAGAAGTAAAACCTGAAATGGAATTGGCATATCTCACCAAAGTAAAAGACTGGGGTGGGGGGGAGAATACAGGTCCAAGAAGGATTCAGAGGACCTAGTGGGGGTTGTATTGTTATATGGGAATCTGGGGAATGTTATGCATGTACAAACTATTGTACTTACTGTTGAATGTAAAATATTAATTCCCCAATAAAAAAAATCCATGATAATTAAAAAAAAAAAAAGAAAAACTAAAACTGGGGGGTGTGGGAGGGGAGGGTGACCACAGCATAATGATAATACAAAAGGACTTTCATGTTATCTGAGCCTCCAAAGTCCCAGGTTCAATCCCCTACACCACCACCAGGCAGAGTTGAGCAGTACTCTGATCTCTTTGTTTCTTTCTCTCTATTAAAACAAATATATGTTTAAAAAAAAAAAAAAATGCTGTGGTTCGGGAGGTGGCGCAGTGGGTGAAGCATTGGATTCTAAACCATGAGGTCCTGAGTTCAATCCCCGACATCACAAGTGCCACAGTGATGTCTGGTTCTTTCTTCTCTCTGCCTTTCTCGTGAATAAATAAATAAATTCTTTAAAAAAAAAAAAAAAGAAAAAGCTAAAAGTAATTCAAACTAGATTCCTGTCCTAATGTAGAATCAGTCAAAACACTCCACCGGGATCCTCATGCCAGTTCTTGCACTTTACACCATGTGCGCTTAACCTGCTGCGCTACCACCTGGCCCCCCACCAATTTTTTTTCTTTTCTGATAGAGATAAGAGTTAAGTAGCGAGAGGGGTCAGGTGGTGGTACACCTGGTTAAGCGCATACATTACAGTGCACAAAACCTGAATTCAAGCCCCTGGTCCCCACTTGCAGGGGAAAAGCTTCTCAAGTGGTCAAACACTGCTTCAGGTATCTCTGTCTCTCTCCCACTCTATCTCCCTCTCCCTTCTCAATGTCTCTATCTAATAATAAACAAATATATAAAAAATAGAGAGAGGGTTAAGCGCAGGTGGCGCAAAGCACAAGGGCCGGCAATAAGGATCCAGGTTCGAACCCCGGCTCCCCACCTGCAGGGGAGTCGCTTCACAGGCGGTGAAGCAGGTCTGCAGGTGTCTATCTTTCTCTCCTCCTCTCTGTCTTCCCCTCCCTCTCTCCATTTCTCTCTGTCCTATCCAACAACGACAACAACAATAATAACTACAACAATAAAACAACAAGGGCAACAAAAGGAAATAAATAAATAAAATTTAAAAAAAAATACTTAAAAAAAAATAGAGACAGACAGACAGACAGACACCAGCAGCATTGCTCTGAACTCATAAAGCTTTCGCCCTGTAGGTGGGGACCATGACCTTGAAGATAGGTCCTTGGACCACCATCTGGCTATTTCAACATTTTTATTTTATTTATTATAATCTTTTTACTTTTTTTTTTAACCAGAGCACCTATCAGATCTGGTTTATGGTGATTGAACCTGGAACTTTGGAGCCTCAGGCATGAGAGTCTGTTTGCATAAACATTATGTTACTACCCTCACCCTATTTTAAAAATTTTAACCAAAGCACTGCTCAATTCTGGCTTAAGGTAGCCGCTCAGAGCCTCACACATGAAAGATTTTTTTTTGCATAACTATATGCAAACCTCCCAGCACAATTTATTTCCTTTAGTATAATGAGTTCAAGGTCTACCCATCTTTCTGAAAATAGCAACATTTCATTCTTTTTTATGGTTATTATGTTTTTTAAATCACTTTTCCTATATTTGTATTTTCATGTTTAATTTTTTTAAAGACTCATTATTTATTCATTAATGAGAAAGAGAACCAGAGCATCACTCTGGCACATTTAATGCCAGGCCTCAATGCTTTATCACATATGCCACCTCCCAGGCTATTTGGTGACTCCCCCACCCCCTAAAACACTCTGACTTATGGTGGTGCAGGCATGAAAGACTATTTGCAGGCTACAAAATTAACATTCAAAAGTCAGTGGCATTCCTCTATGCAAACACTAGTTAGAAGAAATTGAAATCCAGAAATCAATTCCTTTTACTATAGCAACAAAAACAATAAAATATCTAGGAGTAAACCTAACCAAAGAAGTGAAAGACTTGTATACTGAAAATTATGAGTCACTACTCAAAGAAATTGAAAAAGACACAAAGAAGTGGAAAGACATTCCATGTTCATGGGTTGGAAGAATTAACATCATCAAAATGAATATATTACCCAGAGCCATCTACAAATTTAATGCTATCCCCATCAAGATCCCAAGCACATTTTTTAGGAGAATAGAAAAAATGCTACAAATGTTTATTTGGAACCAGAAAAGACCTAGAATTGCCAAAACAATCTTGAGAAAAAAGAACAGAACTGGAGGCATCACACTCCCAGATCTCAAACTGTATTATAGGGCCATTGTCATCAAAACTGCTTGGTACTGGAACATGAATAGACACACTGACCAGTGGAATAGAATTGAGAGCCCAGAAATGAGGCCCCACACCTATGGACATCTAATCTTTGACAAAGGGGCCCAGACTATTCAATGAGGAAAGCAGAGTCTCTTCAACAAATGGTGTTGGAAACAATAGGTTGAAACATGCAGAAGAATGAAACTGAATCACTGTATTTCACCAAATACAAAAGTAAATTCCAAGTGGATCAAGGACTTGGATGTTAGACCACAAACTATCAAATACTAAGAGGAAAATATTGGCAGAACTCTTTTCTGCATACATTTTAAAGACATTTTCAATGAAACGAATCCAATTACAAAGAAGACTAAGGCAAGTATAAACCTACGGGACTACATCAAATTAAAAAGCTTCTTCACAGCAAAAGAAACCACTACCCAAACCAAGAGACCCCTCACAGAATGGGAGAAGATCTTTACATGTCATACATCAGACAAGAGTTTAATAACCAACATATATAAAGAGCTTGCCAGACTCAACAACAAGACAACAAATAACCCCATCCAAAAATGGGGGGAGGACTTGGACAGAATATTCACCACAGAAGAGATCCAAAAGGCTGAGAAACACATGAAAAAATGCTCCAAGTCTCTGATTGTCAGAGAAATGCAAATCAAGACAACAATGAGATATCACTTCACTCCTGTGAGAATGTCACACATCAGAAAAGGTAACAGCAGCAAATGCTGGAGAGGGTGTGGGGTCAAAGGAACCCTCCTGCACTGCTGGTGGGAATGTCAATTGGTCCAACCTCTGTGGAGAACAGTCTGGAGAACTCTCAGAAGGCTAGAAATGGACCTACCCTATGACCCTGCAATTCCCCTCCTGGGGATATATCCTAAGGAACCCAACACATCCATCCAAAAAGATCTGTGTACACATATGTTCTTGGCAGCACGATTTGTAATAGCCAAAACCTGGAAGCAACCCAGGTGTCCAACAACAGATGAGTGGCTGAGCAAGTTGTGGTATATATACACAATGGAATACTACTCAGCGGTAAAAAATGGTGACTTCACCGTTTTCAGCCGATCTTGGATAGACCTTGAAAAAATCATGTTAAGTGAAATAAGTCAGAAACAGAAGGATGAATATGGGATGATCTCACTCTCAGGCAGAAGTTGAAAAACAAGACCAGAAAAGAAAACACAAGTAGAGCCTGAAATGGAATTGGCATATTGCCCCCAAGTAAAAGACTCTGGGGTGGGTGGGTGGGGAGAATACAGGTCCATGAAGGACTATAAATGACATAGTGGGGGTTGTTAAATGGGAAACTGGGGAATGTTATGCATGTACAAACTATTGTATTTACTGCTGAATGTAAAACATTAATTCCCCAATAAAGAAATAAATTAAAAGAAAAGACTATTTGCATAACCATTATGCTACCTCCTCCACACTTGTTTAATACTTTTAATTATAATCTTAATAAGTATTATAACATAACATAATGTCAATTCTCAAATGCATAGGATATAATCAAATAAGGAAGAAATTTTTTTAAATTATTAACTCTGACTTACCAGATTGGACACTCCAAGATTTTCTGCATAGCATTAAGGACATTCTGTACTTCTTCAACACGATCTGCAGGTAAGTCCATTTTTTATCCTGTTCCAACAAACTTTAACATAGAATTAAATAAGTATATAAATATAAATAATTTAGAAATGTTTACTAGATAGCTTAATGTCATTAGGTGCCATTTTTAAATAAGAGAAATTCAAGATTGGAGTGCTTAAAATTTATGCAAAGCATAAAACTAATTGGTAAATGCTTTCCTTTTAAAAAAATTTAAAAGCTGCTTTTTTTTAAAATTAAGACTATTTAAATGAACTATTTTTCACATACAGCCTGGAAGGAAAAAAACCACAGAAGAGTGACTGTATGAGTGAATGATAGCAGCCTCAGATTTTATCTTATTTTTTTTAAACCAAATCAACAACAAATACAAAACCAATAGCAAGCAACGCTTTCCATCCTTCTCCAGTGTGTTTCTCAACCACCAGTACAGTTTCAGATTCTGCCTCATGCACACCCGTGCCAGCTGCATCTGTGATTGCTGTCAACTCTCTCTACTCCCCTCCCCACCCCACCCCCAACACTGATGAATTCTCTAAAGCGTTCCCCTTCCACAAAACCCTGATTCCTCCTCTTCCCATACCTTCTACTTCCTGCCCCATCCTCTTTCCTGGGCCCTTCCTCGCAAATATCAATTTGCTGATACTATGGTGTCCCCTTCAAGACACATTCCACTTCTATCGCCTGGAGTTCCCCTCCCACACATCCTGACCCTTCCCTTACCCTCTGGGTCCCTCTCTCCAGGATTTCTCTAGACTCTAGGTCTTAAGTCCTTAAGTTCCACCCCCACCTCCACCACTTTCGGTTAACTAAACATACACTTTCCTCCCCTTCGGAGACTTTTTCTCTCTACACTCTCTACAAATGCAGCCTGCCAGTGCCCCGAAACACCACTAGAGTCCTTCTCCCTTCCCCAACATCCTCTACCTTTCCTCCGAGTAAACAGTCTGGACTTCCCAGGCACAAGGGCCCAGTTATCTGAAAAGCCCTTTGCGCCAGTTGACCGACCATCCAGAAAAACCTCAGGGAGTATACGTTGCGCAGGCGCAGCTTCAATAGTTCTGAAATTCCCGCGTTTTTCTGTCGCCACGGAAACCGGCCAGCAGCTGAGCAAGAGCGTCTCAAAAAATGAGTCGCTCCAGACTTCCGATTGGTAACTCCTTTTCCCTTTTACGTCATTAGAAAGGGACGGAAGAGAACAATTCCGCGAGTTTCCTCGTTGACTTCCGCCCCTTAATTTCAGCCCATCCTGTGGCGGCTTATTACGTCACAGTGATAGTTGTACTAGGGTCGGAACCGCTCTGAGGCCCGAATATGAGCGCAGGCAAGTGTCCAAAACAGTTGTAGAAGAGGCCTCGTTTCCTCGCCCCCGGCTGCAATGGAAGTCTCCTGCTTAAGTAAATAAAAGGATGGGGGAGGGGGAGGAAACTACAATTTCCAGCATGCATTGCGGACCTAAGAGCCTTCGCCACGGCGTTCCTTGGAAACTGTAGTCTTATGGAGAGGAACTTTCGACACCGGAAGTGGGCACGATTCTCACGGCACCTCCGCTAGTAATTGGAGATCTTCTTGCACGTAAGGACGTCAACAGATATGGATTGGAGTGTTACATTTTCGTATCTTGAGAGCGGAGACTAAAGAACCCTCAAGTTATCGGAAGATTACAATCCCCATCATCCCTGTGAGTCTCAGGCAAGTAGTCCTAAAAGGTCATGACCTAAGGAAACGTAGAGGAAGCCGACTTTATCAGGAAAGAGGAAAAATTGTCTCTTAACCACGACTGCGCACTTAGTTCCGCCCTTCAGAACCAGTGTTTTGTTATTGTTGTGCGGTTCAGCCTGCTCCTGCCCCGCCCCCGCCAACTCATCCTCGACCAATCAATAGGATGGTAGTTTTGAGGGACAAGTGATGAGGGCCAATCATCTTGTAGGAAACTTAGAGAAACAGGGGACTAGGCCCTGTCTCTATCCGCCATGTTAGATTCATCCCGCAGTGATAGCAGCGTTCTTGGCAGTGGACTGTCCTTGCACTAGGTTCCCGCAGGCGCCCCTACGGGGGCGAAAAATTGGTAAGGAAACAGCTGTAATTACATAGTGCTTGGGGCCACGTCGCTTTGAGAGGACTTGGGGAATTCTAGGGAGAAATATGAGAAGAGCGACTCTTTTTCCATATCTGCGGACAGGGGCATCTCTTCGGTGACCTGATAAGGAAACCATTCTGAGAGACAGGGCATTTACTGTGAGGGGTTTGGTGGGTCAGTGGCACAGGACTCAGGGCTTCTGCTGTTAAAAGACCTACATGCCCCAGCACAAAGGAAGGCCCTAAGCTAAGAACGAGATTGCTGGGGGTTCTCGCTTGGGGTCATGGAGTGCTTGGAAATAATGGCAGAAAGATTAGGATGAAACCTGTAAGAAGAAAAAAGTGACAATACCCACAGGTCCTCCTCACTCCACCTGTCTGCTTTTTGAGAACCTCATTAAAGAGATCCCCTTCATCAGAGACCTCTGGCATTAGTAAAGCATTTTTTCCCCCATTTGTCAAACACCCAACTTTCTGGTCACAGATTTTAAAGCCCAGTTAGCTTGTATAAACCTTTTGTGGAGACTAATCAAAACTCAGCTTTCCCTACTTACAGAGATTTGTGGTATTCTGAAAAATGTCAACATAGAGGAAAAACTGACCCATGCAAGTTAAACGTCGGTAGCATGGACTTATAATAATGCCAGTAATGAAAGCTGAAGGCCTATCCAGCTGTCTAACGTGGTTGTTATTTAAACCTACAGGAACAGATGGGTCTAACCATAACTTTGATTATTTAACAAGTTCAACACTAATGTTCTTGGCTAACAGTGTTGATGTGTAAGCCAGAGATGGGCAGTTCTTAAGGGAAACCTGAATATGATCTCGTTAACTAGAATTCCCCCACTTCCTGTTTTCTCCTCAGCAAATAAATTGGATAAGCTCCAGTCTATCTAAAATAATTTTCATTTGTGTTGTTTTAGAAAAAGAGAGGAAGATTAGTTTCCTTGGGCACTTTCAATAGTGTGTAAGTTGAAAAGTCAGAATGTGTTTCTGAATATCCATTTTGGGTAGACTGATTCAGTCGCTTCAATTTTCAGATTTTTTTATTTGTTTATTGGTAATTGACAGGAATCCTATCAAGAATTTTTTTGGGAATTTTAAATTCGGGAAAATTGAGGACATTCATATGTTAGGCCCAGTGAGAGAAAGTAAGAGAGAGAGAGAGAAACAGCAGAGATAGTACTCACATGATGACCCGTACAGACAGAGAGGCTATTGAGATTTTAAGGAACCCCTAGGAGAATTGCATTCCTGTGAATGATTGGTAGATATGAGCAGGATTGAAGATAGAAACTGGTTTCATTTTAGTAGTGAACTTTGCTCTGGATGGAAAAAATTGGGGAATAATTTTCTTGATAGTGTCATTAGTGTTGTTTTACATGGCCTTGCATAATAGTGCTAGGGCTTCACTAGCCTAAGTTGCCTTTTTTTTAGATAAAAGAAGTGCCTGCTCGTCACGTTTATAACGCAGGTTCAAGCCAGTACCCTACTTCACTGGAGGAAGCTGCAGTGCTATGGTGTCTTCCTCTGTTTCTGCTTCATTCTTTTTATCTAAAAAACATGAGCTCAGGGAAGTGAAGCCCTAACAATGACAAAAAAATTTTTTTCACACATTTGTATTTGATCCTTACAACTTTATATGGTAAGCAAAACAAATACATCTGTCTTACAGATTGAAGAACTGTTTGTTCTTCAGACAAAGTTTGTTTGCTTGTTTTGCCTCCAGGGTGATTGCTGGGGGGCTACGAATCCACTGCTCCTGGAGGCTATTTATTTCCCTTGTTGCCCTTGGTGTTGTTGTTGGATAGGACAGAGAGAAATGGAGAGAGGAGGGGAAGACAGAGAGGGGGAGAGAAAGACACCTGCAAGACCTGCTTCACTGCCTGTGAAGCGACTCCCCTGCAGTTGGGGAGCCAGGGGCTCGAACCAGGATCCTTATGCCAGCCCTCTCACTTTGCACCATGTGCGCTTAACCCGCTGTGCTACCACCCAACCCCTAATACTTTGTTTTTTAAAAGGAGAGAATCAGAATACCATTTGGCATATGCAATACTGGGGATTGAACTCAGGACCTCCTGCCTGCAAATCTGATGCGCTAGGCACTGCACAGCCACCTTATCCACTGAAGCTCAGTTTTAATGGCTCGCTCGAAGTTGTATAGGTAATAATGTTCCAGAGCAGTGTCTGGACCCAACTCCTCTATCCTTGTACTCTCGACCCATTCCAGTATAAATTCCTGTAACTAACACCTCTTCCTTTCTTTCTTTTTTTAAGGTCTGTCTTTCCTCCCTTTTAAAAAAAAATTATTTATTTTATTAATGAGAAAGATAGGAGGAGAGAGAGAGAAAGAGCCAGATATCACTCTGGTACATGTGCTGCCGGGGATTGAACTCAGGACCTCATGCTTGAGAGGCTAGTTCCTTAATCACTGCCCCACCTCTTGGACCACACCTGTTTGTTTCTTATCTCCTATTTGGGGAGCATAATCAAATGCTTCCACTGGAACTTACTACTGCTTAAGAGATATTTAGAGTTTGGAGCCAGGCATGGTGCACCTGGTTAAGTGCACACACTACAGTAGACAAGGACAAAAAACTAAAAGATACTTAGGGTTTGTTTTAGATGAAATGGTGGTTGTATCTCAATTCAGTAGAAGGGTAACAAAATTAGTTTTGAATTAATGATAATCATGGGAACTGATGGGTCTCTGGGGATTCACTATGTTAATCGCTCTTTAGTGTAAATTTAAATTTTCCCAAAATGAATAGTTGTTTAATTTGATTATATATTACTGTAGTAAATGTTAAAACATTAGTTGACTACTGTCAGTCCACTATGGAGGTAGCTTTTAGGGTGATGCAGGAGTGTCGATGAAATAGGGTAGTCTAGATGTAAACTGCTATAGTTAGATATTCATCATTCTTCTCTTTTCTGTATGTTTGAAATTCTCCATAAAAAGAAAAAAAGTTGGGAGTCGGACGGTAGCGCAGCCGGTTAAGCGCATGTGGTGCAAAGCGCAGGGATCAGCATAAGGATCCTGGTTCGAGTCCCCAGCTCCCCACCTGCAGGGGGTTCGCTTCACAAGCGGTGAAGCAGGTCTGCAGGTGTCTTATCTTTCTCCCCGTCTCTGTCTTCCACTCCTCTCTCCATTTTTCTCTGTTCTATCCAACAACGAAATCAATAACAACAACAATAATAAGTACAACAATAAAACAAGGGCAACAAAAGGGAATAAATAAATATTTTAAAAAGTAATAAAAAGATAAAAGTTGGGGCTGGGTGGTAGCAAACATGGTTGAACACACATGTTATAGTGCACAAGGACTCAGGTTCGAGCCCCTGGTCCCCACCTGTAGAGGGAAAGCTTCACAAGTGGTGGAACAATGCTGCAGGTGTCCCTCTCTCTTTCACTATCTCCCCTTTCCCTCTTAATTTCTGTCTGTGTTTATCCAAAGTAAGTTTTTTAAAAAGGTAGGAAAAAAAGTATCGTATAGTTTCTTGACTAACAGTTTGGCCTAATTTTTTTTTCATTAGATCTAAACAGAACCTAGATTGTTTAATTTAGGAGAAACTTCTTTTCCAAGAAAATTACTGTAAATCAATTCATGTCATAAAAATGGGGAGACAGCATAATAGTTAAACAGGCTTCTTTTCCTGAGGACCAAGAGGTTCCAGGTTCAATCCCCAGCACCACCATAAGCCAGAACTGAGTAGTTCTCAGGAAGGGGTAGGGGAACGGGAAGGAATAAAAAAAATAATAAAGTAAAAAAGCAAAGCAAGCCAAGAAAAAAAAAAGTAAGAAGACGGTGGGTGGGGGGGTGTTGTTGGGCTATAGCGCAGCAGGTGGCGCACACGGCACAGAGCGCAAGGACGGCTGTAAGGATCCGGCTCAAGGCCCCGGCTCTGTACCTGCAGGGGGTCACTTCATAAGCCGTGAAGCAGGTCTACAGGTGTCTTTCTCTTCCCCTTCTGTCTTCCCCTTCTCCATTTTTCTCTGTTCTATCCAACAATGACGACAGCAATAACAACAATTACAATAACCACAACAAGGGCAACAAAGGGAAAAAATTGGCCTCCAGAAGCAGTGGATTCATAGTGCTGACCCCAGCAATGACTCTGGAGGCAAAAAAGAAAAGAAAAAAAAAGTAAGAAGGGAGTTGGGCAGTAGTGCCCTGGGTTGAGTGCAGATGGCACAAAGCGCAAGGACTGACAGAGGATCCTGATTCAAGAGCCCGGGGCTCCCCAACTGCAGGGGAGTCGCTTCATAGGCCGTGAAGCAGATCTGCAGATGTCTTCCTGTCTTCCCCTCCTCTCTCCATTTCTCTCTGTCCTATCCAATGACAGCGACATCAATAACAATAATAACTACAAAAATAAAAACAACAAGGGCAACTAAAGGGAATAAATAAATATTGTTTTTTAAAAAAGGTAAGAAGATGGGCCGGGGCCAGGTGGTGGTGCAACTGGTTGAGAGTACATGTTGCAATGCAGAAGCACCCGGGTTCTAGCCCCCAGTCCCCACCTGCAGGCGGAAAGCTTTGCAAGTGGTGAAGGACTGTTGGCAGGTCTCTCTCTTGTCTCTCTCCCATCTCTACCTCCCCTTTCCCTCTCGACTTCTGGCTGTCTCTATCCAATAAATAAATAAAGATAATAAAATTAAAAAATATATTCTTAAAAAAAAAAAAAGGTAAGAAGTAAGTTCCTGAGAGATGACCCGCCCGGTAGAAAGAACACTAGTGGCCACGAAGACCTGGGTTCACTCGAGTCTCCAGCTTCGACATGAGAGAACCACATATGGGGGAAGCTGCACTAGTGGTGTTGTGGTGTCTCTCCTTTCTCCTCTTTCTCTTTATTTTTTTGTTTTTTCTATTTCTATTTTTTTTTTAATTACATGTCAGCAGAGGTTTAAATCTACACCATTCCAGAGTTCTGAATCTTCAGTCTCCCCACTGCAGTTCCTCTAAGGTTGTAGACATAAGCCAAAACCATCACCTCTACAATTATTATCTGTCCACATTTATATATAATTGTCCCTTTTTTTTTCTCCTGACTCAATCCTCTCTTCCCCTCCAAGCCACTCATGACAACATTACTACCTCCATATGTCCCTCTTTTCCTTCTCTCTCTGGGTGTTGATGGAGCACTTCTTCCCTGCTGGGAGTATGGATCAAGGTTGTTTTGGGGATACAGAAGGTAGGAATTGTGGCTTATGTAATTGCTTCTCCACTGAACATAGACGTTGGCAGTTCGATCCACACGCCTAGCCTGTTTCTATCTCTCCCTAGGGGGCCAGAGCTCTGGAGGTGTGGTGTTTCTCCTTTTTCTATCCCTTTTTCCCTCTCTGTCTCTCACCCTTCATCTGAAAAAAAAAACCAAAAAACTAATTTCCCCGAAAATAAAGACCTTATACCTCTAGGAGTCTGCGCTCAGATATTCAGTAAGTGTATGTGTTATTAGTCGATCATTACTAAAATTTTCTAAAATCCTTAAGGACTTTTCAAACCTTAGATGATTTGTGGTTGTGGCCAAAATTTACATACTGTCTCCAACATTAGTTTTTAATGTGATAGTTCCTAATAACAATAAAAGTAATACAAGCCTTCATGCATAATTTTAGCACTGATGTTATTATTTATTTAAAGTTTCTCTAGGTGAGATTTCTTTTAAACCCAATAGAATATTACTATGTTCCATTGTATTAAGTCATCACAAGTATTTGTTGAATGAGTGTTTTTGCAATTTATGGAAACCTTTCTGACATGTTTTCTTTTTTTACCTCCCTCCCCGTTCGTTCACCTCTAGCTCCCTCAGCATGGAAACACAGGTTACTCTAAATGTAACCAAAGGTTACTGTATCTCACCCACGCAATCAGTTCTAGTCCCACAACATGGAACCACAGGTTACTCTAAATGTGATTACTCTAAAAATAAAACTCAAAGTTTTCTGGTCTCAGATCCAGAAATTACAACTTGGGCTGATGTTGAAGCTATGGTGAGTGTTGTTTTGTTTCTTCATTCCTTAAGCATAGTTGTGTTTCATTTTTCCAAAGATACTTTTAGCATCATAGCTTCGTAGTTGTAAAATCCATATCTAGGTCCTTTGAAAAAAATATTTTTGACAAAGATTCAGTATTTACATAGGAAATGTGTCCTGATAAAAGGAACTAATTCCTTTTGAAGAGTTTTTTTTTTTAAGTGAGATAGAAGATCTGTTAATTTTGTGAATAGTCTGAGGAGTGAATTGATACAGCCCCATATCAACCAGACACCGGAGAAATGTATTCTTGCCTGAAAGCAGATATGTTACTATGGTTTGTGATCCATCAAGGTTTAAAAAAAATTTTTTTCTTTTATGCCTGTTCAGAGATTGAGTACGAGTTGAACATATGTGTTTAGGCAGCAGTTTATCATCACTTATGCTCTTCCTCCTCATGAATTGCCCTTTTGTACTCTTCTCATTTTGTTTTGTTTGCTGTGGTAAATGTTTTACTCCCAGTGTCACTGAGTTTACATAATGAAACTGTTTATCAAGAACCTACTTTTTTAAAACTTTTTTTTTCAATTTTTTTAAATATTTATTTATTTTTCCCTTTTGTTGCCCTTGTTGTTTTATTGTTGTAGTTATTGATGTCGTTGTAGTTGGATAGGACAGAGAAATGGAGGGGGGGGGGAGACAGAGAGGGGGAGAGAAAGATAGACACTTGCAGACCTGCTTCACCACTTGTGAAGTGACTCCCCTACAGGTGGGGATTCGGGGACTCGATGGGATCCTTACGCTGGTCCTTGCACTTTGCGCATGACTCCCAACAACCTACTTTTACCTGGTCTTGTGTGATAGTATCTAAAAAGGAAAAGAAATGTAGTAGAGACCTCAGATGATCATCTGACATATTCCTCTGTCTTCCAACAAATGCTTCCTTATACTGCTTCCCCTTAGGATTTATTTAGGAGGTTGGGTGGTGGCACACCTGGTTGAGTACACATACTACAATGTGGGGCCGGGTGGTGGCGCACCTGGCTAAACGCACATGTTGCAGCGTGCAAGGAGCCAGTTCGAGCCCCTGTCCCCACCTGCAGAGGGAAAGCTTCACAAGTGGCGAAGCAGGGCTGCAGGTGTCTCTCTGTCTCTCCTCCCTATCACCCCCTTCCTTCTCGATTTCTGGCTGTCTCTATCCAATAAGTAAATAAAGATAATTCAAAAATAATGTTACACATATTACAGTGTTCAAGGACCCAGGTTCAGGGCCCCTGGTCTCCATCTGCAGGGGGGAAGCCTTGCAAGTGGTGAAGCAGGGCTGCAGGTATCTCTTTGTCTCTCTCTATTTTATTTTATTATTTATGTATTTATTTATTGCCTGCAGGGTTATTGCTGGGGCTAGGTGACTGCACTATGAATCAACTGCTCCTGTGGCTATTTTTTCAATTTTTTTGGATAGGACAGAGAGAAATTGAGAGGGAAAGGGAAGATAGAGAGGGAGAGAGAACGACACCTGTAGACTTGCTTCACTGCTTGTGAAGTGACCCTCCCCTGCAGGTGGGGAGTGGGGGGGTTGAACCAGGATCCTTGTGCATACCCTTGTGCTTTATACTATGTGTGCTTAACCCCATGCGCCACCACCTCCCCCCCTCGGGCTGTATCTATCCAGTAAAGATAATAAAACATTTAAAAATTTTTTTATTATCTTTATAAGATAGAGGTAGCCAGAAATTGAATGGGGAGATAGGGAGAGAGACAGAGAGAGACAACTGCAGCCCTACTTCATCTCGTGAAGCTTTCCTTATGCAGGTGGGGACTGGGGTCTTGAACCCAGGACCTTTCGCACTGTAACGTGCACTTAACCAGGTGAGCCACCACCCAGCCCCAATAAAACATTTTTTAAAAAGGATTTATTTAATGCAGCCCAGGAGGTGGCACAGTCCATAAAGCACTGAACTCTCAAACATGTGGACAAGTTTGTGTCCCACTATCACATGTGCTAGAGTGATACTCTGATTTTCCTTTTCTCACAAGTGTATAAATTTTAAAAACTTTTTAAAAAGATAGATAATATACATATAAACTTATATATAATAAATGTTTTTTTATAAGAACACTGCTCATCTCTGGCATGTGCTACTAGGGAGTGAATTAGGGACTTTCAGTGCCTTGGTCATGAAAGGGTTTTTGTTTGTTTGTTTGTTTTTAAAGATTTTATTTACTTATTAATAAGAAAGATGGAAGAGAGAGCAAGAAGCAGACATCACTCTGGTACATGTGCTGCTGGGGATCAAACTCGGGACCTCATAGTTGATAATGCGGTGCTTTATCATTGTGCCACCTCCCAGACCACACAAGAAAGGTTTTTTTCTGCATAACTGTTATGCTATCTCCTCAGTCCTTTAAAAAAGACTTATTTAGGTCATTATTATGAGACAGGAAGGAAGAAGAGAGACAAAAGCACTGTTCAGCTCTGGCATAATAAGGTGGTATCAGAAGTTGAACCTGGGACCTCATACGTACAAGGACTGAGCTAGCTCCCCAATTTCCTTTTGTCATTTTAGACAGTTGATTAGAAAATTGAATTTTATATGTCAGATCAGCTGAAAATCAAATTTACTTTTCTTCTAATAGTTAAATGAGTTGATAACTTGCCTTTTTTCTTTATTGTGAAACTAAAAATGTAAAAGTATAACGTTGCCTACTATAAGCATTTAAGGAAAAAAAATTCCTTCACTTACCTTTTATCAGTTGTTCCCTCCTTTTTACTGCAGTGAATATTAACAGTGTTGTATTTACTTGCCCAAATTTTCCATGTTCACATTTAGATCAGATTAGTATTGTACTATAAACATACGCTGCAACTTTTTTTTTCCCTAGTGTATATCGTAGGCATAGTTCTAGATGAATAGGTATCATGGTTCAAGGCTTATTCTTTTTTGGGCATGGCGGTTAACAAATGGGAGATTTATTACATCGCAAGTTATTTAGGTACGTAAAAACTGAGACAGCTAAACAAGCAAACGGGTAAAGATCGACTAGTCATGATGCAGAGAGCCATGAGTCTTTAAGCTAGTTACCAGTGCTGGGCTACACACACTCCCTGGAAAAGCAACAAGGTAGGTAGGTGCTGAGGAGGAGAGTAGGCGAGTGCGGCAGGAACCTAGACAAGGTTCCTTCTTTTTAAAACTATAGATAGACCCCCATATTAATGATATTGTTGTATGTTAAATATTTTGCTTTCTTTATTCAATTTACTGTACATTTTTTCTTTTTTGTTTATATATGAGAAATTGCTTGATAATTGAAGCTACTCGCATGCTTGCCCACTTTTACATTGATTGTCAGTCTTACAGATAATCTTTGTGTATTATAGCTATTGACCCTTGGTTACGAGTTGCAAATTTCATTCTCAGTCTCACCTTTATCTTTTGACTTTATGCTATTCTTTGTCTTACTATATAAAACATTTAGTTTTTTGGGAGTTGGGTGGTAGCGCAGGGGGTTGAGCTCACCGTGGCGCAAGGACGGACGGAAGGATCTCGGTTCAAACCCCCGGTTCGAGCCCCCAGCTCCCCACCTGCAGGGGAGTCGCTTCACAGGCGGTGAAGCAGGTCTGTAGGTGTCTATCTTTCTCTCCCTCTTCTCTGTCTTCCCCTCCTCTCTCCATTTCTCTCTGTCCTATCCAACAACGACATCAGTAACAACAATAATAACTACAACAACAATTTTAAAAAGACAATAAAGGGAAAATAAATAAATAAATTTTTTAAATTTTAACCTTAAAAAATTAGTTTTTGTCTAATAAAATGTGCTGATTTTTTTCATTTGTGACTTCTGGCCTTTGTTACAATCTACCTTTTGGTATCTTCATTATACAGTATATACATTTCATTTACAGGTTAAAGTTTCATTCGATCTGAACACTATTCAAATAAAATACCTGGATGAGGAAAATGAAGAGGTAAAGTAATGTTATTGTACCCATTACCAAGTGTCCAAAATAGGGATCTTATTTCTCAAGATTGTTGTTGAGCTCAAAAAGTTCAGAGTAGTGCTTATCTTATTTGTGTATTGGTTTAATTAAATTTTGAAATTGTATGTTCTGAGCCAACTTGTGGCATATGAGATAGAGTTCAGGAGCCATACAGTGGCAGACATCTGGCAGAGTGTGAATGTTACCGTGTGAAAGAACTGAGGTTCAAATCCCTAACCCCCACCTGCAGGGGAAGTTTTACCAGAGGTGAAGAAGTGCTGCAAGTGTTGTCTCTCTTTTTCTCTCCCTCTCTAGCTCCCCCTTCCCACTCAATTTCTCTCTGTCTCTATTTCAAAAAGAAAAAATGGAAGGAAAATAGATGGATTCATGGTACAGGCATCAAGCTGCATAAATGATAATCATGGTGGCTATTTAAGAAAGAAAGAAAATAGTTGAGAACTAGAGAAGCAACATTGAAGAGGAAAATAAAAGAAAGAAAAAGTCTTAGCAATAGTATGTTTATATTTAGCTTACAATAAAATAACGGTAACCCTTTATTGAGTGGTTACAATGTGTCAGAGTATCAGTGACATGTATTAGGTATATTATTATCTCTGATTTACCCTTGAGAAAATTGAGACACAGAGATAACTTGCCCAAAGGCACAGAAGCTTAGACTAGTGGTATATTGGTTCATTACATACCCTCTGGCTCCAGAGGTCAGACTTCTAGCCATTGTATTATGCTTCCTTTTAATGTACCTGAAATAAAAGAGGAGATCATAATAGTTATGCAATAAAATTATTTAATTATTTTTCACAATTAGTCCATGATGCTGGAAAAGGCCCACCACATATCTATCATATGAGGTTGGCCCAAGTAAAAAACAAATGCTCAATTGATTAGAGATTTATAATTCACTGTTTTTTGTTTTTCTTATTATAGGTATCCATTAATAGTCAAGGTAAGTTCCTGAGAAAAACAATTCTGTATTATTTGCAAGTCCTAATCCGCTCATAAGCATGTATATTTCTGTTTACATGTAACTTTGTTGCACTTTTCATTTTAGTATATTAGAGTTTCATATACAATAAATTGACATCACATGCACTTGCCAATGGACCTTAGTGACAATAGTAGATTTTTATTGTATAGCAATTTTTTATTAGTGACTTAATATTGATTTACAAAATTATAACGGGTATAATTCCATATGGTTTCCCATCTCCTCCATTGGAAACTGCAGTAGTGCTCCCAAGGTCACAGATATGGGATAATTCTATATCTTTGTGTATGTATGTACGTATGTATGTATATATTTTTTTTCCTGCCCATTTTTTTCTACGGCCCTGCCTTTATTTCCTTTCCAATTCACCTACTACTATTTCAGAGTGTGCCTCCTTTTTTTCCTCTTCTCTCTCAGATAAGAAAAACAGTACATAGCAATTTTTTGTCTCTAAGGTGGTAGCTTTAATGGACCGTAAGAACAGCCGTAATGAGATATTTTTATAATAGTTATGATGCTAATCATAAGAAAATAATAGATTCAACACATTTTTCTTCTAGTATTGCATTTGTCCCTGTCTTGGTAAATATGTGTGTATATATATGTTGGTTTTTTTTTTTTTTAATTTTCATTTATAAAGTGGAAATATTGACAAGACCATAGGATAAGAGGGGTACAATTCCACACAATCCCCACAACCAGAACTCCCTATCCCATCCCATTCCATCCCCCTCTTGAAAGCTTTCCTATTCTTTTTTTTTTTTTTTTGCCTCCAGGGTTATTGCTGGGGCTCAGTGCCTGCACCATGAATCCACTGCTCCTGGAGGCCGTTTTCCCCCCCTTTTTTTTTTTGCCCTTGTTGTGGTTATTATTATTGTTGATGTCATTCTTTGTTGGATAGGACAGACAGAAATGGAGAGGTGAGGGGAAGACAGAGAGGGGGAGAAAAAGATAGACACCTGTAGACCTGCTTCACCGCCTGTGAAGCAACTCCCCTGCAGGTGGAGAGCCAGGGCCTCAAACCGGATCCTTACGCCCGTCCCTGTGCTTTGCGCTTAATCCGCTGCGCTACTGCCCGACCCCCAGCTTTCCTATTCTTTATCTCTCTGGGGGTATGGACCCAGGGTCATTATGGGGTGCAGAAGGTGGGATATCTGGCTTCTGTAATTGCTTCTCTGCTGAACATGGGCATTGGCAGGTCGATCCATACTCCCATCTTGTCTCTTTTTCCCTAGTGGGGCAGGGCTGCAGGACACATTGGTGGGGTCGTATGCCCAAGGAAGTCAGGTTGGCTTATGATGGGAGGTGGGGGGTTTGAACCTGACACTTTGGAGTCTCAGGCATGAGAATCTCTTTGCATAACCATTGTACTATCTACCCTCCACCTTTAATGTCAATTTATAAACAAGTGATAGTCCAGGGTCTTTTTTATAAGCTGATTATTGAACTTAGTATGTTTTCCCACGGGAAAATTTTTATTTGAAGGTCCTAACCTTCCCAGGCTAGCCCCCAGATTCTGTTTGCAATGGAATGAGAAGGGAGTTAATCACCAAAAAGGTGGTTGCTGTTCATGTGTAGAAACTTGTAAACTAAGAGTTTTTGAAAGTGTGAATTGACTGTTAAAGTCTCTGAGCTAACCAGGAAATATTACAATATGTATTTTCTTGTTCTTTTAGGAGAGTATGAAGAAGCACTTAAGGTAATTTCATCTAATTTTCAAATATATGTAATGTGTGTGTGTATATATACTTTTTTTTTTTTAATTACCAGCGCATTAGTCAGCCCTGGACTTAAGCACCTCAGGCATAAGTCTCTTTGCATAACCATTATGCTATCTACTCCTGCCCTCAAATAATTTTTGAAGCACTTGTTCATTAAAAATTACTCATAGTATAAAGGTTCTTATCCTCATTGTTGATCTTTGTGCCACATTCTAACTTTTTTAAAAAATATTTTATTTATTTATTTATGAGAAAGACAGGAGAGAGAGAGAGAACCAGACATGATTCTGGCACATATGCTGCTGGGGATCGAACTCTGGGACCTCATGCTTGAGAGTCCAAAGTTTTACCACTGCGCCACCTCCCGGACCACTTTTTAAAATTATTTTTAAAGATTTTATTTATTTATTCATGAGAAATGATAGAGTGAGAAAGAACCAGACATCACTCTGGTATATGTGCTGCAAGGGATTGAACTTGGGGCCTCATGCTCAAGAGTCCAATACCTTATCTCTACATCTCTCTCTATTCCTATAAGTTTATCAGGAGTGGTAGGATTATTCAGGCATGCGGCCCTAGTAGTAGGGTTTTTTTCTTAACTTGTTTCTTGATTTGTTGTTTGTTTGTTGCGAGATCACTGCTTTGGCTTATGGTGGCTATGGGGGATTGAGCCAGGGGCCTTTGCTGCCATAGGCATGAAAGTCTTTTTGCAGGAGTCAGGTGGTAGTGCAGCGTATTAAGTGCATGTGGCGTGAAGCGCAAGGACCAGCATAAGAATCCCTGTTTGAGCCCCCCGGGTCCCCACCTGCAGGGGTGGAGTCACTTCACAGGCGGTGAAGCAGGTCTGCAGGTGTCTGTCTTTCTCTCCCCCTCTGTCCTCCTCTCTCCATTTCTCTCTGTCCTATCCAAACGATGACATCAATAACAACAATAATAACTACAACAATAAAAAATAGGGACAACAAAAGGGAAAATAAATAAATATAAAAAAATTTAAGAAAAGAAATTATTTTTGCATAGTCATAATGCTATCTCCCCTACCCACTGGCAGTAGTTTAAAAGATAAATTTAGGGAGTCGGTAGCACAGCGGGTTAAGCGCATGTGGCGCAAGCACAAGGACCGCCGTAAGGATGCCGGTTCGAGCCCCTGCTCCCCACCTGCAGGGGAGTCGCTTCACAAGCTGTGAAGCAGGTCTGCAGGTGTCTTTCTCTCCTCCTCTCTGTGACATCAGAACCAACAATAACTACAACATAAAAAACAAGAGCAACAAAAAGGAATAAATATTTTTTTAAAAGATAATATTTTTTTAAAAAAAATAAATTAAAAACTAGAGCCCTGTGGATTTGGTCTCTAACCTTTTCTTTTGACACTAGAATATTTTTAGGGACCCCTCCCCATGTGCCCCCTAAAGTAGTTTTGTTTGTTTGTTTTTCCATCCCTGGGGCTTTACTGCTGCTGAATTTTAGAGAGAGAGAACAGTGTTTTACCATGTATGTAACCCAGTTCGAGCCCAGCACCTACCTATCACATTGAAAAAGTTTGTTTTTTCTCCCTCCGTCCCTCCCTCCCTCCTTCTATATATCTGAAACGTGAGAGGGAACTATTAGCCCTCCCCAACAAAGTGATGATTAAAAAAAAGAGAGATCCTAGAAGTGGTGTAATGGATAAAAGTATAGGACTCTCAAGGATGAGGTCCTGAATTCATTGCCTGGCATTGCATGTGTCTGAGTGATGCTCTGCTTCCTCTCTTCCCCCCATAAATGAATCTTGGGGGCTGGAGCAGAAGGAGAAATGGGAAGGCGCTGTAGCACCGAAGCTCCCCCGGTGTGATGAGGACTCAGCTTAGCACTTAGAATAGCAAAGCAGGCACTCTCGCAGGCGAACGATCTACTGATCTAAAGTAGTTGTCTTGTTGTTTTTTGGTGGTTTGTTGGGTTTTTTGTGTGTGATTTTTTTGTTTGTTTGTTTTTGTTTTAACCAGAGCACTACTCAGCTCTGGCTTATGGTGGTGCAGGGGATTGAACCTGAGACTTCGGAGTCTCAGGCATAAGAGTCTCTTTGCATAAACATTATGCTATTTAACCCCATCCTAAAGTAGTTTTCAAAATAGTATTTTAAGATGCTTTTCAAAAATAGGTGACTACTCAAGCATGCTCTCCAGAATATATTAAGTGAAAAAGGAAATGTTTACTTAGAGGCTATAACTTGAAGCTTGAGTTCTTCTAGTCTGGGATTGACTTTAGGAAATTGAGATTAGTGTATGAATGATGCCTTAAAGACCAATTAAACAGAAAAGTAGTTACTCAGTTAATGGAAACATATAATAAATAAATTACTATACTAGAAACCTACAGTTGTGATGTACTTAATTGTAGTATATAGGCGTTGGCTGGGGGCTGGGCAGTAGCATACACTGAGAATGAAGTGCTTGGACCCGCCCATGGATCCCTGTTCGAGCCCCTGGCTCTCCACCTGCAGGGGGCTTGCTTTGTAAGTGGTTAAGCAGGTCTGCAGGTGTCTAGCTTCCCCCCCCCCCCAGTCTTCCCCTCTTTCAATTTCTCTGTCCTATCCAGCAGCAGCAACAATAATAACAGCAACCACAACAAGAACAAGAAAGAAAAAAAAAAAAAAAGATGGCCACTAGGAACAGTGGATTCTTAGTGCAGGCACTGAGGCCCAGTGATAACCCTGGAGGCCAAAAAAAAAAAAGTGTGGGGAGTCAGCAGTAGAGCAGTGGGTTAAGCACAGGTGGCGCAAAGTGCAAGGACCAGCGTAAGGATCCTGGTTCGAGCCCCCAGCACCCCACCTGCAGGGGAGTCACTTCACAGGCGGTGAAGCAGATCTGCAGGTGTCTGTCTTTCTCTCCCCCTTTCTGTTTTTCCCTCCTCTCTCCATTTTTCTCTGTCCTATCCAACAACAATGACATCAATAACAACAATAGTAATAACTTCAACAATAAAGCAACAAGGACAACAAAAGGGAATAAATAAATAATTTTTTTAATTTAAATTTTTTAAGTGTATATAAGCATTTGTAAGATGCACACTATTCTTTCCCCCCAATAGGGAAAAAAAAAACATAACACTGAGGCTTCTTTTAGTGCCTTGGGGGCCAGGCTCAAATCATAGAACATTTTAATACAATGTTACTTCATTTTAAAAGGGTTTTACTTTTTATTTCATTGCCATCAGGATTATTGCTGGATTCAGTGCTTGGCTAATCTGTCACTACTCTCAGCCTTTTGTTTGTTTATGTCTTTCTTTCTTTATAGAAGCAAAAATCGAGAGAGAAGAAGGGGGTGATACAGAGAGAGGACAGTAGCAACTCTGCTTCCCCTCTTGTGAACTTTCTCCTACCCAACCCCAGTAGGACAGGACTGGTTCTTGCACATTGTAACTTACGATGTACTCAGTGCAACCCCAACCTCTAAAAGGTGGTTTGTTGTTGTTATTTTGTTTTTATCAATATTTTCATGAGAGATACAGAGAAAGACAATACTGCTCACTTCTAGCCTGTGATGATGCTAGGGATTGAATCTGGGACCTCAGAGCCTCAAGCATGAACATCTTTTGTATAACCATTATGTTCTCTCTGTGTTCCTAAAAGGTCTCAGAGTTTTTTGTTTGTTTAATTAGTGAGAAAGATATAGAGAAAACTAGAGCACTGCTCAGCTTTGGTTTTGGGTGGTGCTAGGGATTCAGCCTGGGACCTGGAATCCTTAGGTATGAAAGGTTTTTCAATAACCATATGCTGTCTCTCCAGCCTTCTCCCACCCCCCACCCCACCCCCACAGGTTTTAAAGGCAAGAGGATAAAAACTAGCTTTTATATTTATTTATTTTCCCTTTTGTTGCCCTTTTCTGTTGTTGTTTTTGATGTCATTGTTGTTAGATAGGACAGAGAAATGAAGAAAAAAGGGGAAGATATGGGTTGGAGGAAGAAAGATCGATACCTGCAGACCTGCTTTACCGCCTGTGAAGAGACCCCCTCCCCCACCCCACCCCCGCAGGTGGAGAGCTGGGGACTCGAACTGGGATCCTTCCTCCAATCCTTGTGCTTTGCGCCATGTGCGTTTAAACCGCTTTGCTAAAGCCCGACTCCCAGCTTTTGTATTTTTAATAACAAAACCATTCCTAGTTAATGTTTTTGGCAAAGCATAATATGGTATGTGTCATTTGATTCAGTATGACAAATTCTGATATTAGCATAATTCATTACACTTCCATTTAGGCATTTTTGATATTCCATTTGGGAAAGGAGAATCACAACATAATTTTATTTCATCTCTATGCTTTCAGATGGCAATAAAACACGGGAACCAACTGCAGATGCAAGTGCATGAAGGTTACCATGTTGTTGATGAAGCTCTACCGTCAGAAGTAGCAGAAAAACAACCAGTTTTAAGGGCAGGGAAAAAACCACTTGCACCTTATTCTTCACTGATGAGAGTCTTGGGATCAGACATGAAAGTGCCACAGGTTCCTGCAGCACAGGTATGACAGAAGTGGATCTGTCTCCACAATTTCTCTAACCTTATGTCTCATTGCCTTTGATCTAAGAATTGAGTTGCTTATCAAGATTTAGGAGATTTTGTGACTTTATCTGTGTCTTTTGTAACTGGCAACAATGGCTACTGTTAAATAGGGAGCAAGCTGGGTGACATAAAGACTTCATTCTCAGGTAGCACAGTGCGTTAAGCGCAGCTGGCGCTAAGCGTATGGACTGACAAAGGATCCCGGTTCGAGCACCCGGCTCCCCACCTGCAGGGGAGTCACTTCACAGGTGGTGAAGCAGGTCTGCAGGTGTCTGTCTTTCTCTCCCCCCTCCGTTTTTCCCTCCTCTCTCCATTTCTCTCTGTCCTATCCAACAACGACATCAATAACAACAATAGCTACAACAATAATAAAAAAACAAGGGCAACAAAAAGGAAACTAAATAAATTAAAAACTTCATTCTTCTTTATAATCCTTCATAATCTGACACTTTATTTATCAGATCTCTGCTCAGCTCTGGTTTATGGTAGTGCAGGGGATTGAACCTGGGATTTCAAAACCTAAGGCATAAGAACCCAAAAATACATGTTTTACTATTTAAATCATATGAGATAGAAAGACGCCAGAGGCATAAGAACCCAAAAATACATGTTTTACTATTTAAATCATATGAGATAGAAAGACGCCAGAGTATCACTCTGGTATATACAGTGCTGAGGACTGAACTGGCAGGCAAAATACATTTCAGAAAAATGTTAAAAAGTAACTTCTAAGATCTCAGATTTTGTTTTCTCTCAGCAGTTTCCATTTGCTCCATGTGATGCAAACCAGCCTCAGGACAAGCCCCCAGACTGGTTCACAAGCTACCTAGAAACAGTGAGTATTCTCTATAGCTTGGGTTTTAGCAGCAAAATTGTCAAAAGTAGGATGGGGGCTGGGGACCGGGTCTAAGTCCAGCTGGCTGCTGCCTCTTGAACAGATGAATGAAGAATTGTAACTAGGGTAGAGGTAGATAGCATAATGGTTATACAAACAGACTCTTCATACCTGAGGCTCTGAAGTCCCAGGTTTAGTACACCACCACCACTACCACAAGGCAGAGCTGAACAGTGCTTTGGTTTAAAAAAAAAGAAGAAGAAAAAGAAAAGAACTAGTGGGAGTCGGGCTGTAGTACAGCGGGCTAAGCGCAGGTGGTGCAAAGCACAAAGACCGGTATAAGGATCCCGGTTCGAACCCCGGCTCCCCACCTGCAGGGGAGTCGCTTCACAGGCTTTCTCTCCTCCTCTCTGTCTTCCCCTTCCTCTCTCCATTTCTCTCTGTCCTATCCAACAACAACAACAATAATAACTACAACAATAAAAAACAACAAGGGCAACAAAAGGGAAAAAATAAATTAAATAAAATATAAAAAAAAAGAAAAGAACTAGTAATTTTTATTTATTTATTTCTTTATTGGGGAATTAAATGTTTTACATTCAACAGTAAGAACTAGTAATTTTCAAACTAGATAACCTTAACATTTTTGCAGGGGGTTACCAGAAAATGAATCATGGGATTTTTGTTTGTTGGTTTGGTTTGGTTTTGCTTAAATAATGAGAGAAAAAGACCAGAGCACTGCCTTACAATATGTAATGTTGGTTATTTTAAAGATTTTTTGGGGAGGAGGGACTGGGTGCAAGAGGAGAGAAATAAGACAGAACAGAGCATCACTGGCACATGAGATGCTATTACTCAAACTCAGAACCTCAGGCTTGAGTGGCCGGTGCTTTTCTACTGTTCAACCTTCTAGGTCAAGAGAAGGATTTCTTTAAGTAAAAAATAATAGGTGTGTCGGGGCGGGGGGGAGTCAGCCAGTAGCTCAGCGGGTTAAGTGCATGTGGTGTGAAGCACAAGGGCTGACTTAAGGATCCCAGTTCAAGCCCCTAGCTCCCCACCTGTAGGGGAGTCATTTCACAAGCGGTGAAGCAGGTCTTCCTCTCCCCCTCTCTGTCTTCTCCTTCTCTCTCCATTTCTCTCTGTCCTATCTAACGACGACAACAACTACAACAATAAAAAGGGGGGGCAACAAAAGGGAAAATAAATATAAAAAATAAAATAATAGGGGGAGAGGGCTGGGCAGTAGCTCAGCAGTTTAAGCGCACATGGCACTAAGTACAAGGACCAGTTAAAAGATCCTGGTTTGAGCCCCAGCTCCCCACCTTCAGGGGTCGCTTCACAGGTAGTGAAGCAGGTCTGCATGTGTCTATCTCTCCCCCTCTATGTCTTCCCCTCCTCTATTGATTCCTTTCTCTTTTTTTTATTTTTATTTATTCCCTTTTGTTGCCCTTGTTGTTTGATCTGCAGGGGGAATGCTTTGTAAGTGATGAAGCAGTGTTGCAGGTGTCTCTCTGTCTGTCTCTCTCTATCACCCCCTTCCCTTTCTATTTCTGCCTGTCTCTATCCAATAAATAAAGATAATAAAAATAATTTTTAAAACTAAATTTATAAAAATTGATAATAATAATAGTAATAATAAAGTGTTTCTTGGTATTTTTTTTTAATATTTATTTTTCCTTTTGTTGCCCTTGTTTTTTATTGTTGTTATAGTTATTGTTGTTATTGATGTCATCATTGTTGGATAAGACAGAGAAATGGAGAGAGGAGGGAAGACAGAGGGGGAGAGAAAGAGAGACACCTGCAGAACCTGCTTCACCACTTGTGAAGCGACTTTCCCTGCAGGTGAGGAGCCAGGGAATTGAACCGGGATTCATACACTGGTCCTTGTGCTTCGCTCCATGTGCGCTTAACCCGCTGCGCTACTGCCTGACACCCCTTCGTATTTCTTTGAACAGTTTTATTGCAGAAGAAATACACTGTGTGTGCATTTGTGTGGATGCTATATTCCTTTCTTTTCTTTTTTTAAATTTTTTTCCTCCAGGGTTATTGCTGGGGCTCAGTGCCTTTCTGGCCCATGGATACTATGTTTCTGTCTGTTTGGCTACTGGATGTTTATTTATGGTCTTATACCTAAAATAGTGAGGTTGTTGGGTTTTTTTGTTTTTGTTTTTTTTTTTTTTGTTTTGTTTTTTAATCATCAATTTCTCTGTATTCTAGTTCAGAGAGCAGGTGGTTAAAGAAACGGTTGAGAAGCTTGAGCAGAAATTACATGAGAAGCTGGCCCTCCAGAGCCCATCCTTGGGTTCCTGTGCCTCGGAAGTCTCAATGCCTATTTCAGAAGAAACGCTGTTCTTGCCGGAAAACCAGTTCAACTGGCATATTGCTTGCAGCAGCTGCCAAAGGAAGATCATTGGTGTGCGGTATCAATGCAGGTAAACAAGTAACGGGAGATTGCTAGACCTTTGAGCAGGAGCTTTCTTGACATTCTGCGTAGGTAAGAGAACATGTGAGTCGACTTCACTATCTCTGAGCATTATGTAGCAGTTTTGGATTGGAAACAAGCTACTCTTCCTCACATGAAGAAAGTAACTGAGTCATATTTTCTGTTCTGGGCTGCATTCTATTCAAAATCAGACAAAATTATGTTCCTCAAAACAGAACTAGGTCACTGAAGATTATCTCCCTGTTGTTTCAGATACTTTCACACATATCCTTTGAAATACATAGTTTAAGAGTTGTCTTCATTTTATTGATTAGGAAACTTGAGAATGGATGGCTTGGTCAGGTAACGTGCTCAGGTTACCACCTAGCTGATAACGGAGCAAATATGGACATCCGATCTCATCTCTCTCTACTTCCAGTACTTACCACTGTTTCATTCTTTTCCCACAGTTTATGCCCCTCTTACAATATCTGTGAAGATTGTGAATCAGGCCCATATGCCCATGACTCTAACCATGTTCTGCTAAAGTTGCGAAGACCTATTATGGGTTCCTCTGAACTATTCTCTCACTCAAAGTACTCTGCTCCTCGTCTTCCTGCTGCTCTGGAACAAGCCAGGTAAAACCATATGTACATGCTCTCTTATTGGTTTATTCTGGTAACATAGTAGGGATCCCAAAACTATGAAAATCTCCTTAGTTTATGCTCATTTCTAATTGATATACAGTGATGGGACCAGTTATCCAAAGCTAATGAAGTAGAAATGGTAACTATTAAAATTTTATTCATTATTTAATATATGATAAAGACAAATTGAGAGGGGTCAGGTGATGGTGCACCTGGTTGAGTGCACATGTTACACTGTGCAAGGACCCAGGTTTTCAGGGGGAAAGCTTTATGAGTGGTGAAGCAGCACTACAGGCATCTGTCTTGCTGTCTCTTTCCCTCTCTATCTCAGACCCTTTCCCTCTCAATTTCTGACTGTCTCTATACAATAAACAAAGATTAGAGAAAAAAAAAAAGACAGAAATTGGGAGGGGGACTGTAGAGAAGGATAGAAAGATACATCTCTAGCACTGCTTCACTACTCTTGAAGCTTTCTCCCCTGCAGATGGAAACAGTACTATGCACACTCAATGGGTATACTAGTACCCATCCCCTAGAAATGGCAACTGTAGGAAAATGTTGGGCCGGGGTAGATAGCATAATGGTTATGCAAAGAAACTTTCATGCCTGAGCTTCAGAGTCCCAGCTTCAATCCCTCCTGCACCACCGTAAGTCAGCTGAATAGTGCTCTGGTTTAAAAAAAAAAAAAAGGGACCAGGTGGTGGCGCACCTGGTTAAGTGCACACATTGCAGTGCACAAGGACCCATTTCAAGCCCCCTGGTCCCCACCTGCAGGGGAAATGCTTCACAAGTGGTGAAGCATTCTCTCCCTCTCTATCTACCCCCCTCAACATTTCTCTATCTCTATCCAATAGTAAACAAATTTTTTAAAAAGTTAAGCTGATACTGATGAATGTGCTACAACTTTTTCAAAGTAGTTCAAGACTTACTTGGAAAGAAAAAAAAAGTCTTACTTGGGGGGCTTGGATGGTGGTGCATTGCTTAAATGCAGATAGTATGGAGTACAAGGGCCCACGCAAGGATCCTAGTTCGAGCCCCCTATTCCCCACATGCAGGAAGGGTCACTTCACAAGCAGTGAAGCAGGTCTGCAGGTGTCAATCTTTCTCTCCCTCTCTCTGTCTTCCCTTTCCCTCTCAATTTCTCTCTGTTATATCAAAAAAAAAAAAAAAAAAACAGAGTCTGCCAGGAGCAGAGTATTCGTTGTGTAGACATTAAGCCTCCAGCAATAACCCTGGAAGCAAAAAAAGAAAACTTGGGGTTTGTTATTTTTGAGATTTCCATTTATCATTTTACAGACTCCAGAAACAGGTTGACAAGAACTTTCTTAAGGCAGAGAAGCAAAGATTGAGAGCTGAAAAGAAACAGCATAAAGCAGAGGTCAAAGAACTGAAAAAGCAACTTAAACTCCATAGGAAGATTCATCTGTGGAATTCTATCCATGGGCTCCAGAGCCCCAAGTCTCCTTTGGGCCGACCAGAGAGCCTGCTGCACTCTAACACCCTGATGTAAGTCTAGGGCAAGGGTGGAAGTCAAGAGTTTTGTACTAGTCTAATATTGGAACTTTAGAGACTTCTTTTATTGGTGATCCATAATATTCAAATTCTTAAAAATAGCCCAGTCTCTCAACTTGGGAAATAGCACAATAGAAGTGTTGGACTCTCAGGCATGAGGTTCTGAGTTCAAACTCCAGCATCGCATGTGCCAGAATGATACTTTAGTTATTTCTCATAAATAAATACATAACTTTTAAAAGATTTCCAATCTCTGATCATAACTTTTTTGAAAGGGTAGTTTGTTAGTCATTTTCGATGCTTGCTTTGTTGCCCTCAGGAAGATAGAAACAATGAGGTTCAGAAATAGGATGGTATGACCCACTGGAGGGAGTCTATACCTGAAGCAAAAGGAGTAAATAAATACTTTTAAGAGCCTGACTTTCAAAAAATAAATAAAGCCTGACTCAAATTATAAATACTTATGTTCACTTAGTTATCCTACCTGCATGGCCTTTCAACTCGGGAATTAGATCCAGTATTTGGAGCTGTTATTTTGGGTTGGTAGTTCTTTTATTTAACAAGAGAAAGAACTAGAGTGCTCTGGTATAAGTGTTCTGGCAAATGTTGATCCAGGGATTAAATTTGGGAATTGGCAAGTGCAAGCCCTACTTGCACTTCATGCACTTACTTGGCTTAATGGTTATGCAAGAGACTCATGCCTGAAGCTCCAAAGTTCCAGGTTCAATCTCTAATACCACCATATACAAGAGTTGAAAAGAAGGCAGGTAGGCAAGCAAGGTTGGCTGGCTGGCTTTCACACAACCACCATGCCACCTCTCCCTTCATCCCCCTCCTTTAATTTTTTTTTTAATGGGAGACAGGTGATAGCTCACCAAGTAAAGCACACATTTTACCACACACAAGGACCTGGGTCAGACCCCTAGCCACCACATTGGAACATCATGCAAGGGGAGAAGCAGAGATGTGGGTCAGAGCTGTGGTGTCTTTATATTGCTTTCACTCGGGGGGAGGGGAACACTATAAGAAAAGTCAGCTGGGAACACTGGAATTTCAAGGGTGCACACCCACAACTGGAAAAAAATATATTACTTTTTTCTTTTTTTTGCCACTGGAATTCAGATCTATTTGATTCCACCACTATCAGCAGATTTTTTTTTTCCCTTTTGTTGCCCTTGTTGTGGTTATTGATGTCGTTGTTGGTGGATAGGACAGAGAGAAATGGAGAGAGGAGGGGAAGACAGAGAGGAGGAGAGAAAGATAGACATCTGCAGATCTATTTCACCATGTAAAGTAACTCCCCTACAGATGGGGAGCCGGGGGCTTGAACTAGGATCGTTACACCGGTCCTTGCGCTTAGCACCACGTGCGCTTAACCCGCTGCGCCACCGCCCGACTCCCTGTCAGCAGATTTTTTTTTTATTATTGCAAAAAGATGCCACAGCGCTGCTCTACCTCTGTAAAGATTACCCTACAGGAGGCCAGGTGGTGGCGTACCTGTTAATGCACAGGGCACAAGGATCCAGGTTTGAGCTCATGGCCCCCACCTGGAGGGGGGAAACTTTGCAAGTGCTGAAGCAGTGCTACTGGTGTCTCTGTCTCTCTCCCTATCTCCTTTTACCCTCTCTGTGTCTGGCTGTCTCTATCCAATAAATAAAAATAATTTTTAAAAAAATTTTTTGTAGTTATTGCTGTCATTGTTGGATAAGACAGAGAGAAATCGAGAGGAGAAGAAGACAGACACCTGCAGACCTGCTTCACTGCTTGTGAAGTGACTCCCCTGCAGGTGGGAGCCAGGGACTTGAACCGGGATCCTTACACTAGTCCTTACGCTTTGTGTCACCTGAGCTTAACCTGCTGCACTACCACCCGACTCCCATAAAGATAATTTTTTAAAAAAAATTATAAAGGATTGGGGTATAGCATAATGGTTATGCAAAGAGACTTCCATGCCTAAGGCTCTCAAGTCCCAGGTTCAATCCCCCACACCGCCATAAGCCAGAGCTAAGCAGTGCTCTGGTAAAATAAATAAGTAAATAAATAAGAAAAAAGATTATGCACAGTGGAAAGCACTCATGTGGTAGTAGGAGCTCAAACTTAGGTTCTTTCACATGGTTAAGTGTGAACTATCTCCCAGCCCATTATTATTATTAAGACTTTATTTAGTAATGAGAAAGAAGGGGAGAGGGAGACAGAGAGAATCAAACATCACTGATACATATGCAGCCAGAGATTGAACTTGAGATCTCATGCTTGAGAGTCCAATCCTTTATCTCTTGCACCACCTCCTGGGCCACCCCTGTTAATACTGTTTTTAAGGTAGATTCATTAATTACACCCTTAAGAATCATGGCTGGGGTCCAGGTGATAGCACAGCAGGTTAAGCACACATGCTGCAAAGCGCAAGGACCGGAGTAAGGATCCCAGTTCGAGCCTAGCTCCCCACCTGCAGGGGGTTGCTTCACAGGCGGTGAGGCAGGTCTACAGGTATCCATCTTTTTCTTTCCCCTCTGTACTCCCCCCTCTCTCGATTTCTCTGATAGCCTCCAGGAGCAGTAGTACTATCCAACAATGAATGATGACAGCAATAACAATAATAATAACAAAAAACAAGAACAATAAAAAAGGGAAAAATGATAGCCTCCAGGAGCAGTGGATTCGTAGTGCCTCGGAGCCCCAGTGATAACCCTGGAGGCAAAATAAATAAGTAAATAAATAAATAAATAAATATCAATGGCCAACCTGTCAAACCACAATGTTGGGTACTAAAGCTATCACAGCCAACAATGAGTGAGTAAATAAGTTTCTCATTTCTATTCAGGCTCCCTTTGCAGCCCTATGCCCCAGTTATGCCAACCCTCAGTGCAGCATTTGTGGATGAGAATTTGCCTGATGGGACTCACCTTCAGCCAGGTACCAAGTTTACCAAACACTGGAGGATGAAAAATACTGGAAGTATAAAGTGGAATGCAGACACAAAGGTATTCCACCCACCCACCCCCACACATACCCCCATTTACCTGTGAAGATAAATTGATTCAACGTGGAAAAATACTTAGCTGACAAACCTCTTTTTTCTCCACTCTTCAGCTTAAGTTCATGTGGGGAAACCTGACTTTGGCTTCTGCAGAAAACAAGGGTATTTTGGTTCCCTGCCTGAAGGCTGGCCATGTGGGAGTTGTATCTGTGGAGTTCATTGCCCCAGCCTTGGAGGGAACATACACTTCCCACTGGCGACTTTCTCACAAAGGCCAGCAGTTTGGACCTCGGGTTTGGTGTAGTATCATAGTGGATTCTTTCCACTCCTCAGAGAGCCCTGATAACAGCAATAAGGACATGGTCAGCTCAAGTGAAACTGATAATCTGACCTATCAGCAAGAGGTAAGCATTGGAAGGGGTGACTAAAACTAAAAGAACCCACTCAAAATTGACCCTTCTTTCAGAAACATTGAAAGGTTCAGTCAGTATGCTGATAATGGGGCTAGTCCTCAGGGAACTTTATGTATCCTTAGGATCTTGGTGCTATTGCATTTAGTTTTTATGAATATATTGTGTGGGGGGGTATTTATTTATTTTTGTTTGTTTTTGATGAGAGAAATTGAAAGGAAGGAGAGATAGAGGAGAGAGAGACACGTGCACTGCTTCATGGCTTGTGAAGCTTCTTCTTGCAGGTGGGGAGTGGGCACTTGAATCCCAGTCCTTGTTCTTGGTAATATGTGCACTACACTGGATGTATCATTGCTTGACGCTCATCCCTCCCTTTTTTTATTGGGGGTAGTGGGGTTAATGGTTTACAATAAATACAGTTGTAAAAGCTTCACAAGTGGTGAAGCAGGGCTGCAGGTGTCTCTCTGTCTCTCTCCCTCTCTACCTCCCCCTTCTGTCTCTATCCAATAATAAATAAAACAAAAATTATAGATAAATAAATACAGTTGTAAAATTTCTGTTTTCAACAAAACTTACCCTCCAGTCTAGGTCCTCCTCCATCATCATGCATCAGGACCTGAAAGCCCTCCTTGCTCCCCAGAGTAGTCCTTTGATGCAATACACCAAACCCAATCTTTTTTTTTTTTTTTTCCTGTTAAACCAGAGCACTACTCAGCTCTGGGGATTGAATTTGGAGTGTGTGTCTCTTAAATTCAAATGAAGTTTTGCCCTACTTGTCATGTGGTACATTTTAAAGTGCTGCTTAAATTTAGTTACCCAGTGTAAATATCATGGTTTTGACCTTTTGTTATAATCTCTGTTATCATTGGGGGGAATTTAATAGAATAGTGAGTGAGCACATGGTCCAGGAGGTGGCATAATGAATGGATAAAGTGTTGGAATCTCAAGCATGAGGTCTTGAGTTTGATCTCTGGCAGCACAGGTACCAGAGTGATGTCTGGTTCTTTCCTTTCTCTCTCTCTCTCTCCTAGTCCTCTCATTAATAAGTAAATAAAATTTTAAAAAATAAATTAGTGAATGCTACTATTTTGCAATATTTCTGTAAATCTGAAAGTATAGGAAAACAATGTTTTAAAACGTAGTTCAGTGGCATTTTGTGTTTAGGGAGACAGTTAATTGTCAGCTTTTTTTTTTTTTTCTATTGATTTAAAATGTATCTTGATGGTTTTCTCTATAGGAAACTTTTCTTCTAGCTAAAGAGGAAATTGAGCTTGGTGAAGCAGCTCAGCAGACAGAAGGAACAGAAAGCTGTAACCCACAGAAGACAAAAAATGTTTCCAGCGAGAGGGAGCTCTACATCCCATCTGTAGACCTTCTGACAGCCCAGGTGGAAGATTCAGCACTTTGAGGGGAAAGGGACAGAAAATAAAGTCTCTAATCCTCATCTGCAGTGGGGAAGCTTTAAGAACAGTGGAGTAGTACTACAGGAGTCTCTCTCTCTCTCTCTCTCTCTCCCTACTCTTTCTTGTCTCCTTATTTCCCTCTATCTGTATCATAAAATAAATAAAAAGAAAATGGCTAACAGAAGCAGTGGAGCCATGTATTGGCACTAAGCCCCAGCAATAACCCTAGTAGAAAAAAAAAAAAAAGACTTATACATACACGGTGATTTGGGAACTCAGTTTTGTGTCTCCCACATTTTCCCTTTAACTTCCTTTATTTCAATGTATCTGGTTCACCTTCACCCATACTGCATTTTCTTTTCTACCATTTGGATATTTGAACATTTTATTTCCTATTTACCCCTCTTGTTTTGTTCTACCTGGCTTATGGTAGTGCTGGGCATTAAACCTGGAACCTTGGAGCCTCAGGCATGAGAGTCTTTTTGTATAACCATTATGCTATCTCCCCTGCTTTACCCATCTTGTTTTTATTTTACTGAGGTGAGATAGGAACTTAAACAGAACTAAATCCAAAATGGTAATCACGAATTGAATTGCCTTGTAAGTCTCATCAGAATGAAACTAGCTCATAGTTCCAGCATATATTGCTTGCAACCTAACCTTGCCCATCTTTTTTTCTAGGACCTGCTATCCTTTGAGCTGTTGGATATAAACATTGTTCAAGAATTGGAGAGAGTACCCCACAACACTCCTGTGGGTAAGAATGCCACACAGTACATCTCCTTTGTTTTATCATAGGCTCATTCTGTAGCTAGTGCATAATTTTGAAGAAATAAATGGCAAGGATTTCTCCCATAACATGACAAAGCTGCATCCAAGGGTCCATTTTTCTTCTTTTCCCTATTTTCTGTCAGAGGAAGAAATACAAGTATGTGAAAGACTTCCCCACTATAAGGAACTCTGCTCCATTTAGAGAATCTAGACAGTTCTCTTTGTTCATTTACAGTCAAGGTTCTGTGGCTTGTCCATGCCCTTTCAGGCCAAATCATTGTTTAAAATTCCTACTGCATTCACTGATCTGCGATGATGCTTGTATACCTAATGGCCTGGAGGAGTTTAATTTCAGATTAGGCCTTAAAGCATTCCTGGGTTTATTTTAACCCTATAGGAGGCAAGAAGCCTATGAGCTGCTACTTCTGGACAATAATTGTTGATGATGTGATGCTTTTTCTTGGTTGATGGTTCTCCTGTCTTCATTCTCCAGATATGACTCCCTGCATGTCTCCTCTGCCACATGACAGTCCCATAATAGAGAAGCCAGGCTTGGGGCAGATACAGGAAGAGAGTGAAGGGGCGGGATTTAAAGAACTTCCTGGTAAGGGGTTAAGTATTTGTAAAGTATTCGCACCTTCTTCTCCATACCACACCCTGTTTTACACATGCCCACTACTAACCCTTCCGTAGCCTATGAATGGATTTTCTAAAGCATCTCATTCTCTGAAGCTTCACCTTCACATGGTGCAAATTACAAGTATTCCTTGATGGAGTATCAGCACAAATACACGGCTGGAGAATGCTCCTTAACATTTAAACACCAAGTGTAGACGTGGTTCATATCTCTTTCAGATTCCACAGAAGTAAAGAGGAGAGCTGAGAATATTACATCAGCCGAAGAAGTAGAAGATGACCTGAGTGGGACACAGTTTGTGTGTGAAACTGTAATCCGATCCCTTACTTTGGATGCTGCCCCAGATCACAACCCACCTTGCAGGCAGAAGTCCCAGCACAGTAAGTATCCCTGACATTCCCCCACTTAACTAGATGGAGTGGCACCTGAATTGTGACTACCAGACCTGAGTAGGAAAGCGCTCTTCACTGAACAGTGGAGGTGAGGTTATCTTTGTTAGAATTTTCATTGGGGGGGGGGGGGGGCGGTAGTGCAGTGGGTTAAGAACACATGGTGTGATGCGCAAGTCTAGTTCGGGTCCCTGGCTCCCCACCTGCAAGGGGGTCACTTCACAAGCAGTGAAGCAGGTCTGCAGGGGCCCATCTTTCTCTCCCCTCTGTTTTCCCCTCCTCTCTCCATTTCTCTCTCTGTCCTATCCAACAACAAGGACAGCAATATAATAATAGCAACGATAAACAACAAGGACAACAAAAGGGAAAAAACAACCTCCAGGAGCAGTGGATTCGTAGTGCAGGCACTTGAGCCCCAGCAATAACCCTGGAGGCAAAAAAAAAAAAAAAAAAAAAGAGTTCTCATTGTAGTTATATCTTGAGACACACGCATTCTACCTGACCATTTTAATTATAGAATGAAGAGCAAAGCAGCCACCATCATTCATTTCTGTACTTTTCTCAGAAGCAGAATTACAACTGCATGCCACAGAGGAACGGCTGCCAGTTGTACTGCCTGGATTCTATAGTAGAGTCTTCCTGTAAGTTGACAGAGATCCCAATTGGCAATTGAGTTGTCTGCTTTCTCTCTCTCTCTCTCTCTTTGCCTTCAGGGTTATTGCTGGGGCTTGGTGCCTGCACTACTACAAAACCCACTGCTTCTGGTGGCCATTTTTCATTTTATTGGCCAGGACAGAGAGAAATTGAGAGGGACGGGGAAAATAGAGAGGGAGAAAGAAAGATAGACACCTCCAGGCCTGCTTCACTACTTGTAAAGGGACCCAACCCCCTCTAGGTAGGAAACTGCGAGCTTGAACTGGGATCATTTTTCTTTTTTCCCTTTTGTTGCCCTTGTTGTTTTTTATTGTTGTTGTTGTTTTTATTGATGTTGTTGTTGTTGTTAGATAGGACAGAGAGAAATGGAGAGAGGAGAGGAAGACAGGGGGAGAGAAAGACACCTGCAGTCCTGCTTCACCACCTGTGGCATAACTCCTGCAAATGGGGAGCTGGGGGCTCAAACTAGGTTCCTTACACTGGTCCTTGTGCTTCATGTCACGTGCGCTTAGCTCGCTGCCTACCACCCGACTCCCTTGATCTGGGATCCTTACACAGATCCTTGTGCTTCATAGTATGTGTGCCTACCCCAATGTGCCACCACCCTGCCCAAGTTGTCTAGCTTTCTCTAGGAAATCATGAGCAGAAACAGAAGTAGCAAACTAAGTTCCTCAAGGGTTAAATTCTACTGTAATAAATTCCATTTATTAAGTTATTTATTTGTTATATTACTGGTTAGAGACAGAAATTGAGAGGGGATGGGAGATAGACACCTGTAGCTCGGCTTCACCACTTGTGAAGCTTCCCCCATGCAGGTGGGGACCTGAGGCTTGAACCCGGGTCCTTGTGCAGTTTAGTGCACAAGAACTGGTAGAAGGGTCCCTGTTAGAGCCCCCGGCTCCCCACCTACAGAGGGGTCGCTTCACAAGTGGTGAAGCATGTCTGCAGGTGTCTATCTTTCTCCCCTCCTTTCTGTCTTCCCCTCTTCTCTCAGTTCCTCTCTCTCCTATCCAACAACAAGGACAGCAATAACAACAATAATAATCAACAACGATAAACTACAAGAGCAACAAAATGGAAAAAAGTGCCTCCAGGAGCAGTGGATTCATAGTGCATTTACTGAGCCCCAGCAATAACCCTGGAGGTGGAAGAAAGAAAGAAAGAAAAGAAAGAAATTAAAAAATTTTTTAAAAAAAGAAGTACTCACATAGCCCTCCCTATAAGTACTCACAACCTAACAGTTTGTATTTATTTATTTATTGTCTCCAGGGTTATCCCAGGGGCATGGTACCTGCACTATAAATCTACTGCTCCTAGAGGCTATTTTTTTCCTTTTGTTGCCCTTGTTTACAGTTTGCCTTTTTACAGCACTGCTGACTACATATCAGTTTTGATTTTAATGTTGAGTATATTAACCACACATGAGATAGAAAAGAAATTTTTGTTTTAAGATTCATAGTGCTTAGAAGTTTGGATATTTCTGCCTAGCTTGTTTTTTTTTTTTTTTAATTAATTTTTTTATTGGGGAATTAATGTTTTACATTCAACAGTAAATACAATAGTTTGTACATGCATAACATTCCCCAGTTTCCCATATAACAATACAACTCCCAGTATGTCAGCTTGTTTTTGTGAACTTTGATTCTACCCCATTTTACATAGCCTCAGACTTAAAAATCTGGCCATGACTTACTTTCAGGAGTAACCCTGATCTTTGGTTGTCTTGTCTCTGACTTTTAAATTTCTAGCTCCTGACCTTAGGTTTACCAATTTAAAGTAGCATTAGACACTGCTTTTCTCTTAGACTTTAAAATTGATTGCTTTTATTCTTTAGTGACATTTGCCCCACCTGAAGAGGGACCAGTTGAGGATGAGAAGGAAGAAATTGTCCATATTGTTGAGGAAGAAACCATAGAAGAGGAAGATGAGTTCAAAGATGAAGTTCAGAGTCAGTCTTCTACTTCTTCAGAGGATTACATCATCATCCTGCCAGAGTGCTTTGACACCAGCCGCCCCCTGGGGGACTCCATGTATAGCTCGGCGCTCTCACAGACAGGCCCGGAGCAAGGGGCTGAAGAGCCTGGGGTTGAGGCTGGGCAGGAACCTGTTGAGACAGAGGAGAAACCCTCAGGAGGGCAGAACCTTCTGGAGGGGCACAGCATCAATGACATCCTCATGACTTCACAGACTCTGGACACAGTGCCCCTAACCCCTGAGGTGGCAGGGCCTCCACCACAGCTGCCCAGGTACCATTCACACATCCCTCAGCTGGGCTGTTCTACAGAAGTGGAATAAAGCATGAGAGATATCAGCTTGGTCAGAAAATCTGGTTTGGGGGGTGGGGTTGTCTGTTTGTTTTCCTTTTTGTCAGAAAAGAGATCTTTTCCCAAAGATAGTAAAGTCTGAATTTAGATGAATAAAAATTGTACTCCCCTGTATTTGTCAATTTTGGATTTAAAGAAATATTTTAAGTTTTTTTTCTTTTTTTCTTTAAACCAGAGCACTGCTCAACTCTGGTTTATCGTGGTTGTACAGGGCATTGAACCTGGGACCTTTGATCCTCTAGCATGAGGTCTTTTTGCATAACCACTATGCTATCTCCCCCACCTATTTTAGTTAATCTTAATTATCTTAGTATAGTCTGTCTACTTAATGTTTTGATCATTGAGAGCTAGTTCTTGTTCTGTTTTTATTTATTTATTTTCCACCAGGGTTGTCACTGAGACTTGGTGCCTACATGAGAAGTCCACCACTCCTAGTGGCTTTTTTTTCTCTCTCTCTCCTTTATTTGATAGGACAGAGAGAAATTAAGAGGAGATAGAAAAGGAGAGAAACACCTACAGTATTTCATCACTCATGAAGCTATCTCCCCCCCCCCTTGCAGATGGGGAGCTGGCTCAAACTTGGGCCGTTGCCCATGGTAACTGCGCTTAATCAGGTGAATCATCACCAGGCCCCCTCTGAGAGCAGCTTTTTAAACAAGCATCCCTGAACCTTCCTTTCCTTGTTTTACTGACTCATGAATAAAAGGCAGCAAAAATCTCATTCTCGTATTAACCCCAATACAACATAGAAGTCTGTATGATAGAAAAAGATATACAGGCATACCTCCATTTACTACACATCATTTGTAATATTTTATTTATTTATTGGATAGAGACAAATCGAAAGAGATGGCAAAAGATAATGAGGAACACAGAGAGACACCTGCACCACTGCTTCACCACTCACAAAGCTTTCCCCTCTGCAGGTGGGACCAGGGGCTTGAACCTTGGTCTTTGCACATCATAACATGTGCACTCAGCCGGGTGCACCACCACCCAACCCCTTACCCCACATTTTTTTTAAGATTTTATTTATTTATTAATGAGAAAGATAGATGAAAGAAAGAACCAGATATCACTCTGATACATATGCTGCCATGGCTGTGTGTGACTCAGATGAATCTAGCTCCTACTGCACAGAAAGAAGCTTCAGTGTTGTGGTCTCTCACTCTCTCTGCTAAAAATACATATATATTCCCCCTCCCCCAAAACCTGAGCTATTGGAAAAATGGCACCTATAGACTCGCTCCATGATGGTTGTCCCAAACTTTTAACTTGCAAAAAGTTCAGTATCTGGAAGTACAACAAAAAATGTGGGGCGGGGGTAGGTAGCATAATGGTTATGCAAACTGACTCTCATGCCTGAGGCTCCAAAGTCTCAAATTGAATCCCCTGCACACACACACACACACACACACACACACACACACACACCCATAAGCCAGGGCTGAGTAGAGCTCTGATTAAAAAAAAAAAAGTCCGGGAGGTGGTGCAGTGATAAGTCATTAAACTCTCAAGCATGAGGTCCTGAGGTGGAACCTTGACCATGAGACATTCTTCCAGGAAGCTAGGCATATTCCTGTGTCAGCACTACCTGATGTAGGGAGATGTGACCAAACTAAAGCCAGTCTTTTCAGCTTGACTGCAGCTCAAGAGGGAAGCCAGAAGTAGAATGAACCCTTTTTTAAAAAAATTTATTTATTTTCCCTTTTGTTTCCCTTGTTGTTTGTGGTTATTGATGTCATTGTTTTTGGATAGGACAGAGAGAAATGGAGAGAGGAGGGGAAGACAGAGAGGGGGGTGAGAAAGACGCCTGCAGACCTGCTTCACCGCTTGTGAAGTAACTCCCCTGCAGGGAGCCAGGGGCTCAAACCAGGATCCTTATGCCGGTCCTTGCGCTTTGTGCCACCTGCACTTAACCCGCTGCACCACCGCCTGACTCCCTAGAATGAACCCTTCTTACCTGATTCCTAAATTCAGACATGAGAACTGCATTAGAAATGTGACGCTTCTGTAGAGAATTTGGCAACGCTGTACTATTTACAGTGTGTCCACCTTTACCATAGGGACATTTTCAACTTACTGTCAACGTTGTCTCTTTCTTAAAGGAGCCTTCATGCACAGCATCATGGTTTCCCAGGATTGGATTTTCCAGCTACCATAACAGAAGTTTCTTCAGTCGCTGATCAGATCAGAGGAGGTAATGACCTTTATGAGCTTTATCTCTCTATCTCTCTCTGTTTCTTTCTAATGGAAACTAGGTACAAATAGGCATTCTCTCATATAATTCTTAGCAGTTTTTAGAAACTTGTGCATTTTATTCTTTCTATATTCCTCCCTCATACTCTCTCTCTCTTTGTTTATGCTACCTAGCTTAACATTTATTAAATAAGGCCTCATAGACAGTGGAAAGAACCAGTAGCCAGCCAGACCCGCTAGTCTAGGTTCTAGCCCAAATTCCACCTTTCTTCACAATGTGACCTTGCAGTAGACCAGCAGATCTATAGGTCTGTTTCCTTGTCTACAGAATAGGAATAGCACCTTATTTATTTACTTACTGTTTTTTGCTTATCAGAGCACTGCTCAACTCTGGCTTTTGGTGATGCTGGGGAGTTGAACCTAAGATCTTTGGTGCCTCAATCATGAAAGTTTTTTTGCATAGCCATTATATAATCTCCCCAGCCCTTATTTTGTTTATTAATTGCCACCAGGGTTATCACTAGGGATTAGTACTTATATAATGAACCTACTACTCCTAGCAGCTATTTCTTTTTTTTTTAATATTTATTTTATTTATTCCCTTTTGTTGCCCTTGTTGTTTTATTGTTGTAGTTATTATTGTTGTTGTCGTTGTTGGATAGGACAGAGAGAAATGGAGAGAGGAGGGGAAGACAGGAGGAGAGAAAGATAGACACCTGCAGACCTGCTTCACCGCCTGTGAAGCGACTCCCCTGCAGGTGGGGAGCCCCGGGGTTCGAACCGGGATCCTTATGCCGGTCCTTATGCTTTGAGCCACCTGCGCTTAACCCACTGCGCTACAGCCCGACTCCCCCTAGCAGCTATTTCTCTCTCTCTCTCTCTCTCTCTCTCCCTCCCTCTCTCGCTCTTCCTCTGTCCCTCTCTTTTCTATTTTTTTAAAGGTTTTATTTATTTATTAATGAGAAGATAGGAGGAGAGAGAAAGAACCAGACATCACTCTGGCACATGTGCTGCCAGGGTTCGAACTCAACACCTCGTGCTTGAGAGTACAAACCTTTATCACTGCACCACCTCCCTTACCACTTTTTAAAATTATTTTTTAAAGATTTTATTTATTTATTCATGAGAAATGATAGGAGAGTGAAAAAGAACCAGACATCACTCTGGTATATATGCTGCAAGGGATTGAACTCAGGACCTCATGCTCAAGAGTCCAATACCTTATCCACTGTGCCACCTACCGGACCACTCTTTTCTCTCTCTCCCTCTCTCTCTCCCTCTATCTTTCTCCCATTTGGTAGGGTAGAGAGAAATTGAGAGGGGAGAATAAGGTGGAGAAGGAGAGAGAAAGACACCTACAGCACTGCTTCACCAAGGTGAAGCTTCTTCCATGTAGGTAGGCTGGGGGCTTGAGACTGGGTCCTTCTGCATGTTAACTGCACTCTACCAGATGTGCCACCACCCAGGTGTTTTTGTTTTGTTTTGTTGGAAAAATCATTTTGGTAATGAGAGAGAACCAGAGAGCAATACTCCGGCATATGTAATGCTGGAGATCAAACTCGGAACGTCATGCTTAAAAGTCCAGCAATTTATCCACTGTGCCACCTCCCACAAGAAAACACCTTTTAGAGTGTTACATCTCCAGCCAAGAATCAGTTTTGCAGTGCATTCTCCTTCCCAATTACACCTGCAAACTTTCTCAAAAAGCCTACCAAAAAAAAAAAAATGAACAAACTTCAAATACTTTGATTAGATTGCCACCTACCTTAAATGTCTTGAGTTAGGCAACCTGAGTTCAATGTTTCCTAGCGTTAAGAAACAGTAGATTCTTAGATGTTGCATCTAACCAACAGGTCTTTTGTTTTTAGAGTCCAGAGGCTCATCAGGACATGTAAACAGCAGACAGAAGAGCTATGACCCTTCAAGGTGCAGACAGAAGAGCTGTGATCACTCAAGGTAATTGGACCTTGTGCAGTTTCTTCCTTAGAAGTAGGTTCATACCCTTATATTGTTACTGTTTAAAAGAGCTGCTCAGGGGGTCGGGCGGTGGCGCAGTGGGTTATGCGCATGTGGCGCAAAGCGCAGGAACCGGCGTAAAGATCCCGGTTCGAGCCCCCGGCTCCCCACCTGCAGGGGAGTCGCTTCACAGGCGGTGAAGCAGGTCTGCAGGTGTCTATCTTTCTCTCCCCTTCTCTGTCTTCCCCTCCTCTCTCCATTTCTCTCTGTCCTATCCAACAACAAATTGTGTCAACAAGGGCAATAATAATAACCACAACGAAGCTACAACAAGGGCAACAAAAGGGGGAAAAAAAAATGGCCTCCAGGAGCGGTGGATTCATGGTGCAGGCACCGAGCCCAGCAATAACCCTGGAGGAGGAAAAAATAAAAATAAAAATAAAAAATAAAAGAGCTGCTCAGAGCACATGGCACATCACTTCCAGAGATCAGAGAAAAAGCCATCATTCTTTTTTTTTTTTTTTGCCACCAGGGTAATGATACATTGGGGCTCAGTGCCTATAACCCCACTATTTTCAGCAGCCTGACACAGAGAGAGAGAATATGAATGAGACAGCTGCAGCATTATTCTAACATTTGTGAAGCTTCCTCCTACAGGTGGGACCAGATACTTGAACGTAGATAATGTGTGCACCCTACCAGTTTCTATTCCTCCTTTCTTCTCTTTCTTTCTCTTTTTCTTCCTCTCTCTTTTTATTGTCTTTATTTATTTATTGGATAGAGACAGCTAGAAATCGAGGGGAGAAGGGATGATAGGGAAGGAGAAAGCGAGACAGAGAGATAGATACCTGCAACACTGCTTTACCACTCACAAAGCTATCCCCCTGCAGGTGGGGACCCAGGGCTGGAACCCCAGCCCTTGTGCATTGGAACATTTGCGATCAACCATGTGCACCACCACCCAGCCCCAACTCTTCCTTTTTTCTACTAAAGCTTGTGAGCATCACTGAGCAGAGGGCTAGAGTTGAATGTTTAAAGAGTGCTCACATTTTGAGCCAGAAAGTGTCAAATTCAACTTACAGAATTGACAGGTCAAGCCTGGCGGGGGTAGATAACATAGTGGTTATGCAAAGAAACTCTCATGCATGAAGTTCTGAAGTTCAATCCCCCACACCACCATAAGCCAGAGCTAATCAGTGCTCTGATAACAAAAATTTAGGGAAAAAAATTCAAGCCTATTATGTTCCCATTTCACCTCTGAACATTGTCAAAGTGAGCACCTTCTTACAGTATTCACAAAAATCATGTGGTCTGGGAGGTAGTGCAGTGAGAAAGCTTTGGACTCTCAGGCCTGAGGTCCGGAGTTTGATCCCCGGCAACACGTGCCAGAGTGATGTCTGGTTCTTTCTCTCTCTACTCCTATCTTTCTAATAAATAAATAAATAAAATCTTAGAAAAATCACATTTCTGGGAGTCAGGCTGTAGTGCAGTGGATTAAGTGCATGTGGTGCAAAGCACAAGGACCGGCGTGAGGATCCCGGTTCGAGCCCCCAGCTCTCCACCTGCCGGGGAGTCGCTTCACAAGCAGTGAAGCAGGTCTGCAGGTGTCTATCTTTCTCTCCCCGTCTCTGTCTTCCCCTCCTCTCTCCATTTCTCTTTTTCCTATCCAACAACGACGACATCAATAATAACTACAACAATAAAACAACAAGGGCAATAAGAGGGAATAAATAAATATTAAAGAAGAAGAAGTAGAAGAAGGAGCTTTCCTTCTACAGATGGGGACCAGGACTTGAACACCGACCCTTATACATTGTAACATGTGCACTCAACCTGATGAGCCATTGCCCAGAAAAATCACGTTTCTTTTGAGAGATGACAGTACCAAATGAATTCACAACTGTATTTTCAGTTAGCACTGAAAACCAGTGTGCTGATCAGAGTATTGGTTTCTAAAGTGCTCGTCTTGCAGTAGATCTGGAACCCATGTCAAACCAAGATTAGTAACTATTATAAAAATAATCACATCCTCTTTCTACATCTGACTTTTTTCTTAAAGAAACATCCCACCCCTCAAGGATTAGAGCCAAGACTGTTTTGTAAGAAGAGGATTGTTTGTGTTTAAGGAGATAATTTGGTTTTCCTCCACAGGCACCACCATCATGGGAATAGTATTGCTGGAGGGCTGATGAAGGGGGCTTTGTCTGTTGCTGCCTCTGCATACAAGGCCCTGTTTGCTGGGCCACCAGTCACTGCACAGGTCAGTGTGTATTTTGTTTTCCTGAACCAAATTCAGGTCCTCACTAAGAGTGCTGACGTAGACAGTACAGCTGCCCAGGAGGTGGCACAGTGACTAGAGCATTGGACTCTGAAGTGTGAGGCGGCCTTGAGTTTGATTCCCTGCATCACATGTGCTGGAGCAATGCTATAATTATCTCTCCCATTGATAAATAATTTTTAACATTTATTTAGGACCAGTGAAAGAGCTCACTTAGTATATGAGACCAGGCTTCTAGCTTAGCCTCCACTGCATTGAAGGAAGCTTCAGTGCCGTGGTTTGTTTCACTTTCTCTGCCTCTGTCTAAAATTCCCAGTCTTCCTCTCCTCTCCTCTCCTCTCCTCTCCTCTCCTCTCCTCTCCTCTCCTCTCTCTCTCTCTCTCTCTTTCTCTCTTTCTTTTTCTCTCTCAACCTCATAGTTGAGAGTCCAATGCTTTATCCACTGTGCCACCTCCTGGGCCACTTTTTTTTTTTTTTGCCTCCAGGGTTATTGCTGGGGCTTGGTGCCTACACTACTCCTGGAGGCTATTTTTCCCCCTTTTGTTGCCCTTATTTATTATTGTTGTTGTTGCTGTCATTATTGTTGGATAGGACAGAAAGAAATAGAGAGAGGAAGGGAAGATAGAGAAGGGGAAAGATAGACACCTGCAGACCTGCTTCACCACCTGTGAAGCGACCCCCAGCAAGTGAGGAGCCGGGGGCTTGAACCGGGATCCTTACACCAGTCCTTACACATCATGCCACGTGCACTCAACCTGCTGCACTACCACCCATCCACCCCCCTCCTTTTTTTTTTTTTTACCAGGAGCTCAAGATTTAGTGTTTGGTTAACATGCAACTTCATTACTATCTGTTGGATTTTGACTACGTTATTTAGGAGAGGAACAGAAAAAGCCTAATGTTTGTAGTTTACCTACTGTGTATGAGGAGCTGTTGTAGATGCTGACACAACAAGATTAATAAGCTGTCAGTTCCTTGTGGTCTGGGAGGTGACGCAGTGGAACTGAGTTCAATCCCTGGCAGCACATGTACCTGAATGATGTCTGGTTCTTTCTCTCTCCTACTGTCATTCTTCATGAATAAATAAATAAAATCTTCCCCAAAAAGATATGTTTAATATAAAGTGAAACTTAGGAATGTGAGCTTAAGGTGTGATTTTGATCTGAGATGAGTAAGAAAACAAAACACCAACTGGGGGCTGTGTAGGGGTGCAGCTGGTTGAGCGCACATGTTAAAATATACAAGGACACCCGTTTAAGCCCCTAGTCCCTGCCTGCAGGGAAAAAGCCTTACAAGTGGTGAAGCAGTGCTTCAGATGTCTATATCCCTCTCTTCCTCTCTATCTCCCCCTTCCCTCTGGACTTCTGTCTCTATCTAATAAATAATAAAAAGATAATAAAAAAGTTGTTTAAACAAAACATCAACTGTGGCCTTGGAAGTGGCTCAGTGATAGAATGCACCATTTGCCTGTGAGGCCCTGAATTATTTTATTTTTTTTGAATAATTTTAACTTTTTTTTAAATTTATTTTCCCCTTTGTTGCCCTTGTTGTTTTTTATTATTGTTGTAGTTGTTGTTACTGATGTCATCATTGTTAGGACAGAGAGATATGGGGAGAGGCGGGGAAGACAGGGGGAGAGAAAGATAGACACCCGCAGACCTGCTTCACTGCCTGTTAAGTGACTTCCCTGCAGGTGGGGAGCCAGGGGCTCGTACCGGAATCCTTCCGCTGGTCCTTAACACTTCGTACCACTTGCACTTAACCTGCTGCACTATCGCCTGACTCCCAAGGTCCTGAATTCAATCCCTGGCACAGTATATGCTTTGACCTCTCTCTCTTCCTCTTGCTTAATAAAATCTTTTAAAAGCAACAACAGACATTTTTTTAAAAAAATGGAGCTGAAGCTGGGAGATGACTCACCTGGTAGAGCTATAGGTAGGATTCTGAAAGAGGCACTGAGTTTCCAAGCAAAGTACATATAGGAGCATTAACCTGGAAAGGAGAATAGATAATCTGTCTTATAAAAAAAAAAAAGGGAATAGTGGAATTAAGTACGAAGGAAAATGCCATTACAGATTTGTTCAGCAAGTTTACAGGCTTTCTCATCTTAATCTTCTCAACTTTTCTGCGTAATAGGAGTTTTTTCTGTATGGTGAGAAGATCTAAGTGTTAGGAAGATTTAGGAAAAATGTGTGTCTGACACAGAGCCTGGCTCAAACGGAAGCAGATTCATTTTAGCTCTGTTATCTGGATCACTTAAAAAAAAAAAAAAAAGGTGGGGTGAGTGAGGGAAAAATAACACGATGGGGGCCAGGCAGTGGCGCACCTGGCTAACCACACACATTACAGTGCACAAGGACCCAGGTTCAAGTCCCTGGTCCCCACCTGCAGGGGGAAAGCTTCATGAGTGGTGAAGCAGGGCTACAGGTTTCTCTGTCTCTCTTCCTATCAATTTCTCTCTGTCTCTATGCAATAATAAACATATACATATATATTATAAAAAAAGAAAGAAGGAGTCAGGCAGTAGTGCATCAGGTTTAGCACACATGGCACAAAGCACAAGGACAGGGCAAGAATCCCGGTTCAAGGCCCTGGTTCACCACCTGCAGGGAGGTCGCTTCACATCTGGTGAAGCAGGTCTGTAGGTGTCTATCTTTCCTCCTCCTCCTCTCTCCATTTCTCTCTGTCCTGTCCAACAACAATGACATCAACAACAATAATAATAACCACAACAACAATGAAAAACACTAAGGGCAACAAATGGGAAAATAAATATAAAAAATTTTTTTAAATAATACTTTCAGGGGCCAGGTGGTGGCAACCCAGTTGAGTGTACACATTACCATGTGCAAGGACCCGGGTTCAAGCCTGCAGGGGGTACACTTCAAGTGGTGAAGCAAGTTTGCAGTTCTCTCTTTCTCTGTCTTTCTCTCCCTTCTAAATTTATCTCTGTCCTATCAAATAAAATACTTAAGGGAAAAATGGCTTCTGGGAGCAATGGTTTCATAGTGCAGTCCCTGAGCCCTGGAAATACTGTGGTGCCAATAAAAATAAAGTATCAGTTTCTTAATATTTTATTTTTTAAGAGTTTATTTATTCATGAGAAATGATAAGAGAAAAAGAAAGAACCAGACATCACTCTGGCTGGTACATATGCTGCCTGGGATTGAACTCAGGACCTCATGCTTTAGAGTCCAAAGCCTTATCCACTGTGCCACCTCCCGGACCACTATTTTGTTTATTTTTAATGACAGGTATACACAGAGAGCTCCCAGAGCACTGTTCAGCTCTGACTTACAGTGGTGCTAGAGATTGAACCTGAGACTTTGGAGCCTCAGGCTTGAAAGTCTTTTACATAACCATTATGCTGTCTCCCTAGCCCAAAAGTAACATTTTTTTTTTTAAGAATTTATTTATTGGGGCCAGGTGGTGGCGCACCTGGTTAAGTGTACACATTACAGTGCACAAGGACCTGGGTTCTAGCCCCTGGTCCCCACCTGGGGAAAAGCTTCGTAAGTGGTAAAGCAGGGTTGCAGGTGTCTGTCTCCTTTCCTCTCTCCCCTCGATTTCTCTCTGTCTGTATCCAGTAATAAATAAATGATTTTTTAAAAAAGAATTTATTTGTTCATGAGAAAGATAGGAGAGAGAGAAAGAACCAGACATCACTATGGTACATGTGCTGCCGGGGATTGAATTTAGGACCTCATGGTTAAGAATCCAATGCTTTATCCACTGCGTCACCTCCTAGACTACAAAAGTAACAATTTCTAAGCAATTTTTTTATCTAGCTCCTTTGCATATCTGTTGAAATTTACCATACTGTTTTCTAGTAATATCTATTCTCTTGCTTATCAAACCTTATCATCACACCTTTACTTTACAAGGTTTCCAGAATTTGCACCCTTTCCGTCATCTGATTAAAAAATGCTTTCTGAAAATGCCCTTACAAACATTCTTCTAGTTCTAAGGATGATTCTTCAGTTGCCTAGTTCCCCTTATTTCCTTCTTCAGAGACAAACATTTAACTCACTTCAGAGCCTTCCCAATTCTTACCCCCTCAAATTCACTAGTAGCAAAAGTACACCACACACATCTAATTTGCTAGTATTGTAAGTAAATCTGGAACAACAAGAATGACTTCTAAGGTAATAAACTTTTTTTGTTAAAATAAAGAGAAATAAGTAAACTATACAGAAAATACTCTGCTTTTCTTGACTCTGCACAGCCAATAGTTTCTGAAGATCAGACGGCAGCCCTGATGGCCCACCTCTTTGAAATGGGATTCTGTGACAGGCAGCTAAACCTAAGGCTGCTGAAGATGCACAATTACAACATCCTTCAAGTGGTAACAGAACTCCTTCAGGTCAACAACAATGACTGGTACAGCCAGCGCTACTGAGGAGTGACCATGTATTAAATTTCTTTGCCTGCTGCTCAGAGATGATCTTTATTCTATCATTGGGGTGTGGGGGGTAGAAGCCCTTGCTTATTTTCTAATCTAATGAATATATATATCCCATCATTGAATTATCAAGACAATACCTGTAATACAGTATTTTGAGGAGAGCAAATCAAAGACTAACTTAAATTTAGGCATTGGGTGAATAGCAGGAAGACGGTTTTTTAGTTAATTTGGATAAAATGTCTTACTCCATTTTACTACATTGAAGAGTATAACTCAAACTTCTTTAGAGCCATTTTTCCTTTCTGCTTGTATTTGAGTGTTTTTCTTTTGCTAATGTGGATGTTGGGGCCAGGTTTTTTTTTTTAAAGAAATTTAATCTTTGGCTGTTTTTTGTTGTTTTCAAGAATTATTCTCATAATTTCTCTAACCTGTTCCCAAGGCTTATAACTATAGGATTGAAATGATAACCCAGTGCATGGTAGGTGTTATCACTCTTCCTTTCCAAAAGAGAAAGCCATTTCCTGCAAGAGTTAGCAATCAGCATTGTTACTGTCTTTAAGTCCCATAATGCATTTTAAAATAAGCACCTTCTGGGTCTCTACACTTCAGTGAAAGCAGGGAGGCGTGTGCTAATTACACTTAATGAGCAGCACATAATGAGCAATGTCTTGTAATTTTGCGTAATTGCCTTTTATTTATGAAAAGTCTAAGGTAGTGTGACATTTTGCTAATTGTAGAGGGGGAAACCCCTATTAAAAGGAAAAGTAAATTTGACACTTCTTTATATCAAGACAGACCTTATTTAGAGTAGGATGGGGAAAATAGAACGATGAAAAAGTGAAAGGCAGGAAGTTCTTGTGTATGGGGGGAAATCCTGATGATTTCTTGGCTGATTTGTTCAAAGGAATCTAGTCCAAAAGGACACTTTTGAAAAGCCTAGGGTGGGATAAGTTCACTGAAAAATGTTTTGGTTTGATTCCAGGAAAAGAATACTCCCAAGGGGTCAAGTCCTCTGTACAGTAGGGAGTCAGTTGGTGAAGGAAAAAAAAAACAAACCACTACAGATGTTATTCATAAAAATGATTTCCAGAATAAGTATCATACCCCCACCCCCAAAGGGGGAGGATATTAAAATAGTATTTAACCTGGTTAGTATTTATAGTGAATGGTGGTTTTAATTAATCATTAGCCATAATGTTTATTTTCAGTATAACTCTTGAATGCTGTTAAGTGAGGATTCTGACCGCAGACTCATTATTTAAAACATTTTTGTCTGGGCTTCTGGGTAGAGGCTGAGTGGCAGGATGTGTGTGTAATTAATCGGGTCGATTTCAGACGGGACCGGTCGTGATTATTTGAGTTGTAAGGGTCCAGTCGTCGGTCCCGATGTACTTGTACATAACCACTTAAAGAATGGTGAAATAAAGGTTCTTTAAAACGCCTGTCTGTACTGATTGGTCCTTGTGGGGCGGGGCGGAGCTAGGGCGGAACTTCCCCAGGCTCTCAGTCAAAGCTTGCGGCGAAGCGGCTCTGTACTTCCGATCCCGCTTGCAGCCGTTTCTGTTGTGGCGATCGCTGGAGAACACACTCCCGATACCCTCTTTCCTTTAGGGAAGCAAAAGACTTGACTTGTGTGCCGTCTCTTAACCCAGCTGACAGGTACACTTGGGTACTAAGCTGGGGGTAGGAGGGTTGTCTGGTGGGTTTTGAAAGCCTCTATGGATTCCCAGTCTCTGCCCCGATCTCCTGGCCCGTGGCCTCCCGGAGTAGGACACTAAGCAGCCAGACCCTCCGGGGTATCCAGAGTCACTGCTCCCCACTTTCTCAGATTTGGTGCATACGCTCTTCCGAGACTGCAGGAGGAGGCGGGCCCCTTAAGGTGCTTGTCGCACACTCCAGACATCTCTCTGCAACTTGAGAAGAACTGAGGATCCCAGACCTGAACCAGGTGAGGCTTCCTTTACTTTAGTTCAGGAAGTAGAGTGTAGCTCACCTTGCCGGCTTATTCTGTATTCACTCCTGCCTTTAGGAAAGAATCCATATTTAGCCTTGATTTTTTAAATCTTTATTTATTGGATAAAGACAGCCAGAAATCAAGAGGGAAGGGGTGATGAGAGAGAGAGAGACACCTGTAGGGCCAGGTGGTGGTGACCCTGGTTGAGCGCACATGTTACAGTGTGCAAGGACCCAGGTTCAAGCCACTGGTTCCCACCTACAAAGGGAAAGCTTCACAAGTGGTGAAGCAGTGCTGCAGGTGTCTCTGTCTCCCTCTCTATCACCCCTTCCCTCTCAGTTTCTGGCTGTGTCTATCTAGTAAGTAAATAAAGATAATTTAAAAAAAATTTTTTTTTAAGAGAGAGTGGTCCAGGAGGTGGTCCAGTGGATAAAGCATCAGACTCTCAAGCATGAGGTCCTGAGTTCAATCCTCAGCAGCACATGTACCAGAGTGATGTCTGGCTCTTTCTCTCCTATGTTTCTCAGTAAATAAAACATTAGAAAGAAAGAGAGAGACACCTCCAACACTGCTTCACTCGCAAAGCTTTCCCCCTGCAGGTGGGGACGGAGGCTGGAACATATGCGCTCAACCAGGTGCACCACCACCCAGCCCCAATTTAGCCTTGATCTTTTCCTGATGAGGAACAGACTAACATTACTAGGATTCTCCCTTGTGGTTTCTTAATTTTTTTTAATTTATTTCTTTTCCCTTTTGTTGCCCTCATTTTTTTATTGCTATAGTTATTATTGTTATTGATGTTGTCGTCCTTAGATAGGACAGAGAGAAATGGAGAGAGGAGGGGAAGACAGAGGGGGAGAGAAAGACACCTGCAGACCTGCTTCACCGCCTGTGAAACGACTTCCCTGCAGGTGGGGAGCCAGGGGCTCGAACCGGGATCCTTATGCTGGTCTTTGCGCTTTGCGCCACGTGCACTTAACCTCCCTCCCTTGTGATTTCTTTCCTACCTCGGCCACTGAAAAGCAGTGAGGAAAAGGCTTATGGTGCCGACTATTTTAGCGTTCTAAGTTACACCTGTGGCCAGTCTAGTCCCCTCTTGTATCAAAGAATCCTTACATTTTTTTTTTTTATCCTTACATTTCTATTAAGAAATGTCACCACTCATACTTGAAAGCTTCCTTGACTGAGTACCCTGGCTCAAAGTCCTCAACCACTTCTGCTTGAGCTTTGTAGCAGTCTCTTCAGAGGGCTGGGAAGACGGCATAAACATTTATGCAAAAAGACTTTCCTGCCTAAGGTTCCAAAGTCCCAGGTTCAATTTCCAGAACCACCATAAAACAGAATTGCACAGGGCTCTGGTAAAATAATAATAAACAATATGGTAGGGGGTTGGTAGCATTATGGTTATGCAAAGAGACTTTTGTGTTTGAGGCTCCAAAGTCCCAGGTTCAATCCCCTGCACCATAAGCCAGAACTGAACAGTGCTCTGGTAAAGTAAATAAGTAATAAAAAGAAAAAAACCTATTCAGAGTCATCTGGCAGGGGGTAAAGGGACACACAGGGCTACAGCCCCTCCCCCTGTCCTGTCCAACTTCCTTCTCTTGAAGTGACATTTCAGCAACTTTCTGAGGGGAGAAGGGAAAACAACAACAACAAAAAAAACCCCTGCCATTTACTTATGGAACACCCATAAAGTTAACTACTGATTTTCTTTTCTCTCGTGGGCAGATAGAGTTCTGTTTAGACAATGAAAGGAGTTGAAATGCAAGCAGCTTACTGATATGAGAGTTCTGTTTTTAAGTCCCACATTCCTTAGGCTCAAATTTGCTGAAATTGGGGTGGAATTCCTTGCCAAACTAGAGAATGTAAAATCACTGGACTTTGTTCTCCTCCCCACCCCCCCAGTAAAAGACTCATCTGAACAATGTTCTCCCAGCTGGGCTCTCAGGAGGATGAGAACAAGGCAATCCTTAGTCCTGTTCCAGGTATTGGCAGCAAGGCCTCCAACTACTCCAGCACCAGTGGCAGCAAGTCTTTCTGTTCCTGTGTGCCTTATGAAGGAATTGCTGGTGCCAGTTTTGTGACTTGCCCCACTTGCCAAGGCAGTGGAGAGATCCCTCAAGGTAAGTGTCCCAAGATCTGGAAACAGCCTGAAATTCAGAAAAAATAATCTTTTTTTAACATTTACTTATTTATTCCCTTTTGTTGCCTTTGTTGTTTTATTGTTGTAGTTATTATTGTCGTCATTGTTGGATAGGACAGAAGTGGAGAGAGGAAGGGAAGACAGGGGGAGAAAAAGATAGACACCTACAGACCTGCTTCACCACCTGTGAAGCGACTCCCCTGCAGGTGGGGAGCTGGGGGGTCAAACCAGGATTACTCCAGTCCTTGCGCTTTGCACCACGTGTGCTTAACCTGCTGCGCTACTGCCCGACTCCCCAGAAAAAATAATCTTAAGTGGCCATCTAGCTGGTCCTTTCTGAGTCGCCTTGAGTGGAGTTATGTCACCCATTTCTAGGCCCCCCAGTTTCAGACTGAACAGGGAGATGCTAATCCACACTGAATTCACTGCGGAGAACCTAGGGGTTTTCCAGACACTGTACTCCCTTAGCAACAGTCTGCCTTATGATTCGGGAAGTTACAGATAACCTCTTTGAGGAAGCATCTCTAATTTGCTGGTGACTTGAGAACTCTTTTATATTTATTTATTTATTCTCTTTTGTTGCCCTTATTTTATTGTAGTTGCTATTGATGTTGTCGTTGTTGGATAGGACAGAGAGAAATGGAGAGCAGAGGGGAAGACAAAGGGGGAGAGAAAGATAGACACCTGCAGACCTGCTTCACCGATTGTGAAGCGACTTCCCTGCATCCAGCAGATAGCGCATGCTGTGTTACCACCCGCCTCCTCCCCATTTTTTTATCTTAATTTATTTATTGGATAGAGACAGCCAGAAATTGAGAAGGATGGGGATGAGAGAGAGAGAGACACCTGCAGTACTGCTTCACCACTGACAATGCTTTCCCCTTACGGGGGGTGGGGAGGGCTTGAACCTGGGTCCTTGTGCTCTACAGCATGTGTTCAATCAGGGTCACCACCACGTGGCCTCACGACTTGACATCTTCATATCTGTTCATGGAAATCTCATTTCCATTCTAGAGATGTCAAAGCTTAACTACCAAGTACAGTAGTGCTGCCCAGTACTCCTAGCCCTCTGCTCTGGGACAGGGCTGGCGTGTTCCTGTCCTTACACTGTGGGACAGGGGTGTATCTGAGTGACTGGCACAGAAATCATTGACTGTATATACTTCTTGTCTCTTGTCTTCCTTCTTCCTACAGAACTAGAGAAGCAGCTGGTGGCCCTTATCCCCTATGGGGACCAGAGACTGAAGCCCAGGCATACGTAAGCCCCTCTTCTTACTCCAACTTCCGCTCTTGGAAGTTGTTCCTTTTGTCCCCCTCATTTGTTTCCACTGGTTCTCCCTCAGAAATCTTGAGTCTTACTAAATTCAGGTTCTCTATTCCTAGTTTCCATGGGAGTTTCCTGGTTTAAAAATACGGAGGGTAGGCTAAGCAGACTGCATAGTGGTTATGCAAACAGATTTTCATGGCTGAGGCTCTGAGGTGTGCCAGGATCAATCCCCAGCACCACCATAACCCAGTGTTACCGAAAAAAAAAAAAAAAAAACTTTGTTTCAGCTCTTGTATGTTTCAGCTCAAATGTAACCAAAGAACAAAACCAGCTAAAGGGTTTCAGGTCGATTCCTACAAGGCCTAAACAATTTTCTATCTCAGCACCCAGCCTTTTCTCTGTTTTCAAGCTTGGCACAACACAAGCTGATTGGTTACAGAGTCCACCAAGGGGCCGACAGCATCAAAAGGTGAGAGCAGGTTGGCTACAAGAGTCCGCCAGGGTTTCCATTTGGGATACTGGAATGCAGAAGTGAGAGCCCACCACTTGCTGTGGTTTTCTCTCTTTCATTATTTTGTCTGTGGATTTTTAAAAATTATTTATTTATTTATTTTCTCTTTTGTTGCCATTCCTTTTTTTATTGTTGTTGTCATTGTTAGGACAGAGAGAAATGGAGAGAGGAGGGGAAGATAGAGGGGGAGAGAAAGATAGACACCTGCAGGTGGGGAGCCGGGGGCTTGAACCAGGATACTTACGCTGGCCCTTGGGCTTCACGCCTCGTGCACTTAACCCGCTGCACTAAGCCCGACTCCCTGCCTGTGGATTTTTATTTCACCAGAGCTAAGTATTGTTCAGGTCTCTCTCTGTATCTTTCCCTCTGCGTCTGTCTGTCTCTCTTATTAAAATAAAATAATAGGGGAGTCGGGCGGTAGCGCAGTGGGTTAAGCACAAGCAAACCCGTAAAGATGTGGGTTTGAGTCCCCAGTTCCCCACCTGCAGGGGAGTCGCTTCACAAGCGGTGAAACAGGTCTGCAGATGTCTTTCTCTTCCCCCTCTGTCTTCCCCTCCTCTCTCCATTTCTCTCTGTCCTATCCAAGAACGACAATGATAACTACAACAATAAAAACAAGGACAACAATAGGGAATAAGTAAATATTTAAAAAATAAAAATAAATAAACAAATAAATAAATAGATTAGATCAAAGCAGATGTCAACTGTAGCCCTTGGTGTCCTTTCCCCGAGATGCTGCTGCTTTTTTTTAAGATGTATTTTTTACATATGAGAAAGAATTTCACATGAGGCAGAGGAGAGACAAGTCAGAGCACCACACCAGTACATGTGGTGTCAGGGACTCAACTAGAAGTCTTGGGCATGAAAATCTAATGCTTGGGAGTCGGGCGGTGGCACAGCGGGTTGGATGCACGCGGTGCAGAACACAAGGATCTAAGGAAGGATCCTGGTTCGAGCCCCCGGCTCCCCACCTGCAGGCAAGTCACCTCAGGCAGTGAAGCAGGTCTGCAGGTGTCTATCTTTCTCTCCTCCTTTTTGTCTTCCCCTTCTCTTTCCATCTCTCTCTGTCCTCTCCAGCAACAACTACAACAGTAATAATTACAACAATAAAGCAACAAAGGCAACAAAAGGGAATAAATAATTTTTTTTTTTTTTTTAAATTTGATGCTCGGGGGTCGGGCGATGGCGCAGTGGGTTAAGCGCATGTGGCGCAAAGCGCAGGGACCGGCGTAAGGATCCCGGTTTGAGCCCCCGGCTCCCCACCTGCAGGGGAGTCGCTTCACAGGCGGTGAAGCAGGTCTGCAGGTGTCTGTCTTTCTCTCCCCTTCTCTGTCTTCCCCTCCTCTCTCCATTTCTCTCTGTCCTATCCAACAACAAATTGCGTCAACAAGGGCAATAATAATAACCACAACGAAGCTACAACAAGGGCAACAAAAGGGGGTAAAAATGGCCTCCAGGAGCGGTGGATTTATGGTGCAGGCACCAAGCCCAGCAATAACCCTGGAGGAGGAAAAGGGAAAAAAAAATTATTAAAAAAATTTGATGCTCTACCAGTTGAGACGTTTCCCCAGCCACTGCCCTGAGTAATGCAAGCATGACTCCTTTAAAGAGAGAGGACTTCTTACTTTTCTAGTAGGGAGGGATTGGCCCTGGCTGAAATTGGTTTGTAGGTTTGTTTCTAAGAACTTCTTTACTTCAGACTTGCTTGTAGATATGGAAAACTAGCCTTTCCTAGCTCTAGGACACTTCCGAATCTCTGAATCTCAGGGCTTCACTAGGGGTGAGGGTCTAGAGGGAATATAGTTGTGGATGTTTAAACTCTGGTCTGTTTTTCCTGGTTGCCTACAACCTCTTCCCATGGTCCTCAGCTTCAACCTTCCCGCCACCATCCAGCCCTCCCCAACCACTACACCAGAATCAGAATCTGTCATTGTCCCTCATAAGACAATGACAAGGTGCTGTCTCTTTAGTGCATTTTTCTACTCTGAATTAGATGAACAGATAAACCTTAATATTTACTAATATTAAAATTCAGGTCTCTAAATCCATGCAGATTTCTCTTTTCCAGTGACAATAGCTAGCATTTATTGAACTTTTGCTATTTGAATTTGCACTCACCCATACAATAACCCATAACAAATTATATGGTGTAAGTACAATAATTTCCTTTTCTTAAAAAAAAATGTTATTTATTATTATCTTTATTGGATAGAGACAGCCAGAAATCAAGACGGAGGGGGGTGATAGGGAGAGAGAGAGAGAGACAGAGAGACACCTGCAGCCCTGCTTCACCACTTGTAAAGCTTTCCCCCTGCAGGTGGGGACTGGGGACATAGGCTCAACCTGGTGCGCCACCACCCAGCCCCCAATTTCCCTTTTAATAGGTAAAGAAACTGAAACATAAAAAGGTTGCTCACGGGAGTTGGGTGGTAGTGCAGTGGGTTAAGCGCACATGGTGCAAAGCGCAAGGACCAGCATAAGGATCCCGGTTCAAGCCCCCAGCTCCCCACCTGCAGAGGAGTCGCTTCACAGGCAGTGAAGCAGGTCTACAGGTGTCTCTCTTTCTCTCCCCGTCTGTCTCCCCCTCCTCTCTCCATTTCTCTCTGTCCTATCCAACAATGATAACAACAATAAAACAACAAGGGCAACAAAAGGGAATAAATAAATAAATTAAAAAAAAAAAAAAAAAAAAAAAGGTTGCGGGAATCGGGCTGTAGAGCAGCAGGTTAAGCGCAGGTGGCGCAAAGCACAAGGACCGGCATAAGGATCCCGGTTCAAACCCCGGCTCCCCACCTGCAGGGGAGTCGCTTCACAGGTGGTGAAGCAGGTCTGCAGGTGTCTTTCTCTCCTCCTCTCTGTCTTCCCCTCCTCTCTCCATTTGTCTCTGTCCTATCCAACAACGACAACAACAATAATAACTACAACAATAAAAAACAACAAGGGCAACAAAAGGGAATAAATAAAAAAAAATAAATATTTAAAAAAAAAAAAAAGGTTGCTTACATGGTCCAGAAGGTGGCACAGTGAATAAAGCATTGAACTTTCAAGCACGAGGTTCTGAGTTCAGTCCCCAGCAGCACATGTACCAGAGTTTTGTCTGGTTCTTTCTGTCTCTCCCTCCCTCTCTCCTATCTTTCTCATTAGTACACAAATAAAATCTTTTAAAAAATTATTATTATTATTATTTTTAAAATGGAAAGAAAGGTTGCTCAGTGTGACCACAGTGGCATGCCTGCTTAAATGCATATGATACTATGTGCAAGGACCTAGGTTCAAGCCCCCAGTCCCTACTTGCAGGGGAGAAGCTTCACAAGTGGTGAAGCAGTGCCACAGGTGTCTCTATCTTTCCTTTTTAATGTATTTATTTATTTTTTTAATTTACCAGCCGCAGAGCAGTGAATCTTTTTGCATAACCATTATGCTATCTACCTCCTCCTTCTCTATCTCCTTCCCTCTCAATTTCTCTCTGTCCTATCACATTAACTAATTAATTAGTTAATTAATTAACTAAATAAGAATAGAAAAAAGTTGTTCAGCATGGTCCGGGAAGTGGCACAGTGGATAAAGCACTGGGCTCTCAAGCATGAGGCCCTGAGTTCACTCCCCAGCAGCACATGTACCAGAATGATATCTGGTTCTTTCTCTCTCCTATCTTTCTCATGAATAAATAAATAGTAAGATTAATTGTAAAAACAGTTGCTCATTCTTACTGGACCAGTGAGTTCCCAGAGCTATGCTGCCTGCCCCCCACATCTGAGCCTAAACTGAACCCAGTGCACAACTGGAGAGGGTGTGGGGGGAATAACTTATAAAGACGTGGCTGAACCCCCCCACCCCCCACCCCACCCCCAGCATCCTTAGTTTTCAGACCTCTCCTCTAGCCTGATCTCACTTTCCCACAGGAAGCTCTCTGTGTTCCTGGCAGTGCTCCTCTGCCTGTTGACCTCCTCCCTCATCGTCTTTTTCCTGTTTCCTCGATCCGTCGTTGTGCAGCCTGCTGGCCTCAACTCCTCCATAGTGACCTTTGATGAGGCTGATATCCACCTCAACATAACGGTGGGTGGGTGACTGTACCCCTAGACTGTACTCACACCTTCTAGTAACATTTACCTATGGTCTTTATTTGGTGTCCCAATCCTGAACTGTTATATTCAGGGATTTTAGTGTGCCCAGAGGCTGTCAGAAATCTGAGAAATAGAGACAACCATGAGCCTCATAATTGTGTAGGCTGTGTCAGAATCAGGATTAGAGAAAAAAGACAGTGCAGTAGGAGGTAACTGAGACTTCTTGGGTGGGCAGGACTGGCTTAGGAGAGAGAAGCTGCAGGAGACCAGGTCCTGAGCCAGGTTGATGTCTTAGTCAAAAAGGTGAACCTTGCCATTAGTAGCCCTTCCAATAGGTTCCTGGTACTTGTCCTCAGTTGAGGTCCATATTAGGGGTGGGATTTAGTCAAGCCTAAGGTTTTGTAACTGTTTGGCTTCTTTCCAAGATGGCCACCATCACTCACCCCTCCCCTTCCCTACCTTCATCCCCAGAATATCTTGAACATCTCCAATAGCAACTACTATCCCATCACAGTGACCCAGCTGACCATCGAGGTTCTGCACCTGTCGCTTGTGGTGGGGCAGGTCTCTGACCACCTCCTCCTGCATGTCCACCCACTGGCCAGTGAACAGGTGACCCCTCTCCTTGGCCATCCCTGCCCAGAAGAGTATGGGTGCACGTGGTGCTAGGTATGAAACTTCCGGAATCAGAACTAATTATCTGTGCATTTGGTTCACAGATGTTTTATGCAGTAAGCAACAGAATCTGGGATGAAAACACATAGTGAGTATTTTGACCTTGTTTCCCTGTTTCCCTTTTTCCTGCATTAGAAACCCAGTTTTAATCCCCACTAGATTTCCTGGCTGCTTAGTGACTGCATTGGTCCTGCAGTCTCAGGCCTGCAACCTCATCTGCAGTGCACAAGAGTTCAGAATACCCAGCCTCTACCCGTTTGTAACAGTAGATTGAAATGAAAAACAGGCTGGAATTTGGTTAATCCTTACAGAATGTGACCTTGAGCTCTTCAGCCTGAGGCTCTGAGAAGGGACAGTGTCTCCTTTTCTGTGGAGGGAGGGGCTGATCCTAGTTGCACCAAAGCTTCAGGGATTAGAGAACTGATGATTGCAGCAAAAGTGCTAATTGTAGGCATAGGAATGGTTGGGAATGAGTTGTGGAAACAGCTGATAGAAAGGGGCCCAGGAGGTAAAAGGGCTGGAGCCTGCAGTTCTCCTTTAACCCTTCTAGTAGGGTGTTCAGTGTGAAACATGGTGTCATGTTCTCTTTCTCTCAGCAAAATATGTACCTGGCTGAAAACCAAAGTCCACCATGTTCTTTTGCATATCCAGTAAGTAGAACCTGGGGCTCTGATACCACACACACACACACACACACACACACACACACACACCACACTTCTGACTGGTCTCACCTCGGTGCTACCCAGCAGTACACTCATCCTGTCTTACCCCACGAATCTTCAATGGCTTTTGTAATAACAGATCAGCCCTTCCTCTAGGTTCCGCTTTGTTACCACCTATTCATTTTAGTTATAGAGCTATCTGGAACACAGCTTGGGCAACTGTTCCCAGGCTGCAGAAGAAAGTTGGGTTGGGGCCCAGCTGCTGGGGTACCTGGTTGAGCGCACATGCTACAATGTGCAAGAACCAGGGTTCAAGCCCGCAGTCCCCACCTGCAAGAGGAAAGCTTTGCAAGTGATGAAGCAATGCTGCAGGTGTCTATCTCCCCTTTCCTCTTGATTTCTAGCTATCTCTATCCAATAAATAAAGATAACTTTAAAAAATGAAAAAAAAAAAAAGGAGTTGGGCAGTAGCACAGCGGGTTAAGCACAGGTGATGCAAAGCACGAGGACCAGCACAAGGATCCCAGTTCAAGCCCCCGGCCCCCCCACCTGCAGGGGTGTCGCTTCACAGGCGGTGAAGCAGGTCTGCAGGTGTCTATCTTTCTCTCCCCCTCTCTGTCTTCCCCTCCTGTCTCCATTTCTGTCTGTCCTACCCAACAACAACAACAACAATAAAAAGAAACAAGGACAACAAAAGGGAATAAATATTTTTTTTAAAAAAAGAAGAAAAAAAGGGGCCGAGTGGTGGCGCACATGTTGCAATGCACAAGGGCCAGGTTCGAGCCCCCGGTCCCCAGCTGCAGGGGGAAAGCTTTGCGAGTGGTGAAGCAGGGCTGCCGGTGTCATTCTGTCTCTCTCCCTCTCTGTCTCCCCCTTCCTCTTGATTTCTGTTTCTAGGCAATAAATAAATAAAGATAATAAAAGAAAATTAAAAAAAAAAAAAAAGTTGGGGTATGAGAGAGCCAGTCCTCCCCAGACAGCAGAGCAGGGCAAAGCTCTCTTCCTCCTCTAAGACAACAAAGCCTGCTTCTTCTCCAGGGGCACCCTGACCTGTTCGTACCTGAGTCATTCAGAACAGCTGGTCTTCCAAAGCTATGAATATGTGGACTGCCGGGGAAACATGTCGGTGCCTCACTTGCTGATCTCTCACCCACCGTGACCTGTCTGTTGTTCCGGAACTACAGACACCTGCCTGCATGGTCCATGTCTCCTACAGCTCTGTACTGCCAAAGGAAAACCCCTTAGACCCCTACACACATCATCTTCCCTCAGAACGGAAAGTTTTCTGTAGCATTTCACTTTACACACATGCTCCTTCACTCAGTCAGATACACACATGCACCCTGAGATCCTCTGATTTTTTTTCTCCACCACCCCAACTATCCAGCATCCCCCCAAAACCTGATTTTTACTCACCTGCAGGGGGGAAGCTTTGCAAGTGAAGCAGGGCTGCAGGTGTCTTTTCTTCCCTCTCTACCTTCCCCTTCTCTCTCAGTTTCTGCCTATCTCTATCAATCAATAAAAATAAAAACCTGATTTTTATAAGAGACCAGCATCAGATCTTCCCCTTGGTCTATCATGAGGAATTGTGGCCTTCCATTTCCTTGGGGCTGCCTTCAAGTCCCTGGAGTGGCACCTGCCCCCATCTGTCCTGAGCACTTTAATTACTCAGCTCCTCCAGGGCTGGCATTCTCCTGCCTGCATATGGAGAAAGCTCTATTTTTATCTGACTTTGAAAACATAGACCCTTTTCAAGTTCACCCTGCAATGAGAAACTGACTTGGAGGTCTTCTAGTGCTGTTTCTAGGGCCTCTTAGAGGAGTCCATAGACTTCTCCTGGTAGTGTGTGTGTATGTGTGTCCATCTGACAGCAAGATTGGCCAAGCTCCGTTAATTATCCTGGTTCCTAGAAAGACTACTGTCCTCACAGCAAAAGCCAAAGTATTACAGGAGTAGAGGGGTACCCATCACCCCACACTTACACAAGAAAAACAAAGCCAGAGTCATTTATAAAGGTATTTATTAAAAGAGGTCATTGTGGTTGTGGTGAGCCCACAGTCCTATGCCGAGTAGACCCAAATAAGTCAGTTGGTGGGCCCAGCTATTCTCCTGAAACCCTGTAAAGGTGAAGCCAAACTGCTGCATTCTGCTGCACCCCTGTCTTAGCACCAGGTTTCACCCTCTGTTCTCATAGGCCTCTGCCCTCCAACGGGTAATATGAAGCAGCACGTCATAGCAATTGATCAAGATCTCTTGCGATCACTCTGGTGAAGCTAAATCCCAGATAGCCCCCATATTCCTACTAGGCTCCAAATAAGAGGGGGTTTTTTGTTCTTTTTTTTTTTTTTTTTTTTTTTTTTTTTTTTGCTGAACATTAATGTTATTTGCCCACTAAAAATGACAAGCAGAGGGGGTGGAAGGTGTCTGCTCACTGGTGGTGCAGGAATCTTTAGTACATGTGCTGGGCTACCTAGTCGTCAGGGAGGCAGATTTGCCAGAGGAGAAGCAGTTTCTGAGACGGCATCGTAAAGAGAAGAAGGAGCTACAAGCCAAAATTCAGGGTATGAAGAGTGCTGTTCCCAAGAACGATAAAAAGAGGAGAAGGCAACTCACGGAAGACCTTGCTAAGTTGGAAGCAGACATGGAGGAAAAGCACAGAGAGGAAGTGGAGCAATTGAAGCTGACATCTAAAGAGAGTAAGACAGATTCTGTTGCTGTTAACATTTCAAATTTGGTTCTTGAGAATCATGCTCCTCGGATATCTAAGGCTCAGAAGAGACGGGGGGGGGGGGGGGAGCTGCATTGGAAAAAGAATAGGAAGAACGGATAGCAGAAGCTAAAATTGAAAACTTGTCTGGAGCACGACATATAGAAAGTGAGAAACTGGGAGTTGGGCGGTAGCTCAGTGAGGTTAAGTGTGCATGGTACAAAGCACAAGGACCAGCACAAGGATCCCAGTTCGAGCCCCCGGCTCCCCACCTGCAGGGGAGTCGCTTCACAGGCGGTGAAGCAGGTCTGCAGGTGACTCTCTTTCTCTCCCTCTCTCTGTCTTCCCCTCCTCTCTCCATTTCTCTCTGTCCTATCCAACAACGACGACAACAACAACAATAATAACTACAACAACAATAAAAAAAGGGAAAATAAGTAAATATAAAAAAAGAAAAAAGTGAGAAACTTGCTCACATATTGGCAGTTAGACAATTGGAAATTAAACAGATTGAATCTGATGGTCACTGTATGTATAGAGCCATTGAAGATCAGCTGAAAGAACATACGTGCCCTTGACTGTGGCTGCCTTAAGAAATCAAACCACTGAATATATGCAAAGCCATATGGACAACATTCTGCCATTTTAAACAAACTCCAGAGGAGTTTGGAAAGTACTGGGCTGATATTGTAGACACAGCTGCCTGGGGAGGTCAACTAGAGCTAAGAGCCCTGTCTCACATTTTACAAACACCTATAGAGATAATACAAGCAGAATCTCCTATTGTAGTTGTTGAAGAATATACAAAAAAAAAAAAAAAAAAAAACCATTAGTACTTGTATATATGAGACATGCAGATGGCTTCGGAGAACATTACAATTCTGTTACATGGTTGGTGAACACAACTTCTGAAAATTACAGCTAGTTTTTAAAATGTTGGACAATTATGCTTTAGTACAGTGTGCCAATCTTTATATTCATAACAAGTGCTGAACTGTTCTAAACATTACTGATGAACACAACTACCTTAACTCAGTGTTATGGCCTAGCTTACTAATGGGGTTTTAAAAATGTCAAAGTTAGGGAGTCGGGCGGTAGCGCAGCAGGTTAAGTGCAGGTGGCGCTAAGCACAAGGACCTGCTCAAGGATCCCAGTTCGAGCCCCTGGCTCCCCACCTGCAGGGGAGTCACTTCACAGGCGATGAAGCAGGTCTGCAGGTGTCTCTCTTTCTCGCCCCCTCTCTGTCTTCCCCTCCTCTCTCCATTTCTCTCTGTCCTATCCAACAACAACGTCATCAATAACTACAACAATAATAACAACAACAATAAAAAACAAGGGCAACAAAAGGGGAAATAAATAAATATACAAAGAAAGGAATCACAAAAATGTCAAAGATAAACTTTGAACAGTGTCCTAGTGATAATTTAAAGGCACACCAACTCCATCATTCATACATAGGTGAAGATGGTATCCTCTTTTCTAATTTTTTAAATTAAAGTAGAATCCTGGACATCATGTTCTGTGTTAAAATAAATTCCAAATGTTCTTCTTCCCTTTGCATTTAGTAACCATTTCAATATAATTTTTTTGAAGATGAAAAAAAAAAAAAGACAAGCAGAAAGATGAGCTTAGGTGGTAGGAAATGCTAACTTTGAAGTAGGGCGGATAGAGAGGGAGAAGTGACAGGAACTGGTGACTGGGAGTGAAGGGAAGAAAGAAGTTCATGTCCTATCTCCCAGCTGTCATGGCGGGATAACTGGGGATGAGATGGTGTTGACAGGAGCACAGAAGGCTGGGCTAGAGCTTCTGCTGTATGTATGTCAGCAAATGTAAATGGTCGTTATTACATGCGATAAAGTATTCTTAATGTGTAAAAAATATGCGTGAGGAGGCCCTGAGGGTGGACTTGGGAGCATAAAGTCCCAAGTTTGGTCTCTGCTATCCCATGTGTTAGAGTGAAGCTCTGGTTCTTTCTCTCTCTCTGTTTTCTTGTATTAATAAAGTGTTTTAAAAAGGGTGAGTGGGTGTTTGGGAGGCTGTGCAGTGGAAAAAATATTGGGACTCTCAAGCCTGAGTTCGATCCCTGGCAGCACATGTACCAGAGTGATGTCTGGTTCTTTCTATTTTTCTCATTAATAAAAATCTTAAAAAAAAAAAAAATTCGTGGTCCAGGAGGTGGCACAGTGGATAAAGCATCAGACTCTGAAGCATGAGGTCCCGAGTTCAATCCCTGGCAGCACATGTACCAGAGTAACGTCTGGTTTTTTATCTCTCTCTCTCCTCTCTTCATGAATAAATAAATAAAATCTTTAAAAAAAAAATTCAAAGTCAGTGGGAAGGAAGCTAGTAGAAACTCCCTAGAACACAGCCTAATTCTTACAGTATTTTTGTGCCCATATGTTAACAACTGTATTATATAAGCCATTAGCCTCTCAATAAAATGATAAAAGGAAAAGGTATTATTTTTTATTCCTTATTTATTCCCTTTTGTTGCCCTTATTGTTTTAATGTTGTTATTGATGTTATTTAATGTTGTCATTGTTGTTGGATAGGACAGACAGAAATGGAAAGAGGAGGGGAAGACAGAGGAGGAAAGATAGACACCTGCAGACCTGCTTCACCACTTGTGAAGTGACTCCCCTGCAGGTGGGAAGCCGGGGGCTCAAACCAGGATCCTTACCCCAGTACTTGTGCTTTGCGCCACCTGTGCTTAACCCGCTGTGCTCCTGGAAAAAGTTTTTTTATTATTAATTTTTAATATCTATTTTTCCCTTTTGTTACCCTTGTTTTATTGTTGTAGTTATTATTGTTGTTGTTATTGATGTCATCGTTGTTGGATAGGACAGAGAGAAATAGAGAGAGGAGGGGAAGACGGGGAGAGAAAAATAGGCACCGGCAGACCTGCTTCACTACTTGTGAAGCGACGACTCCCCTGCAGATGGGGAGCCAGGGGTTTGAACCAGGATCCTTATGCAGGTCCTTATGCTTTGCACCACCTGTGCTTAACCCACTGCGCTACTGCCCTACTCCCTTGGAAAAAGTATTTTTTAATGGCCCAGGAGATAGCTCAGTGGATGGAATGTTAGACTAATATATATAAAGTCCCAGTTTTTGCTTTTCTCTTCCTCTCTTAGTAATAAGAAAATAGTACACACACAAGACTTAGAAGGTGAAAGCAGGACCATAGAAAAAATGGGCAAAAAAAGAAAAAAGATATAGGTAGTTATAGATACAAAGTCAACCCATATCTGTGACTCTGGGAGAACTACTTCCATTTCCAGTGAAGGGGGGTGGGGACACAGAACTCTGACAGTGGGAGTGGTGTGGAATTATGACCCTGCTATGATTTTGTAAATCAATATTAAATCACTAGTATATTATACATATATTAATATATAGTCACATACATGAGTATATATGACTCTATATATGAACAATATATTGGGGGGTTGTTTTTTTATATTTTCCCTTTTGTTGCCCTTGTTTTTTATTATTGTTGTAGTTATTGTTATTATTGATGTCATTGTTGTTGGATAGGACAGAGAGAAATGGAGAGAGGAGGGGAAGACAAAGAGGAGGAGAGAAAGATAGACACCTGCAGATCTGCTTCACCACCTGTGAAGCGACTCTGCTACAGGTGGGGAGTCGGGGGCTCAAACTGGGATCCTTACGCTGGTCCATGCACTTTGTGCTACGTGCGCTTAACCCGTTGCACTACCACCCAACTCCCTATATATTGTTTTAATGAGAGACCTCACTGTCTTTTTTTTTTTTTTTTTTTGTGCCAGGGATCAAATCCAGCATCATGGGGCTATGTGTTGGCGCACCTGATTGAGTGCGCAAATTACAATGTGCAAGAACCCGGGTGCAAGTCCTGATTCCCACCTGAAGGGGGAAAGCTTCACAAGCTGTGGAAAAGTTTCACAAGTTGTGAAGCAGTGCTGCAAGTTTCTCTCCCTATCTCTACCTCCCCACTCAATTTCTGTATCTATCAAAAAAAAAAATTAAGTCTAGGACCTCATACCTACAAAATATGTACTGTAACACTAAGCCACTTCTCTGACCTCACACAGCCTGTTTCCTACTGTTCAGGTGGGTGTCAAGTTCTCTCCCCCAGGCCCTCTGATAATAGGTTTTGCTTTTCCAGCTTCTGAGACATTCCTAACAGGAGCTCACTGTGTCCCATCCAACTTTCTTTTTATGCACCACTGGTGAATGGAGCCAGGCTCTTGCATATATGAAATACTGCTGCACATTCTCCCAGACCTAACTTTTCTTTTGAAAGTGGAGGTATTTTATTGTTTGTTTTGTTTCTTCTTCTTCTTTTTTTTTTTTTGACCAGAAAACTGCTCCATTCTAGCTTATGGTTGTATGGGGACTGAACCTGGGACTTTGGAGCTTCAGGCATCAGAGTCACTTTACATAACCATTATGTTATCTACCCCTGCCCTTTTTTCTTTTGAAAAAGGGAAGGGAAAGACATCACAGCACAGCTCCGCCATCCATAGAGTGTCCCTAATGCCATCCAGTGTGATACCAGGACTCAAAACCAGCACCAAGTGGATGGCAGGACATGCACTCTTAACTGTATAAGCTATTTCCCAGTCCAACTTTACCTCTCTCTCTCTTTTCTCTTGTGCCTCCAGGATTATTGCTGGGCTCTGTGCCAGCACTAGGAATTCACTGCTCTTAGCAGACATTTTTTCCGTTTTTTATTGGATAGGACAGAGAGAAGTTGAGAAGGGAAGAGAAGGGAAGATAGGGAGAGAGAAAGAGGGGCTGGGTGGTGGCACACCTGGTTGAGCACACACATCACAATTCTCAAAAACCCAGGTTCAAGCCCCCGGTCCCCAGCTGCAGGGGGAAGGCTTCACAAGTGATGAAGCAGGGCTGCAGGTGCCTCTCTGACTCTTTTCCTCTTTCCTCCTTCCTCTCAATTTCTGGCTGTCTCTATCTGATAAATAAAGAATTGCTATGCACTACGCTCCAGCAATAGCACTGCTGGCAATAAAAATAAGTAAATAAATAAATAAATAATAAACACCTAGGCAATCCAAAGAGAAAGGGGTAGGATTGCATATCAAAGATATTAATGTCAAGAATTGGTAAGGTGGGGAGTCAGGTGGTAGCACAGTGGTTAAGTGCACGTGGCGCAAAGCGCAGGGACCAGTTAGGATCCTAGTTGGAGCACCCTGCTCCCCACTTGCAGGGGAGTTGCTTCACAGGTGGTGAAGCAGGTCTGCAGGTGTCTATCTTTCTCTCCCCGTCTCTGTCTTCCCCTCCTCTCTCCATTTCTCTCTTTCCTATCTTAAAAAAAAAAAAAAGTGGTAAGGACCTTTAAATTCTCTTAGCTAAATAATTCTCTATTAAATGGAAAAGAAAGAAGCTTGTGGAATTTTCGTGAACAAGCCCTCCACCTCTTCCCAGAGCCAGGAGTCACATTTTTTTTTTTTTATTAGCTAGCCTCTTAGAGAGCGGTTTGGAGGGCGTGGCTCCTGGAGCACAGATGTTGCTGCCTGGTGAGTTGCTTCACTTTTTTTGCAGATGGTCAGTGGGATCCTGTGATCTCTGGATCACCACTGCTGAATGTAATTTGCTGACTGAGAGAAAAGAGGCAAATAGATTAATTAGTTAGTTTGGTGCCAGCTGGAACATTGCATTAAACTCTTTGTAGCCAAGTAATTAAAGTGAAATGTAGCAACCCAGTGCTCATCCTAAAAGGACCCACATCAGTTTCACTTGTTCTTTGTACCTGTGTCAGAAAAACATTTCCAAAGGGTATATGTTTTATCTTATTCTCTTCATGAATTACAGTCTTGGATTTAATAGCCTGCAATGAGCCAGACTTTCAGCTAAGTACTACGGATGACTTTCCTTTTTAATCTCCACATCTAGCCCTATTGAAACCTTTATTACAGAGGTAGTATTATAATGTTCCTTAATGGAACAGTTGAGGTTCAGAATTTAAATCACTACTATAGTGATCCTAAGACCCACAGCTTCTGACCTCAGTACTTGCCTGATGTCTGCTCCAACTGCCTCGATTTTATCAGCACTTTTAATTTTATTTCATTTTATTGAGAGATATACGGAGGGAAAGGTACAGAAAGATCTGAGCATTGTTCACCTCTGACTTATTTATGATAGTGTTGGGGATTAAACCTGGGTCCTCAGTGTCTCAGGCATGAAAGCCTTTTGCAGAACATTATGCTGTCTCCCCATTCCCCATCAACACGTAAAATGCACCCCCTTCACAACTTGGAAGGTCACACAATGCATTAAACTCTCAACCATGAGGTCCTGAGTTCAGTCCCCAGTCCCCAGCATCACATGGGCCAGAGTGATGTTCTAGTTCTCTTCCCCCATGCACTAATAACAATCATTTAAAATATTTATTTGATAGGACAGAGAGAAACTAAGAGGGAAGGGGGGAGAGGAGATGAGAGGAGAGGAGGGGAAAGAGAAAGACACCCACAGCACTACTACACCACTCCTGAAGCTTCCCCCTGCAGGTAGGGACTGGAGGCTTGAACCTGGGTACATGGTAACATGTGTGCCCAACTAGGTGTGCCTCCCACAGTCTTTTTTTTTTTTTTAATTGCCACCACCTGGATTACTGCTGTGGCTTAGAGCCAGCGCTACAAAGCCATTACACCCTCTGACCATTTCCAACTCCTTCTCTTCCCCTCTCTTCTTTCTTTTTATGAGATCAGACAGATAAAAATTATGAAGGAGATGGAGATAGAGAGGGAGTCAAAGAGAGACACCTGAAGACCTGCTTCACCACTTCGGAAGCTTCCCCCCTGCATGTGGGGAGCAAGAGCTCTGACATGGATCCTTGTGCATGGCAACATATTCACTCAGCCAAGTGCACACTGTAAGTGTGTGTTTCTTCTCAGGAACCTGTACTATCTTCCCAGATAGATCAACTCCTCCATTTATGCTTAGTGTCAAGCATCAGGCCGTAGATAGCTAGGCAGTTTTATGGGGGCAAGCAATAAGAAATAGACCATCCAGAATTGAGTTTGAATTGCAGACTCAGGGCAGGGTTATGCAAAGAGACTCGCATGCCTAAGGCTCCAAGATCCCAGGTTCAACCCCCTACACCACCATAAGCCAGAGCTGAGCAGCACTTTGGTAAAAGATAAAAAAAAAAAAAAAAATGAATTGCAGGGGAGTTGGGCAGTAGCACAGGGGGTTAAGTGCATGTGTTGCCAAGCACAAGGACCGGCACAAGGATCCGGGTTCCAGCCCCCGGCTCCCCACCTGCAGGGTAGTTGCTTCACAAGCGGTGAAGCAGGTCTGCAGGTGTCTATCTTTCTCTCCCCCTCTCTGTCTTTCCCTCCTCTCTCCATTTCTCTCTGTCCTATCCAACAAGGATGACATCAATAACAACAACAATAAAAAAAAAAACAAGGGCAACAAAAGGGAATAAATAAATAAATAAATATTTTTTCAGTGAATTGCAGACCTAACCCTCCACCCCCATTCCACCAAGAAAGTGTCTCTAGACTCTGAATGCATTTTTTTTTAACCAGAGCACTGCTCAGCTCTGGCTTGTGGTGTGGGGGACTGAATTTAAGACTTCAGCACCTCAGGCATGAAAGTCTCTTTGTAGAACCATTATGCTGTAGCCCCTGAATGCATTTTTTTTTTACTCCAGGGTTATCTATTGCTGGGGCTCAGTGCCTACACTATGAATCTACTGCTTCTGGAAGCCATTTTTCCCATTTTGTTGCCCTTGTTATTGTTGCCATTGCTGCTGCTGCTGTCAGGTAGCACAGAAAGAAATTGAGAGAGGAAGGGAAGAGAGAGGAGGAGGAGAAAAAGAAAGACACCTACAGACCTGCTTCACCTCTTGTGAAGCAACCCCTCCCCTGAAGGTGGGGAGCCGGGGGCTCTAACCGGGATCTTTACGCCAGTCCATGGGCTTCGTGCCATGTGTGCTTAACTCATTGCACCACCACCCGGCCCCCTGAATACACTTTTTATAAGACAGAAATTGAGTGGGGGATGGGAGATAGGCAGAGAAAAAGATACCTGCAACACTGCTTCACCACTTGTGAAGCTTCTTCCTTACAGATGAGGACTGGGGACTTGAACCTGGGCCCTAGTGCCTAGTAATGCATGCACTCAACCATAGTGTACCACCACCACCTAGCCCAGACTGAATGCATTTATTTCTTTTTCTTTGTTTCTTTTTTTTTTTTTTTGACTCCAGGGTTATTGCTGAGGCTTGGTGCCTGCACTACGGACCCACTGCTCCTGGCAGACATCGTCTTTCCATTGTTGTTTTTACTGTTGTTGTTGCTGCCGCTGTTGTTTGATAGGACAGAGAGCAAATGAGACAGAAGGGGAAGACCAAGAGGGAGAGAGAAAGACTCCTACAGACCCACTTCACTACTTGTGAAGCAACCCCCCCCCATAGATGGGGAGTCAGAAGCTCAAACTGGGGTCCTTGGACTTCGCATTATGTGCACTTAACCGCCCGGCTCCCCTGAATGCATTTCTATACTAACACTCTCTCAAGCACACAGCATGTTTATCTGCCTTTTATACACTCACTGTGAGTCGTGAGATCTTGGTTTGTTGACTTGAAGTCATTTGGTTTGATTTCCTGAAACCTGATGAAACAAAGCACACATTACACAACTGGCAGTTACTGAGAATGGAACATGGCAGACCTTGATTCTACAATGTGTCAGGGACAAGCAGCAGCTCCCTACCTGGGGCAAGGGCACTGCCTAAGCTCTCCAGGAAATTCTCAACTAAGAAGTGGTACTGTTGAGTTCCTGTTTCAGACCTCATAGGGTTGGATAGATCTGTTGCTAAGCCTTTAATTTATCTCCCACTCCTCTGTCAACCTCCTCCTGCAGAGAAGGGTCAGACAACTCCTCTGTTACTCTCTGCAGAAGTTGGCAGGCTTTTTTGCAGCCCTAGGTTGGTAAGATTCCACTCACAGAAAGTGAGCCCCAAGGCTCAGGGGTGGCACACCTGGTAGAGTATACACATTATAGTGTACAAGGGCTCAGGGTTCAAGCCCCTAGCCCCCACCTGCAGGTTCTGAGTGGTGAAGCAGTGCTGCAGGTGTCTCTCTCTCCCTCCCTCTGATTTATCTCTCTCTATCCAAAATAAATATAACAATACATTTTTAGGGGCTGGGTGGTGGCACACCTGGTTGAACACATGTATTACAGTGTGCAAGGACCTGGGTTCAAGCCCCCGGACCCCACCTGCAGAGGGAAAGCTTTGCGAGTGGTGAAGCAGTGCTACAGGTGTCTCTCTGTCTCTCTCCCTCTCTCTCTCCCTCTCTATCACCCCCTTCCCTCTTGATTTCTGGCTGTCTCTATCCAATAAATAAATAATAAATTTTTAAAAATTTAAAAAAAGAAAGGGAGTCCCCTAAGCAAATGCCAGTGGTGCTATGGAGTGTTCAAGTCAAGAAGACAGAGTGGCACATGCAATTCTGGACTTTAGGACTGAGATGAGAGCGAAAGGCTCTTTCCTCATTGCTTCCATCAAGCATCTGACTTACTAGGGTCTTGAGGGATGTTCTTCCCTCCTTGGGATCTATTGCTGTTAAAGTAGTTGGCTTGCTCTCCAGTGCACTGAGTTTCCACTGAGCCAAACTGGGGCCCTGACCTTTGAGTCTCCTGAAGAGTGTTCGTGAAGGTGCACGGTCTGAGAAGGTCTTGGGCATTTAGTTTCATTTGCTGTGGTGGTGGTGCTGGCTGTGACTGTACTGGTAGCTTCGATGGTGACTGTTGAGGTGGCAGCTGGGTCTGCACTGATGGCCCTGGTTCCTGCTGACACTCCTGAGACACATGGGTTTTTTTCTCAGATTGCTACTTCTCCTCTTGGCAAGAATCCCAGGGCAAATGCTAGCTTCCTTCCTCCCCACTCAACCATCTGACAAAGACCAAAGCAAGCAAATCTAGAAGCAGACTTGGCCAGATGTTGTCAGTTTCCTGGAGTTGGAGACTGAGGCAAAAACCTGGACTAATTCTCTACACCCTCCGCCAAATCCAAGAATTGTTTCTGGACAGGGGTAGATATCATAATGGTTATGCAAACAGACTGTCATGCCTGAGGCTCCAAAGTCCCAGGTTCAATCCCCTACACCACCATAAGCCAGAACTGAGCAGTAGTACCTCCTGGAATAGCCCCTTCCTAGGAAACAGCAACCTATAATTACCTATCTCCTAGCTTGGGAGGTATACTCAAAACAGTTTTCAGTGCTGAGGTATAAAAAATAACTTCTGGGAGTCAGGCTGTAGCGCAGCGGGTTAAGTGCAGGTGGCGCAAAGCACAAGGACCGGCATAAGGATCCCAGTTCGAACCCCGGCTCCCCACCTGCAGGTGAAGCAGGTCTGCAGATGTCTTTCTCTCCTCCTCTCTGTCTTCCCCTCCTCTCTCCATTTCTCTCTGTCCTATCCAACAACGACGACAACAACAATAATAACTACAACAATAAAACAACAAGGGCAGCAAAAGGGAATAAATAAATAAAATAAAAAATATTTAAAAATAAAAAATAAAAAAATAGTAACTTCTGGGCTGGGGAGACAGAATAATGGTTATGCAAAAGATTTTCAAGCCTGAGGCTCCAAAGGCCCAGGTTCAGTCCCCAGCACCACCATAAGCCAGAGCTGAGCAGTGCTCTGGTAGCTCTTTCTGTGTATCTTTCTATCTGTATCCCTCTTTCACTAAAAATAAATAAAATAACTTCTGGGAGTTGGTCAGTAGCGCAGCGGGTTAAGCGCACGTGGCACAAAGCGCAAGGACCAGCGTAAGGATCTCTGTTCGAGCCCCCGGCTCCCCACCTGCAGGGGAGTTGCTTCACAAGCAGTGAAGCAGGTCTGTAGGTGTCTTATCTTTCTCTCCCCCTCTCTGTCTTCCCTTCCTCTCTCCATTTCTCTCTGCCCTATCCAACAATGACGACATCAAGAACAACAATAGTAACTACAACAATAAAACAACAAGGGCAACAAAAAGGGAAAATAAATATTTTAAAAAATAAATAACTTCTTAGTGACTCAGGAGGTGGTGCAGTGACTAAAAGCACCTGGACTTACAAGCATGAGGTTCCTATTTTGATTCCCCAGCATTACATATGTTAAAGATATCCTGATTGTCTCTCCTCTAACATAAATTTTTTAAAATATTTATTTATTCCCTTTTGTTGCCCTTGTTATTTTATTGTTATAGTTATTATTGTTGTTATTGATGTCATCGTTTTTGGATAGGAAAGAGAGAAATGGATAGGACAGAGAGGAGGGGAAGACAGAGAGGGGGAGAGAAAGATAGACACCTGCAGACCTGCTTCACCACCTGTGAAGCGACTCCCCTGCAGGTGGGGAGCTGGGGGTTCGAACAGGGATGCTTATGCCAGTCCCTGCGCTTTGCACCACCTGCTCTTAGCCTGCTGCGCTACCGCCTGACTCCCATAAATGCTTTTTTAAAAGGTGGGGGGTTTAAAACAACAAGGGCAACAAGAGGAAATTAATTAATTAAAAATTAAAAAAAAAAAAACTCTTCCAAATAAATCTTAAAAAAAAAAAAAGATGGGGGTGGGGAAACTGAATGGCTGTGCATCTGGTTGAGCGTAAGAAGAAACAGGTGGGGGGGTCAGGTGGTAGCGCAGCGGGTTAAGCACACATGGAGCTAAGCGCAAGGATGAGCGTAAGGATCCCAGTTCCAGCCCCTGGCTCTTCACCTGCAGGGGGGTCGCCTCACAAACAGTGAAGCAGGTCTTCAGGTGTCTATCTTTGTCTCTCCTCCTCTCTCTCGATTTCTCTCTGTCCTGTCCGACAACAATAATAACAACGATAAACAACAATGGCAACAAAAGGGTAAAAACAGCCTCCAGGAGCAGTGGATTCATAGTGCAGGCACCGAGCCCCAGTGATAACCCTGGAGGCAAAATAAATAAATAAATAAAAATAAAAGAAACAGGTGAAACTAACTTTAGTAAAATTTGTTCAACCCAATGTTGGCATTCTTCGTGTTGGTTTGGCCCCCTTCCCCCGACCTCTGAGAGAAATGGTTTGGCCCTTGCTAGTCCGTCCGTCCGTCCGCCCGCCCCCCCCCCCCCCCCCCCCCCCCCCCCCCCGCTTTCTCATGGCCCAGTATGCTAAGGACGTCCAGAGTCCCAGCAGCAGTAGCAGAGGGGAAATGATGGAGAAGCACATGGTGTGGTGATTTGCCTGTTCGTTAATAAAGATTAAACTGCAGCTTCTCAGCCCAGCCGTGTGTCCCCGAGTCTGTCTCTGTCTACCGCCGCAACGCTAGCCTGGCCTGCTGGAGCCCCCGAACTTTAACAACAACCCAATATATCTATAGTTCTTTGCCTTTTCTTTTTTTTTCTTTTTCACCAGAGTACTGCTCAGCTCTAGCTTACAGTAGTGCTGGGGATTGAACTTGGAACCTGTGGTATCTCAGGCATGACAATCTTTTTGTATAAACATTATACTAGCTGTCTCTTTAACCCAATATATCTGAAATATGTAATCAATATGAAAATGTTGATACTTCTTATATTCTTTGTTCTTGTACCAAATCTACAAAGCCCAGCATGTATTTTATCCTTAATTGCACATCTTAATTTGGATACCACATTTTCATAAAAAAATATTTTAGGGGGTCCGGGCAGTAGTGCAGTGGGTTAAGCATACATGGTGCAAAGAACAAGGACCGGTGTAAGGATCCTGGTTCAAGCCCCCGGCTCCCCACCTGCAGGGTAGTCGCTTCACAAGCGGTGAAGCAGGTCTGCAGGTGTCTGTCTTTCTCTCCTCTCTGTCTCCCCTCCTCTCTTTCTCTCTGTCCTATCCATCAACGATGACATCAAGAACAACAACAATAAAACAACAAGGGCAACAAAAGGGAATAAATAAATCTAAAAAAGAAATTTTAAAAAACAACAAATAAGTAACAAAGATAGTTTTTGTTTTTTGACCAGAGCTCCGCTCAGCTCTAGCTTATGGTGGTACAGGGGATGGAACCTGGGACTTTGCAGCCTCAGGCATGAGATGGTTTACATAACATAATGCTATCTACCCCTGCCCACACTGACAAATATTTATCAAATGTGTTTTATCGGGAGTCGGGCTGTAGCGCAGCGGGCTAAACGCAGGTGGCGCAAAGCACAAGGACCGGCATAAGGATCCCGGTTTGAACCCCGGCTCCCCACCTGCAGGGGAGTCGCTTCACAGGCGGTGAAGCAGGTCTGCAGGTGTCTATCTTTCTCTCCTCCTCTCTGTCTTCCCCTCCTGTCTCCATTTCTCTCTGTCCTATCCAACAACGACAACAACAATAATAACTACAACAATAAAACAACAAGGGCAACAAAAGGGAATAAATAAATAAAATAAATATTTAAAAAAAACTAAAAAGAAATGTGTTTTATCAGGGCCAAGTGGTGGCATTTCTAGTTGATCGCACATGTTACAATGCACAAAGACTCAGGTTCGAGCCCCCGTTCCCACATGCAGGGGGAAAGCTTTGCGAGTGGTGAAGTAGTGTTGCAGGTGTCTCTCTGTCTCTCTCTTCCTCTCTTCTTCTTTTTTTTTTTTTTGTACAGTGATCTTGGGTGATCATTGACTCTTTTTTTTATATTTATTTATTTTCCCTTTTGTTGCCCTTGTTTTTTATTGTTGTAGTTATTATTGTTGCTGTTATTGATGTTGTTGTTGGATAGGACAGAGAAATGGAGAGAGGAGGGGAAGACAGAGAGGGGGAGAGAAAGATAGACACCTGCAGACCTGCTTCACCACTTGTGAAGTGACTCCCCTGCAGGTGGGGAGCTGGGGGCTGGAACCGGGATCCTTAGGCCAATCCTTGCACTTTGCGCCACGTGAGCTTAACCTGCTGCCTTAACACCCCACTCACTCTTTTTTTTCCCCCCTTTTGTTGCCCTTGTTGGTTTTGAATTGTTGTTGTTATTGTTGTCGTCGTTGTTGGATAGGACAGAGAAATGGAGAGAGGAGGGGAAGACAGAGGGGGAGAGAGACAGACACCTGCAGACCTGCTTCACCAGCTGTGAAGCAACTACCCTGCAGGTAGGGAGCCGAGGACTCAAACCAGGATATTTACACCGGTTCTTGTGCTTCAGGGCACATGCACTTAACCCACTGTCCTACCGTCCAACTCCTTTTCTCTCCCTATCACTTCCTTCCCTATTTCTTTTTTTTTTTATTATTCCCTTTTGTTGCCCTTGTTGTTGTTGTATATTGTTGTTATTGTTGATGTTGTTGTTGTTGGATAGGACAGAGAGAAATGGAGAGAGGAGGAGAAGACAGAGAGGGGGAGAGAAAGATAAGACACCTGCGGACCTTCTTGACCACCTGTGAAGCGACTCCCCTGCAGGTGGGGAGCCAGAACTCAAACTGAGGTCCTTGCGCTTTGCCCACCTGCGCTTAACCCACTGCGGTACCACCCGACTCCTTCTCTTTCTCTATTTCTCACTGTCTCTATCCAATAAGTAAAGATAATAATAAAAATAACTAAAAATAAAATGTATTTTATTACCTGAGAGAAGACACAGTGAATAAAGAAAACACTGGCACTCTCAAGCATGCGTCTGGAGTTCAACCCCCAGCACTGTGTGTTGCCAGAGTGATACTCTGGTTCTTTCTCTCTACCTCATTAATTAAATAAATCTTGGCCAGGGGTTATAGAACAGTGGTTATGCAAAAAGATTTTCACAAGCACCAAGGACACTCATATAGGCTTCAGCCTAGTACAAAAACAAAACCAGTGGTCCGGGAGGTGGTGCAATGGATAAAGCATTGGACTCTCCAGCATGAGGTCTTGAGTTCGATCCCTGGCAGCACATGTACCAGAGCGATGTATGGTTCCGTCTCTCTCTCCTGTCTTTCTCATCAATCAATCAATAAATAAAATCTTTTTTATTTTTAAAAACATGTTATGCATGTACAAACTATTGTATTTACTGTTGAATGTAAAACATTAATTCCCCAGTAAAGAAATAAAAAAAACAAAAACTAAGTCAGCCCAATGTACACACAGTTCATTCATAAAATGTTGAAGGGGGACTGGGTGGTGGTACTCTTGGTTGAGTGCATATATTATCATGCACAAAGACCTGGGTTCAACAGTGACCCAGGAATCTGTACCAACTGTTAATATTCCTACTTCAGGAGGTTGAGTGCACACGCTATGATTCAGGTTCAAGCCCCCTGTACCCACCTGCATGGGGGAATCATGAAGTTGTGCTGCAGGTCTCTCTCTCCCTCTCTTTCTTTCTTTCTCTCTCTCTCTCTCTTCCTATCTCCCACTCCCCTCTTAATTTCTCCCTGTCTCTATTCAATAAACATTTTAAAAATTTTGAAATACTTTGTCTTCCTCCTACCCCCAGCAAAATGACATTCTCCAAATAGTAAAAGATTTCCTAAGAGTCTAACTTTCCTCCCCATTCTCTTTTTTTGGAAGACCCCTAGTGACTGTGGTTCCTCCTATGTACCTGCTGCTGCTGCTGCTGCTGCACCAAACATTTCCTCCGGTCCAAAGCCATCTGCCTGCGACGGGCCTCCCAGTGATACGCACTACCCATGATAGTAGGGGCAACACAAGGCCCCAGACCAGGGGTGAGGGCAGTAGGCTGTCACTGCCTCAACCACCTGTCTCCTTTCACCCCAACTCCATTATCCATAACCAGAACCACCTCATAATGTGGCCACTACCTGGGCAACTGGGCAGCCCCTCCCCACTCACTCCCCCACCTTGGAGAGAAGGGAGATGTTCTTCCCAAACTTCCTAGGAAACTCAGGGTCCCAGTCTTGAAGAATATGCCTTATGAACCCCAAGATCAATTCTGAAATTGACCTGATTTTCTCAGATATATATTGCACTTTTTAATGAGTCAGAGATAGAGAGAGAAAGATACAGACAGACCAGAGAACTTCTTAGCTCTGGTTTATGGTGGTGCTGGGGATTATACCTGGGACCTTAAAGCCTCAGGCATGAAAGTCTTTTGCATAACCATTATGCTGTCTCCCCAGCCCTCTCTGGTTTCTTTTTCAGTTATTAATGAGAGAGAACCAAAGAACCACTCTGGCACATGTGATGCCTGATATCAAACTCTTGACCTCATGCAAGTCCGGTGCTTTAGCCTGTATGACACCTTCCCAGCTGTTCTTTCTGGTTTTTCCACCATTCTTCTGAGGATTTCAGCATCTTCACCTGGCTCTCTGGGCCTTCTGTAGAATCAAAAGTGTATTATTACCCTCTTCACAGAGCTAACTAAGGATTAAATGAATTAATGAATGGTAAATGTACAAGACAAAGAATAAATTGTTCAGTTAGTGCAGTCCAAGAGGTGGCACAGTAGATAGAGCATTGGACTCTAGAGCATGAGGTCTGGAGTTCAATCCCAGCAGCACATGCACCAGAATGATGTCTGGTTCTCTCTCTCTGCCTATATTTCTCATTGATAAATTAAATCTCATGGGAGTCAGGTGGTAGCGCAAAGAGTTAAGCGCACGTGGTGCAAAGCGCAAGGACCGGCACAAGGATCCTGGTTCAAGCCCTCGGCTCCCCACCTGCAGGGGGTTCGCTTCACAGGTGGTGAAGCAGGTCTGCAGGTGTCTATCTTTCTCTCCTCCTCTCTGTCTTCCCCTCCTCTTTGCATTTCTCTCTGTCTTATCCAACAACGACGACATCAAAAACAATAGCTACAAAAACAATAAAAACAAGGGCAGAAGTAGGTCAGTAGTGCAGCGGGTTAAGCGCATGTGGCCAAAAGTGCAAGGACCAGCAAAGGATCCCGGTTCGAGTCCTCGGCTCCCCACCTGTAGGGGAATCGCTTCACAGGAGATAAAGCAGGTCTGCAGGTGTCTATCTTTCTCTCCCCCTTTCTCTCTCCCCCTCCTCTCTCCATTTCTCTCTGTCCTGTCCAACGACTTCATCAATAACAACAACAAGAAAACAACAAGGACAACAAAAGGGCCAAGTGGTGGCATACATCCCAGTGCACAAGGTCCCAGGTTCCAGCCCCTGGTCCCCGCCTGTAGGGGAAAAGCTTCACAAGTGGTAAGGCAGGGCTGTAGGTGTTTCTCTGTCTTCCTCTCCCTCTCTATCTCCCCCACTCTTCTCAATTTCTCTCTGTCTCTATCCAATAATAAATAAATAAAAATATTTTTAAAAAATACTTGGGGAGTGGAGCAGTAGCGCAGCTGGTTAACCACACGTGGCGCAAAGGCCCGTGTAAGGATCCCAGTTCCAGCCCCAGGCTCCCCAACTGCAGGAGAGTCGCTTCACAAGAGTGAAGCAGGTCTGCAGGTGTCTATCTTTCTCTCTGCCTCTCTGTCTTTCCCTCCACTCTCCATTTCTCTCTGTCCTATCTAACAACGATGCCATCAATAACAACAACAATAACTACAACAATAAAAAACAAGGGCAACAAAAGGGAAAATAAATATTTTTTAAAAATCTGCCTTGCAGAAGCTAAAAGAGTTAACCTTGGAAGTTGTACTCTTTTATCAGACAATGCTGAACAGAAGTGGGAGGGCGGAAGTAGTGTGGCTAGAGCACTTTACTTTTTCTTTTTTCTAATTTTTTTTTTTTTGCCTCCAGGGTTATCACTGGGGCTGCTCCTGGAAAAAAAATTTTTTTTCCCATTGTTGTTGTTGTTGCTGCTGCTGCTGTTATTGGATAAGACACAGAAATACTTCACAGGTGGTGAATCGGGTCTGCAGGTGTCTATCTTTCTCTCCCCCCTCTGTCTTCCCCTCCTCTGTTCATTTCTCTCTGTCCTATCCAACAATGATGACAAGAATAATAACTACAACAATAAAACAACAAGGACAACAGAAGGGAATAAATTAAATAAATAAATATTAAAAAAAGAAAGAGAGAAATCAAGAGAGGAGGGGGAGACAAAGAGGGAGAAAAGAAAGATAAGACACCTGGGAGTCAGGCGGTAGTGCAGCAGGTTAAGCGCATGTGGCGCAAAGCACAAGGACTGGTGAAAGGAACCCGGTTCGAGCCCCCAGCTCCCCACCTACAGGGGAGTCACTTCACAAGCCGTCTATCTTTCTCTCCCCCTCTCTGTCTTCCCCTCCTCTCTCCATTTCTCTCTGTCCTATCCAACAACAACGACATCAATAATAAAACAAGGGCAACAAAAGGGAATAAATAAATATTTTTTTAAAAAAAGAAAGATAGGGAGTCTGGTGGTAGCACAGCGGGTTAAGCGCACGTGGCGCAAAGCGCAAGGACCCGCATAAAGATCCTGGTTCGAGTCCCCGGCTCCCCACCTGCAGGAGAAAGTTGCTTCACAGGTGGTGGAAGCAGGTCTGCAGGTGTCTATCTTTCTCTCCCCCTCTCTGTCTTCTCCTCCTCTTGCCATTTCTCTCTGTCCTATCCAACAACGACGACATCAACAACAATAATAACTACAACAACAATAAAAAACCAAGGGCAACAAAAAGGAAATAAATAAATATTTAAAAAAAAGATAGATAGACACATGTAGACCTACTTCACTACTTGCAAAGTGACTTCCCCTGCAGGTGGGAAGCCAGGGGCTCAAACCGGGATCCTTGCACTTTGCCTATGTGCCCTTAACCCGGTGCGCTACTGCCCTGGCCAGAGCATTTTAAACCAGTGATAACTGAGCTGAAGGCCAAACAGGCCAGCTGCAGTTTGTTTTTGTTACAGTTTGTTTTTGAGTGAGTATTCTTCCTCTGATGTGGGATGGCCACAAGAGGGGCACTCCAGATCTGCTTTTGTTCTCCTGAGTATATGATGTAGTGAAAAAGATCAATTTCCCTATAGATTAATAGTATTTGCTAGGTGTCCTATATCCTAGATTTAGTTCTGCCAGAGTAAGAAGGGACAAAATAGGGTCTTGGTGGCCTGTTCTTCACCAATCTGTAAAAAATCAAGAAACAAGAATAAGAAGTTACTGTCCCTGTTAATAAAGGCTGGCACGTGGTATCCTAAAAGAGGGTGCCAAGCCTTAGGCCCAGAGAAGAAATGAGATAATGGAGAAACTGTGTTCTGCCAGCTATAGATTCCAGGGTTCTCAAAGATTGCCAGACCTCTGTACATGTCTATAGGTGACTCAGGAACAGATCCTGTCAGCTGGAGCAATGCCTGAAGAAGCCTTTCAGGAGATAAAGAGACTGCTGTTTAGTACTCCAGCCCCAAGACTCCCAGACTTGAAAGATTCCCACTTATTCATCCATGAGAAAGGACACATTGCCCTGAGAGTGCTGACCTGAACCAGATGTTAACAGTGTTAAACAGACTAGGACATACTAGGTTCTTCTTCTTCTAGCGTTTGCCCTTCTTCCGTAGCCAGTCAACAGCGTCAGGTTGAGCCTGATGTAAAGTTTCGAGACCTCCTTTGAATCTGGAGAGGTGGCAGTCGTTGACTATGTGGGTCATTGTCTGTAGCTGCAGGGGCAGTTCGGGTCATCTCTGGCTCCCCAGCGATGGAACATAGCGGCGCACCGACCATGGCCTGTTCGATAGCGATTGAGGAGGACCCAATCATAACGTGCTAGGTCAAAGCCGGGTTGACGCTTGCAGGGGTCTGTGATGAGGTGTTTGTTCTTTACCTCAGCTGTCTGCCAACTCTGTTTCCAAGAGTCTGGAACAGAGAAGTTCGGTGTAGGTGTAGGGGACCAGATTGGGTGACGAGACGTCAAGCGTTGGACAGGGTGGGCGAAGATATCCGCGTATATTGGCAGGTCCGGTCGAGCGCAGACGTGAGAAATGAACTTAGATGATGCCGCATCCCGACGAATATCTGGCAGGGCGATGTTGCTAAGAACTGGCAGCCATGGAACCGGGGTGGAACGGATGGTTCCAGAAATTATCCTCATGGAGGAATATAATTTGGAATCGACCAAGTGGACATGAGGGCTACAAAACCATACTGGGGCACAGTTTTCTGCAGTGGAATACATACTAGGTAATAGCCTGCACCTCAGCTGGGCCTGTGTTTGAGGGCATCTGTAAGCAGTTCTTTTTTTTTTTTTTGCCTCCAGGGTTATTGCTGGGGCTCAGTGCCTGTACCACCAAATCCACTGCTCCTGGAGGCTAGTTGTTTCCCTTTTGTTGTCCTTGTTTTATCTTTGTTATGGTTGTTATTGTTATTGTTACCATTGTTGTTGTTGTTAGGACAGAGAGAAATGGAGAGAGGAGGGGAAGACAGAGAGGGGGAGAGAAAGATAGACACCTGCAGACCTGCTTCACCACTTGTGAAGCAACTCCCCTGCAGGTGGGGAGCCTGGGGCTTGAACCGGTATCCTTATGCCAGTCCTTGTGCTTTGACACATGTGCTTAATGCGCTGCACTATCACCCAACCCCATAAAAGTTCTTACACTCAACAGGGTCATAGCTTTATCACTCCAAGAATGGGTCTGAGGACATCCTTGTGCATATGTCTGACCTCGAGAGAGAGGATGCTAGGTATAGAAGCAGACCCCTTAGCACACTGCAGAGGCAAGAAAGGGGCCATGGGGGACTGGCAGTAGAGCAGCAGGTGCGAAGCCCAAGGACCAGCGTAAGGATCCCAGTTCAAGCCCGGGCTCTCTACCTGCAGGGGGATCACTTCACAAGCGGTGAAGCAGGTCTGCAGGTGTCTATGTTTCTCTCCCCCTCTCTGTCTTCCCCCCCTCTTTCAATTTCTCTGTCCTATGCAACAACAACAATAACAGTAACAATAACAACAACAACAAAATGGAAAAGATGGCTGTCAGGAGCAGTGGATTCATTCATATTGTGGCACCGAGCCCCAGTAATAAGGGAAAAAAGAAAAAAAGAAAAGGGGCCAAGGACAGCAGACACACTGTGGTTCCTGTTTGGCTGTCCACAGACCCTTCTCAGTCAGCATTGGCTCTGAACTCCAAATTGATATCTTTTCCTCTCCCCTTGCCATGCTGAAGCCTGACATCTCCATTCCCTGAAGAAGACGAGGTGGTGCAGTGCATAAAGTATTGGATTCTCAAGCATGAGGTTCTGAGTTCAATCCCTGAAAACACATGCACCAGAGTAATGTCTGGATATATATATCTATATATATCTATATATATATATATATATATCCCTATCATACTCATTAAAAATAAAAAATATTTTAAAAAATAATTTATTCATAAGAAAGAGAGAAAGAACCAGACATCACTCTGGTGCATGTGCTGCCAAGGATTGAACTCAGGACCTCATGCTTGAGACTCAAGTGCTTTATCCACTGCACCATCTCCTGGACCACTCTCTCCCTCTCTTTCTCCATTTCCTCTCCATTTCTGGCTGTTTCTATCAAATAAATAAAGATAATTTTTTAAATTTCTAATATAGGCTGAGAGCATGTCACAGCACCCCTAACAGTGGAGAGTGCAAATGGAGCACAATGGGGGATGGAATAGCTCACATTTCACCACAAGAGAGCACCCGGATTCTAGTCCTCACATTCACACAGGTGTACGACACACATGGAAGCTTCACAAAGATGACAGCATGTTGCTGTGGTGTTTCTCCTTTATTAGGAATTAAAAAGAAGAAGAAACAAAAAGCCTGCCAGAAGTAGCAAAGTTACAGATGTCCAGCTGGTGGGAGGAGGAGCTGTCCCATCAAATCTTTGGGCTCTGGTCCTGGTGACAGGCTCTTATAGTTTTATTTGTTTACCAAAGCATTGCTCAACTCTGCCTTTATAGTAGTACTGGTAGTTGAATCTGGGAACTTGGAGCCTCAGGCATATTAGTCTTTTGTATGAGCATTTTTTAATATATGTAATTTTTATTTATAAAAAGGAAACACTGGGGAGTCGGGCGGTAGCTCAGCGGGTTAAGCGCGCGTGGCGCAAAGTTCAACGACTGGCATTAAGGATCCCGGTTTGAGCCCTCAGCTCCACACCTGTAGGGGAGTCGCTTCACAAGCGGTGAAGCAGGTCTGCAGGTGTCTTTCTCAGCCCCTCTCTGTCTTCCCCTCCTCTCTCCATTTCTCTCTGTCCTATCCAACAGCAAATGGCACCAGTAACAACAACAATAACTACAACAATAAAAAAAAAAAAAAACAAGAGCAACCAAAGGGAAAAACAAAATATAATTTTTTTGCCTTAATAAGCAATTTTTTTAAACTTATTTCTTTATTGCGGAATTAATGTTTTACATTCAACAGTAAATACAATAGTTTGTACATGCATAACATTCCCCAGTTTCCCATTTAACAATACAACCCCCACTATGTCATTTATCATCCTTCATGGACCTGTATTCTCCCCACCCACCCTCCGCAGCGTCCCAGTTGCTGCGCCCCGCGCCTGGCGTCGCTCCCAGCGCCCAGCGCCAGGCAGGGTCGCGGGACAGGACTCAGACGCCTTTGGGCCTCCCATTCTGCCCCACGGAGGTGACGGCTCAGGGAGCGCCAGGGGCCTTCTCCGGCCCGCAGAACGCTGCACCCCGACTCGCTTCCCCAGCTCCCGGAGCCCTCCCCTGCTCAGGGGCAACGCAGGCGCCTCTCTCGCAGCGCGGAGCAGCCCCCAGAGGCAGCGCCAGACCTCGGGGCGGGGCGGGCGTGCAGCAGCCCCGCCTGCCTCCGCGGGAAAGGGCGGGGCGTGCATTGGTAGAAATAAGAAATTGCCCCTCAGTCGGGAATTGTCTAACTCAAGTTCACTTTCCCAGGTTTGTTATGAAAGCAGGTCTGTGCAGACTTGTGAGGGCCTGGAGGAGTCTGTGGAGACACCGCGGCGCCGAGCCTTTCCCGGAGCGTGAGTCGACTGACTCACCGTGATCTGAAAGCGGGTGACCGGAGGAGGGCGGCAGCAGGGCGAGGGCGCGCAGCATCGCTTCTCGGCCTTTTGGCTAAGATCAAGTGTAGTATCTGTTCTTATCAGTTTAATATCTGATACATCCTCTATCCGAGGACATTATATTAAATGGATTTTTGGAGCAGGGAGTCGGAATAGGGGCTTGCTCCGTCCGCTCCACGCATCGACCTGGTATTGCAGTACTTCCAGGAACGGTGCACCCCCACTGGGGAGAAAACTCAAGTCGAAGGAAAGCTCCCACAGGCATGCTAGTGCCAGCCCAGCCCACACTCTTGCGCGTAGGGTCACCACTGCACTCTCTTCCTCCCTTTAGGTTGCCTCCACATAAGGTCATCTCGAGGAGGAGGACGTGCTGTACTGTACGCTAGCTAGCTAGCTGCTACGCGCTAACACAAACATGTTATCCTGCTGGGCCACAATTCCAGGACATTTGTTAAAGGCAAACAGAGCACCCCCCTACCTCGCCCATTCAGGAAAAAGCTTGCTCCTGCTTCGAACGGGACCCTGAGGCCTTGTGAACACCAGCCAGCCTTTCCAGTTCATGCCACTTCAGCCACCACCCTGTCTAAGGACCAACCACCAGCCTCTGCCAGGGCGGGGTCCTAAGCTCCCGCCAGCTGGCCTCTCACACTCCCCCTGCCAGGGATTCATTCTCAAGGGCTTGCTGCTCAAGCTCACCTGCAGGGAGGGGCTCGCACTTCGCCCAACCCCACCCCACCCCCGCTGCTACTACATTGAAACGCTCCTTCCTTTGTCTGCACACCTGGCTCTCTACTTGTCTCATCTGTGTTTCCTATTTCTTCTTCTACTTCTTTGTCTTTTTTCCACTCGCCCCCTCTATTGCTACCAATTTCTTTTCCCTTTTCTTTGAGACAGAGGCAGATTGACCCCTGCAGCACTGAGGTTTACCACCCACCCTGCTGAGAAGCTTTCTCCGTGCAGTGGGGCCATCTCGGTTCCTTTGGGGGATTGATTGATTGATTGATTGATTGATTTACTTTTGTTGTTGTTGATATATCCAAAATATGTTTGTATACTTTGGTTTCTCTTCAGACCGCATAAAACTTTCGCCTTTTACCAAAATGTGTTTATTGGGATGATTTCCCACTCATCTTGGTTCGGGGTGCTTTTAGCGCTGCTTCTGTCTGAAAGGAGCATCCTTCTGTAAGCCTTGCTTTTCCTCCTGTGGCCTGGCAGAGGACAGTTTATGCATGGCTAAAGACGGTGGTGATTTTATAGCATCCTAGGTACTTGACATCCATGAAGTAAGAGCTGGGGCTCTGCACCAGACGCTTCTTCTTGTGCTTCAGCTTCTGCTCTTCAGCAGAAGGATGGAGGAGGTCCTTGCCAAAGGAATGTTCTCGTGGGGAGGCTGTCACTGCCGGAAAGGCGATTTGTTTGTTTGTTTGTTTATTGTAGTAAAAGCATTTGCGGGTGGGGTAGAGAGCATCCTAATGGTTATGCAAAGAGACTCTGATGCCTGAGGCTTCGAAGTCTCAGGGTCAGGTGTCCCCACCAACCCCCCATCTCCGCACTGCTATAAACCAGAGATAATCAGTCCTCTGGTTAAAGAAAGAGGGGGGGGAAGGGCAGAGAGAGAGGAGACAAACAATTGCTTGGGGGTGGACGGTGGCACGCCCGGTTAAAGGCACATAGTACTAAGTGCAAGAACCGGTGCAAGGACCCAGGTTCGAACCCCCACTCTGAACCTGCAGGGGGAAGCTTCACAAGTGGAGAAGCAGGTTTGCAGGTGTCTATCTTCTCTCTTCCTTTCTTCTTTATTTTTTTAGAGAATAGTTTTTTTATAATATTTATTTATTTGATAGAAACAGCCAGAAATTTAAGAGGAAAGAGGAGATAGAGAGGGAGAGGGAGAGAGACACTGCAGCCCTGCTTTACCACTTGTGAAGCTTTCCCCCTGTATGTAGAGACTGGGGGCTTGAATCAGGGTCCTGACATGTGTGCTTAACCAGGTGTGCCACCACTCAGCCCCCTTCTTTCTCACTTTCTCTTTTTCCTATCCAATAAATTAAAAAAAAAAAAATAGCCTCCAAGAGCAGTGGAATCAAATTGCTGGCACTGAGCCCCAGAGATAAAGTTGGAGGTTAAAAAAAAAAGGTCTTTTTTTTTGTTTGTTTGTTTGTTTGCTTGTGACTAATATGGTTCTCAAAATTGTAAGATTATGGGGTATACATCACCAAATTATAATTTTGCAACCAATGCTATAGCTGGTGTGCTCAGTGCCCACACGATTCTTGTCAAGCTTCTTTCTTTCTTTCTTTCTTTCTTTCTTTCTTTCTTTCTTTCTTAATTTCATTTTTTGAGGAGAGACACCACAACACCTTTCCTCTGCTCACGTAGTTTCCCCTGTGCTTGCTGACCCACTAGTCTGACCTGGGGCTAGAACCCTGGTTAAAACATACACTCTACCAAGTGAGCCGTTTGGTGGAGTTCTATAGTTCTCGTTATTGTTGTCAGTATTGTTTAATCTTTTATTTATTTACTTACTAATGAGAGAGATGAAGTAGGGAGAGGGAGAACCAGAGCACCACTGTGGAATATGTGCTGCTGGGGAGTGAAGCCCAGATCTCATGCTGCAGAGTCCAGTGCTTCATCCTCTGTACCAGCTGCCTTGGGAGGTTGTTGGTCTGTTTTATTTTTGCTCACCAGGGCTCGGCTTGGCTCGGCTCTGGCTTATGGTGGTTCTGGGCATTGAATTTGGTCCCTTTAGTAGCTCTGGTGTGGAAGTTTATTTGCATAACCATTATGCTGTTTCTCCAGCCTGTACCTTGACTGAGTCTTGACTGGATCCTGGATCCAGCTGGATATGAACCTTACTCCAGTGTACAAGCTGTTTTAGCTCAGGATCTCAAATGCACTCAGAATGTCAGGCACACATTCTGCTGGCCCTTGGGTGTGCCAATCATGACATTCTGAACAAGTCATAGAGACTGGATTTTCAAGCATAATGCTTATGCAAAGAGACTCTCATGCCTGAGGCACCCAAGTCCCAGGTTCAATCCCCCGCACCACCCTAAACCTGAGCTGAGCAGTGCTCTGCTAAAAAGAAAAGAAAAGAAAAGAAGAGTTAGTTTAGATAGCTTAGCTAAGATTGTCCTGCGTTCCACATGAATAAAGAGATACTGCTTCCCAGCTCAAAAAAAAAAAAGAAAAGAAAGAAAAGAAAAGAAAAGAAAAAAACTTTAAGAAATTATTTAAAAAAGAAAGAAAGAAAGAAAGAAATCAAGAAGGAAGGAGGAGATAGAGAGGGAGAGAGACAGAGACACTTGCTGGCCTGCTTCACCACTCGCAAAGCTTTCCTCCTGTAGATGGGTACTGGGGGCTCGAACCTGGGTCCTTGTGCACTGTAACGTGTGTGCTCAACTAGATGTATCACCAGCCGGCCCTGTATTTTACTGCTTATGAAACTTTCCCCTGCAGGTGTGGGCCAAGGGCTTGAACCCAGGTCTTTGTGCATTCTAATACGTGCACTTAACCTAGTATACCACTGCTCAGCCCTAGCATTATTTCTATTTTCTGTACTACAGCACTACTCAGCACTAGCTTATGATGGTTTTAGGGATGGAATGTGAGACCTCAGAGCCTCAGGCATGCAAGTCCTTTGCACAACCACTATGCTGTCTTTCCACCACTTAACTTTTCCATCTTCCCCTCTTTCTCTCCTCTCTCTCCCTCTTCCTCTTTCTATTTTTCTTTTATATTGTTTATATGTATGTATTTATTTTCCATTTTTGTTGCCCTTGTTGTTTTTATTGTTGTTGTAGTTATTATTGTTGTTGTTATTGATGTCATAGTTGTTAGATAGGACAGAGAGAAATGGAGAGAAGAAAGGAAGATAGAGACGGGGAGAGAAAGATAGACACGTGCAGACTTGCTTCACTGCCCGTGAAGGGAGCGACTCCCCTAGAGGTAGGGAGCCAGGTGCTCAAACTGGGATCCTTAAGCCAGTCCCTGCGCTTTGCACCACCTGTGCTACTTAACCCTCTGTGCTACCACCCAACTCCCTGTTTCTTTTATCTTTTATCTTTTATTTATATATTTATTATTAGATAGTGAGAGAGAGAGAGAGAGAAATTGAGAGGGAGGAGGAGATAGCGAAAGAAAGAGACAGAGATAACACCTGCAGCCCTGCTTCACCACTCATGAAGCTTTTTCCCCCTGCAGGTGGGGACCAGGGTCTTGAACCTGAGTCCCTCCCTGCACACTGTAATGTGTGTGCTTAGCCAGGTACTCAACCGCTTGGCCCCTTGTTTGTTTGTTTGTTTGTTTTTTATTTCCTTTTCTTTTTTCCCTGCCACCAGAGGAATCCCTGGAGCTCAGTGCAGGACTACTAACTCCCCACTCCTTGTGGCCATTTTGGAGCCCTGCAGGTAGGGGAGCTGGGGATTGAACCCAAGTCCTTGCGTGTGCATGATAATGTGTGCACTTAGTCTGATGTGCTCTCCTCCTCCTCCTCCTCCTCCTCCTCCTCCTCCTGCATAATTAGGGCAAGACATGGACATTACAAAATTACCTGAGGCTCAGAGTTTTTGTTACTTGGACCACTTGTGTTGTTGGCTCTGGCACTGACAGGGAAGTCATAGATAAGACACCTGAGGAAGTACTAAGTATTATGGGATAGCTAGAAAGCAGAGCTTGGAAAAGAAGAGGGCAGAGACTCAGAAAGTTTCACCAGGAGGGCAGGACCAGTCATTTAACAGACCAGTGAGAAAGCCATTCCAGACTGGAATAAAAGAGCCAGACTTTGGGGTTGAGAGCACACACTACCATGTGCAAGGGTTCAAGCACTTGCTCCCCACCTGCAGTGGAGAAGGCTTCTCCAGCCTGAAGCAGGTGTGCTGGTGTCTTTCTCTCTCTCCTTCTCTAGCTCCCCGTTCCTTCTTAAATGAAGTAGAAAGAAAAGGAAGGAAGGAAGGAAGGAAGGAAGGAAGGAAGAAAGAAAGAAAGAAGGAAAGGAAAAGAAGTGGGAGTCGAGCCGTAGTAGCACAGAGGGTTAAGCGCACATGGCACAAGGACCAGAATAAGGATCTCGGTTGGAGCCTCGGGCTCCCCACCTGCAGGGGAGTCAATTCACAAGTGGTGAGGCAGGTCTGCAGGTGTCTAACTTTCTCTCCCCCTCTCTGTCTTCCACTCCTCTCTCCATATCTCTCTGTCCTATGTAACAATGACGACGACATCAACAACAAGAAGAACAACAATAATAACCACTACAACAATGAAAAGACAACAAGGGCAACAAAAGGAAAAATATTTTTAAAAAAGAAATAACATAAAAAAGAATGAAATACATAAAGAAAGAAGTAAAGAAAGAAAGAAAAAGAAAGAAAGAAAGGGGGGATGGGTAGATAGCATAATGGCTATGCAAACAGACTGTCAAGCCTGAGCCCAGATTCAGTTCCCTGCACCACCATAAACCAGTGCTTTGGTAAAAAAAAAAAAAAAAAAAAAAAAAAAAAACAAAAAAAAGTATATATATATATATATATATATATATATGTATATATAGAAAAGAAAGGAAGGAAGGCAGAAAGAATAGACAAAAAGTGTCCTCCAGGAGCAGTGGATTCCTAGTGCCAGCATAGAACCCCAGAGATAACCACCACGGTGGCAATAAAAAAAGAAAAAAATTGAGGGGTCGGGCGGTGGCGCAGTGGGTTAAGCGCATGTGGCGCAAAGCGCAGGGACCGGCGTAAGGATCCCGGTTCCAGCCCCCGGCTCCCCACCTGCAGGGGAGTCGCTTCACAGGCGGTGAAGCAGGTCTGCAGGTGTCTGTCTTTCTCTCCCCCTCTCTGTTTTCCCTTCCTCTCTCCATTTCTCTCTGTCCTACCTAACAACGACGACAACATCAACAACAATAACTACAACAATGAAAAGCAACAAGTGCAACAAAAAGGGAAATAAATAAATGTTAAAAATGAAATAAATAAAATATATTTTTTTAAATTGAAAAGAGGGCCCAGGTGGTGGCACACCTGGCTAAGTGCATGCATTACAGTGCACAAGGACCCGGGTTCAAGCCCCTGGTTCCCACACGCAGGGAGAAAGCTTCAAGAGTGGTGAAGCAGGGCTGCAGGTATCTCTCTTTCTCTCTCCCTCTCTCCCTCCCCATGCTCTCTTGATTTCTGGCTGTTTCTAGCCTTTAAATAAAGAAAGATAATTTTAAAAAGGAGAAAAAAGAAAAGAAAAAAATCCAAACTTATCAGCTAGTCAACATTCTCCCTAGATGACCCACACATGTCTATCTGCCTGCGATGTCTTCGTTTTCCTAATAAACTACGTGATGCCTGGTTATGGTCTCCCCAGTTGTTTGTGGGAACGGACCATGATGATGATCCAGACCCTCTGGGGGAGACACTTGGGTCTCATGCCCAGATAGTCATAACTTTATTTAAATGAGAGGGGGTTAGATGTGAAGCCATACTGGCCCAAGGCAGCAAGCTACAGGCCAACCCCAATCAAGGCGTCCCCCTTGGACCTCTATTTTTTAAATTTTACTTATTTATTAAAGAGAAAGCTAGAAGGAGAGAGAGAAAGAACGAGACAAAATCAGAGAGGAAAGGGAGAAGACGAAGAGTAGCACTACTTTGTGCCACTTTCCCCCTAGGTGTGGGGCCCCGGTGGGTTGAGCCCAGATCCTTACGGATGGTGAGGTTGCTTGCTGTGGGTGTGCCACAGACCGGCCCCCGCCCGGTTAAGAGGATCTGAAGCCAAACAAACAAACAAACAAACAAACAAACAAACCATAACGATAACGATAACGATAATACGACAACTAAGAGGAGAAGGATGGCAAGCCCTGGGACGCAAGGTGGTTGGGGAGGAGTCGGACGCGCAGCAGCCCCGCCTGCCTCCGCGGGAAAGGGCGGGGCGTGCATTGGTAGAAATAAGAAATTGCCCCTCAGTCGGGAATTGTCTAACTCAAGTTCACTTTCCCAGGTTTGTTATGAAAGCAGGTCTGTGCAGACTTGTGAGGGCCTGGAGGAGTCTGTGGAGACACCGCGGCGCCGAGCCTTTCCCGGAGCGTGAGTCGACTGACTCACCGTGATCTGAAAGCGGGTGACCGGAGGAGGGCGGCAGCAGGGCGAGGGCGCGCAGCATCGCTTCTCGGCCTTTTGGCTAAGATCAAGTGTAGTATCTGTTCTTATCAGTTTAATATCTGATACGTCCTCTATCCGAGGACATTATATTAAATGGATTTTTGGAGCAGGGAGTCGGAATAGGGGCTTGCTCCGTCCGCTCCACGCATCGACCTGGTATTGCAGTACTTCCAGGAACGGTGCACCCCCACTGGGGAGAAAACTCAAGTCGAAGGAAAGCTCCCACAGGCATGCTAGTGCCAGCCCAGCCCACACTCTTGCGCGTAGGGTCACCACTGCACTCTCTTCCTCCCTTTAGGTTGCCTCCACATAAGGTCATCTCGAGGAGGAGGACGTGCTGTACTGTACGCTAGCTAGCTAGCTGCTACGCGCTAACACAAACATGTTATCCTGCTGGGCCACAATTCCAGGACATTTGTTAAAGGCAAACAGAGCACCCCCCTACCTCGCCCATTCAGGAAAAAGCTTGCTCCTGCTTCGAACGGGACCCTGAGGCCTTGTGAACACCAGCCAGCCTTTCCAGTTCATGCCACTTCAGCCACCACCCTGTCTAAGGACCAACCACCAGCCTCTGCCAGGGCGGGGTCCTAAGCTCCCGCCAGCTGGCCTCTCACACTCCCCCTGCCAGGGATTCATTCTCAAGGGCTTGCTGCTCAAGCTCACCTGCAGGGAGGGGCTCGCACTTCGCCCAACCCCACCCCACCCCCGCTGCTACTACATTGAAACGCTCCTTCCTTTGTCTGCACACCTGGCTCTCTACTTGTCTCATCTGTGTTTCCTATTTCTTCTTCTACTTCTTTGTCTTTTTTCCACTCGCCCCCTCTATTGCTACCAATTTCTTTTCCCTTTTCTTTGAGACAGAGGCAGATTGACCCCTGCAGCACTGAGGTTTACCACCCACCCTGCTGAGAAGCTTTCTCCGTGCAGTGGGGCCATCTCGGTTCCTTTGGGGGATTGATTGATTGATTGATTGATTGATTGATTTACTTTTGTTGTTGTTGATATATCCAAAATATGTTTGTATACTTTGGTTTCTCTTCAGACCGCATAAAACTTTCGCCTTTTACCAAAATGTGTTTATTGGGATGATTTCCCACTCATCTTGGTTCGGGGTGCTTTTAGCGCTGCTTCTGTCTGAAAGGAGCATCCTTCTGTAAGCCTTGCTTTTCCTCCTGTGGCCTGGCAGAGGACAGTTTATGCATGGCTAAAGACGGTGGTGATTTTATAGCATCCTAGGTACTTGACATCCATGAAGTAAGAGCTGGGGCTCTGCACCAGACGCTTCTTCTTGTGCTTCAGCTTCTGCTCTTCAGCAGAAGGATGGAGGAGGTCCTTGCCAAAGGAATGTTCTCGTGGGGAGGCTGTCACTGCCGGAAAGGCGATTTGTTTGTTTGTTTGTTTATTGTAGTAAAAGCATTTGCGGGTGGGGTAGAGAGCATCCTAATGGTTATGCAAAGAGACTCTGATGCCTGAGGCTTCGAAGTCTCAGGGTCAGGTGTCCCCACCAACCCCCCATCTCCGCACTGCTATAAACCAGAGATAATCAGTCCTCTGGTTAAAGAAAGAGGGGGGGGAAGGGCAGAGAGAGAGGAGACAAACAATTGCTTGGGGGTGGACGGTGGCACGCCCGGTTAAAGGCACATAGTACTAAGTGCAAGAACCGGTGCAAGGACCCAGGTTCGAACCCCCACTCTGAACCTGCAGGGGGAAGCTTCACAAGTGGAGAAGCAGGTTTGCAGGTGTCTATCTTCTCTCTTCCTTTCTTCTTTATTTTTTTAGAGAATAGTTTTTTTATAATATTTATTTATTTGATAGAAACAGCCAGAAATTTAAGAGGAAAGAGGAGATAGAGAGGGAGAGGGAGAGAGACACTGCAGCCCTGCTTTACCACTTGTGAAGCTTTCCCCCTGTATGTAGAGACTGGGGGCTTGAATCAGGGTCCTGACATGTGTGCTTAACCAGGTGTGCCACCACTCAGCCCCCTTCTTTCTCACTTTCTCTTTTTCCTATCCAATAAATTAAAAAAAAAAAAATAGCCTCCAAGAGCAGTGGAATCAAATTGCTGGCACTGAGCCCCAGAGATAAAGTTGGAGGTTAAAAAAAAAAGGTCTTTTTTTTTGTTTGTTTGTTTGTTTGCTTGTGACTAATATGGTTCTCAAAATTGTAAGATTATGGGGTATACATCACCAAATTATAATTTTGCAACCAATGCTATAGCTGGTGTGCTCAGTGCCCACACGATTCTTGTCAAGCTTCTTTCTTTCTTTCTTTCTTTCTTTCTTTCTTTCTTTCTTTCTTAATTTCATTTTTTGAGGAGAGACACCACAACACCTTTCCTCTGCTCACGTAGTTTCCCCTGTGCTTGCTGACCCACTAGTCTGACCTGGGGCTAGAACCCTGGTTAAAACATACACTCTACCAAGTGAGCCGTTTGGTGGAGTTCTATAGTTCTCGTTATTGTTGTCAGTATTGTTTAATCTTTTATTTATTTACTTACTAATGAGAGAGATGAAGTAGGGAGAGGGAGAACCAGAGCACCACTGTGGAATATGTGCTGCTGGGGAGTGAAGCCCAGATCTCATGCTGCAGAGTCCAGTGCTTCATCCTCTGTACCAGCTGCCTTGGGAGGTTGTTGGTCTGTTTTATTTTTGCTCACCAGGGCTCGGCTTGGCTCGGCTCTGGCTTATGGTGGTTCTGGGCATTGAATTTGGTCCCTTTAGTAGCTCTGGTGTGGAAGTTTATTTGCATAACCATTATGCTGTTTCTCCAGCCTGTACCTTGACTGAGTCTTGACTGGATCCTGGATCCAGCTGGATATGAACCTTACTCCAGTGTACAAGCTGTTTTAGCTCAGGATCTCAAATGCACTCAGAATGTCAGGCACACATTCTGCTGGCCCTTGGGTGTGCCAATCATGACATTCTGAACAAGTCATAGAGACTGGATTTTCAAGCATAATGCTTATGCAAAGAGACTCTCATGCCTGAGGCACCCAAGTCCCAGGTTCAATCCCCCGCACCACCCTAAACCTGAGCTGAGCAGTGCTCTGCTAAAAAGAAAAGAAAAGAAAAGAAGAGTTAGTTTAGATAGCTTAGCTAAGATTGTCCTGCGTTCCACATGAATAAAGAGATACTGCTTC